>NC_039260.1:12416459-12756700 GCF_003368295.1 Carassius auratus
GTTTTTGACGCCTTTGGAGTGAGAATGGGTTGTGTATGGCGTTAGAAGACTTTGAATATGCAGCCAAAGTCACATGGTCTACACTGTTCATTTTTGAGCTTGACAGACTCTTTTTTATTTATTTATTAGATGAAAAAAAAATATTGCTTCATATCTCTCCTCTTCAAAAGAAGAGTTTAGAACAACATTAGTAAGTAATGACATACATGCTGCAAAATACCATTCAAAATTTTGGAATCAGTATAATTTTTAAATTATTATTGGAAGTCTTAAAATAGTAAAATATTTTTACATTTGAAATAA
This sequence comes from Carassius auratus, assembly GCF_003368295.1. Classification (NCBI taxonomy): domain Eukaryota; kingdom Metazoa; phylum Chordata; class Actinopteri; order Cypriniformes; family Cyprinidae; genus Carassius; species Carassius auratus. The sequence goes on from NC_039260.1 coordinate 12,416,763, forward strand.
CTCTTTTATATTTTCTTTTATTTTAAATGCCATTTATTCATGTGATGCAAAGCTGAATTTTCAGCAACCACTACTCCAGTCTTCAGAAATCATTCAGAGTCCTGATGTGGTGTTCAAGAAACCTTTCTTATTATTACAAATTTGTGCTGCATAATATGTATTGTGGAAATTGTGGTTTTCTTTCTTTATTTTTTATTTAAAATTTTAATATTCTGTAGTATTGTAGATGTCTTTACTGTTACTTTTGATCAAATTTACGCATCCTTTGTGAAGGAAATAATTCATTTCTTCTTCTTCTACAACGACAACAAAAAATCTTTAAAAGTATACATCTCCCTTATTACTAGAGTTTTGCATCCACATCAGTGGTTGTTACAAAAATAATACAGAAATATTTTAGAGTCCTAATGCAAAAACACTGTGGCTTAAAAGAGGCAAATGTGCAAGCTGCAAGTGGCAGGGAAAGCAGGCACTCCTGTGGACAGTGCACATCGGTGCTGATTGCAGCTCACAGTACTTCCTGATTATACTCCAATGGGCTGACAGTGGCATGACTTCTCCTGTAGCGTCCTTCTTTCTGTAGGGAACACCTGAGTGTAGTCCCCTACTGTAACGGAAACCGGCATGTGCCAAACTTTCCTAACCCCTGCCAAGGAACACATATGTCTGCCTGTTTGCTCGCTAGCCAGACCTTGAGGCAAAGGGACAGATATCAACATGGAGTTTTAGCTTTATTTCTTTCTCTATTTTTATAGGTCTCCTATGCAGCCCACAGAAAAGTGATTCACAGACAGAAGAAAACGTTCAGTCATACAGAACACATCTCACTGGAATGCTGCTGCAGAATCTGGTCAAGAATGATACTGTAGGTCATGGTTGAGTGAAACTGGACATAATGTTACACTGTCCTCAAGACATGTCTGCATGGATATATTAAACTGTGTCTTTATAACTGTACCAAGTGATCTGTTCTAGGCCCTGGATCTGAACAATCTGAAATTGTAATATATGCAATATTTACGTAAAGGAATTGAAAATAAATAGATCTATAACTCAGTGCTGTTGTAAGAGGAAATCTTACAAAAGCAAAATGTGTTAGACGCTTTGGATAAAAGCGTCTGCTAAATGACTAAATGTAAATGTAAATGTAATGAAAACTATCTATCTATCCATCCATCCATGCAACTGTACATCCATCCATCTACTGTATCCACAAAAACATCACAAGAAAACAAAACAAAACAAAAAACACAACAAACAGCAAACATTTTGTTTATGTTGTTTTTGTTTGACAAAAAACAAAACAAGAAATGTTGTTTTGTTTGTTGTTGTTTTTACAAACACAACAAAACAACATAAAACAAAAACAAAACACGAAATTTAGTTTTTGTTTGTTTTTGTTTTGTTTTACAAATACAAAAAAACAAGACAAAAAGAAACAAAAAATGCAAAAAAAAAACAAACAAAAAAACAAACAAAAAAAAAACAACTACAATGAACACATGGAACACAAATAGCACAACAAAAACGAAACACTTTATATTTTAGAAAATGGGTTACAAATAGAAATTGTATTCATTTAGGTTGACAATCAACCACAAGATATGCGTTACATTAACAAAAATATAAAAATAATAATAATAATAAATAAACTTTCAGGTTTTAAACTTGTTTTGTTGTTTTTTTTTTTTTTTTTTGTGTAAGTTTTTGGTCCTTTTTTGCACTGTGGAAGTGTAAGAGGCTAAACAGAAATAAACAGACATTACAATAGACCCACTTCGATTACATTCAACTTTTGATTATGTTGTTTTATATTATGAATTCAGTGCAATGCCGACAACACAGGCTCAGTCACATAAAGAAGTGTTAGCTCAATGTACTAAGAGCATCTAGGGAATGCAGATAGATAGCTAAGCAGGATTGGAGTGGATGCTTGACATTTTGCAACTCCAGGGACAGTAGCCTGCGGCACGTCCGTTCTGTTGCTCAGGATTATTCTCTTGATGTATTGATGCGACATAGTCATTGCTTTCCTTGGGTTCGTACATTAACATTATAAGTTATAGACCAATTAGAACACGGAGAAGCCACAGTGCAGCTATAAAGACACACATAGTCCTCCATAAATCTACTTTGGACCCAGAAAGACCCTTGTTTTGATCATGGCCTGTGTCCTGCAGGGTTGCAATGTGTCTGTAAATTGCCACTTAGAAGCTCGTAATTTCCATTCACCTTTGAAGCGCCCTGCTACGCTAAAGATAAAGCCACACAGTTCTTGGGTGGAAATAAAGAAGCTTATAGGCTTTACCTAGCAGGGGCCAACCATAGACAGCCAGTTTGGCAAATCCCCGCAAATACAACATCTGTGCTAATCAGGTTGCGTTGGAGGTTATGCAGCATTATTGGTCCTATCCATTAGGTTAATAGGATTTACACTGTTATGCTAGCAGACTCTGCGCTGTCTGCTTTAAACTGCGGTCTGTAAGGAACATTATGGACCGTATTTGCATTACACAAAGCCCAGAGTGAGTCGTGAAATCAAAGCCTCTCAATACAAACACCTTCCGCTAATCTCAGAAACATATTACTTCCGTGTAACTTAATGAAAACATATAGATTACTGCCTTTAAAGTTTCCAGGTATTTCATGAAACTCTAGCAGGGTTGAATAAATAAAGTCCATAAAACATTGAGAACGGGTTTATTTTCCACCACTTATGAGTTCCAGCCTAAGATTCATACACTATTGCACAGTTTATCAGCAGAACGTCTCTTAAGCGATCAAATTACAACAAATGTCCAAAAGTGATTTTGTTATCTTTTGTTCGACAGAAGTATCTTTCAATTTTAATCAGGAAAATCTCATTCAAAAGAAACTCATTTCGTGAGGTCAGTGAGTAGATGAAGAAACTGGCAGTCATTGTCTTTTTATCAATACTGGAGAAAGTATCTGGATAACGCTGGCTGTAGAATAGCTATTCTTTGCACATCATTTCATTTTTTTTCTCATTTCCAAGAGTCTCATTTCATTTTCAAAGCATCAATTTCCTCTACTTTGCCCTCATTTTAATTGCCGTTTTGCCATCCCTTGTCTCCACTCAAGTGCAATAATGAGATATTAAATTTATGGCATAAAACCAAACTTTTTGGCAGACGCCTACAACAAAAACAGGCCTCTTTACTGACATCCACTTCATAAAGAACAATATTTGCAAAACAGAAACCGTGAGACCTTACTGTGACACAGCTGATTATTCAAGCCTGTCTGACCTTCCCGGAAATTTAATAAAGCCAATGCGAGAAGCACTTCACAGAAATACTGTTAAACATCAACACAAATACAGTCCAACTGGGGAATTTAAAGTTTTAGGTTACACTAACATAGACAACTTTCTTTACAAACAAGAGACTATTCTTTTCCTGTTGACTCTCGTTCCTAAATGCTGATCTTTGAGCTTCCTCATAACTTGCCATTCAAATGTTCAAGAGGAAGCAGTCGGAAACGTGGGTGGTTTTTGTCATCTCCACATACAGAGAGAAAAGCCATACACGAGGGGCTGAGCTGGTGGATTGACAGGCATCCGTGCTGAGCCCATTTCTTGTGCATTATTCCTACATGTTGAATATTAATAGAAAAAAAAAAGAACTACAACTCATCACCCACAAACTTTCTCTTTTCATTTTTCTCTATATCCTCAGTTGCTGACACCCTCTACAATACACGAGTAAGTTCAAGGCATTGCTGAAGAACTAAACTTAAGAAAATGCCAGTATTTGCATTGGATATGAGATCACAGGATTCTTATTCCAAGGCACAGAACTGTCTTTTACCACATTTATATGCAAGGCCTCCTTTGTCCAAACCCCACAAGGCTTGCAAGTAGTTGAATCTAGATTCCACACAGCCCCCTGTGACAATGTCCTTGTTTTCAATGACAGTTTAAATGGTGGAGTGCTTGTCTGATTGTCCAAGGTTAAGATAAGATGGCCAAGGCCAAGCAACCAGGCCTCTTCTGGATCAACCACCAATCATTCACCTGAAACTAAGACTTGCACTACATGAGGTAGTAAACTTACAATTATAAAAAGTAACAAAAAAGTAACATTTACAAAATGTATATATATATATATATATATATATATATATATATATATATATATATATATATATATATATATTTTAGGCTGTTCTGTCTCAAAGGTTAATGTCAAAATGATTGCCAATCAAATCAAAGAAGGAAGGGTTTACTGTTCACAGAAACCATGCATGAATTCATGTGAATGAGTGCAAGGTGAAGAATCCTCTAATGAAAAAATGTTAAATGACCAACAGCAATATCGCTTTAACTTTTTTTGCCAGTTATTTCTTTTTTTAATTGAAAAATAGGCTGTAATTTACAAGATTCATGTAATTGATAACTGAATGTGGTGAAACAAAAAAGCAATTACATTTTTTTTATTCTTTTTATTTAACTGTCCTTCTTTCTTTTTTCCACCCATTTCCCCAAATTATTTATTCACTTTACTGTAAAAAAAAAAAAAAAAAAAGGGAAAAAAGCCCTTTATCTGTATGCATATTTAATGTGGGTTGCATAGGTTTCAAGTTTTATAGCATAAATATACAGTGTATAGTATAATATTTCATCAAAAATGTATAATCTCTTGGTTATGTTCCAGCCTTTCCCAGTAATGTTTTATTTGCATGTTTTAAGAGTTATTTGTTTACATTAAGACTACGTCCACATTATCTTCTACCCTAATGAAATAGTATTTATTTGGCATTTCTCTCCCTCTCTCTTTTTTCTTTCTTTTTATTTCATTATAAATGATCAGGATATCAATTTCAGTGAAACGTTCAGATGAATTTGATAGTATTCTGCCTGTCTCCCTTTTGCCTTAATCACAGCATGCACAGTACTCAGTTTCGACATGGATTACTGAACTCGACTACATGAACAGGTGTTGGCCTGCCATTATCTGTTAGCATGCGTGACAAGGTTATTCATTCCAGGATATAATAATGAAATTAGTTCTATAATAAGTGTTATAAAACCTTACAGGGAGTGACAGACTGAGAGATCTTTTTATGCAAGTCTAGTAAAAATTCATTTGTTCAGAGTATGTCTTCCTCACCAAAAATAATAGAGAATAGAGAAGAATAACATACAACCGGCTAGAAAAAGGCCATAAACAAAGTGACCCTAGCCACAGTTTGCATCTTTGACGGATTTTATATCCGTACTTTATGAGAGAGAATGTCTCATGAATGTCTCAATACTTCATGGTCAAATGTACACATAAAGCCAACCAAGGATTTGCTTTGGTTTTGCTGGCCTATTGCATTTTTATGAGCGTCCATTTGAAAGTTTAGTCAGGCTCCATGCAGAATGATATCCTGGAATTTCCCAAACTCACGCAGGACAAACAAAATCAGAATTGAGGTGGGTATTGAGGGATTTCAAATATTGCAAGGACAAATACGGAATAAATATTGATTAGTTGCACATGGACATAGTCTGTAATCTGATGAGACTGTCTCTGTTGGACAGAGTATTGATTCTTGTTTTATCCAGTTTTGCAGGTTGCATGTTTTTTTTTTTTTTTTTTTTTTTTTTTTTTTTTTTTTAAATATAATTGAACAAAGCCCTTAGAGAGTAAGTCATCCTGTTATAGCACAGCTGAGGATTCAGGGTAGGGCTGGAATTAGTTCACAAAAGAAGAAGACTGTTAATAGGTTATTATTAGAACATCCCAATTAAATGTTTGAACATTCTGAAATGTTGTTAAACATTCTTCTGAGAGCCATTTAAGATTAGGAGGGTTATTTTTATGATGGTGTTAATAAAAATTTTAGTCATAAGATTAATATAAATAAATACTGCTGAAAGCCCTACATGGCAGACATACGGTGTATTATTTTCTAGATCAATAGAAATAGAATTATTTTCCTTTCAATAGAAACACAATTCTAATTTATGAAGAGATAATGACTGAAATATATATATATATATATATATTGTGTGTGTGTGTGTGTTTGTCAATCATTAACTCTTAATAAATTAGAATAGTGTTTCTATGCATAAATGCAATTATGTATCTATAACACTTACACATAAATAAATAATTATAATCACATAATTGAAGCCATTATCTTTACAAATGAATACTGATGAAATAGCTTATTGTAGTTCCATTGTGCAAATAGTTCTGAAAGTTGTTTTGTTGTTGTAATTGTTTTCTTTAAAGGTTTACTTTTTAGTTCAGAGCATGCTTTTTTTTTTTTTTTTTTAAATATGTTGGCATGGACAGCAACACTACATCATAGAGTGTTAATGTTAAAGAAAAACACAATACTTGACTATAGATAACAGACTTTCAAATACAATCTTTTTGGACAACAAACAAAAATAAGCCGGAGGACTTTCACATTCAAATTCAGAGGAGCTTTTCCCAAATCTCAGAACCATTAGAATCTCAAGACAGCCACAAGAACAGCTGGTCTTCTTCTGTTGTGCATGTAAATTGCATTTCCATTATGGTTAATCAAGATGTTAACACTTCACTCCCAGCCCCAACATCATCTTATTAAGAAAAAAAGCACAGTAGTATTCCTCATTCAACTCACATCACTGTGATATATTGAGCGAACATATAGAGTCAAAATTCAGATGGTCTGCTTTTTAGGATGAGCAAGTCCATAACAAAACATCTGCCAAGATGTATACTCAAGCTAGATTATGTAGAGTTCAAGTTGTAATATTAGTATGCTGGATGTGCCAGAAAATGATTTTATATATCTCACTCAGCATCTGAAGAGGGGCAGACTGTAAATGAGGGTTAAAAATGAAGGCAACATTATAAATGGCTTTTCTTCAGCAGAATTAATCTGTTTATCAATTATTTAAAAAAAAAATAATAATTTTTTGTTTTTTGTTTTGAACAAGTTATGAAATGCAACAACAAAATCAACAACAACAGTGTAAATAAAACTGGCAAACAGTCAAACAGCACAACCATTTTAATAATTCATGCCCCAGTGTGTACTGGGAAGTCCAGCTTCAGAGTAACCAGTATGTGCGCAGCTACTAAAATAAAACAATTCAGTAGCCAATAGATCACCAGCAAGCTTAGACAATTGAATGGCAATAATAGCTAAATAAAATTTTATTGTATTTTATTATATATATATTGAAAAGCTTCATTGTGTGTTACCTAAATCTGTAGGCTGTTTGAATAATAAGTAAACACAAAAATATTATTCTGTATTATTTATTATTGTTTTTTTACAGTGTAAAAATGTTTTAGATAGAGGAAAAAACAAACAAACTGATTTTAAACTCACGAGGGATGCCCTGCCTCATGACTGGCACAAATGGTAATTCAATGTGAACATCACAGCCTAGGAAAGTGTGATTATGGGCATGTGTTCAGCCTGCAGGTGTGTATGTGTGTGTGACACATCATTTCACCCATGTGGCAACAGACGGCATGTAAGTGAATGAACGAACATGTGTTGTAAATGAGAAAAAGAGCGACGGAAAGAAACTCTGGAGTACAGTAAGTGTATCTGTGTGAAGCAGTGTACACTCTGGGGCTATGTCCGAAATCTTCAAATACTGCCTTATCAGACCGCATACAGAGACAGGAAGGCATCAAGACAGGTTTGAATCTAATCCGCACATTACTTCCTGTCAGATGGGATGCCTCCATCTGGTCAAGATTTCAGAAGCAAGCACAGATCCATCACTCCCTACGATATATTGGTTGTTGTATTTTTCCCCAAATTCTTATTTTTTTATCTTTCTGGATTGCTTTTTACACACACACACACACACACACATATATTTTAGTTTTATTAGATTTTAATAGTTATGATAGAAATAAATAGCAATGAAGCATAAAACAGTTAACAGTCATAAAACAGTAAAATTGTATCTTTTAAATTTGACTGAAATTGTAACAGTTCATTTTGATTTTAAGTTTGTCGGGTAAGTGCAGCTCTTCCCCTTAATTTATTTATCCAAAATGTGCCAAGTTCTGTGATATTCTGTCTTATACTGTACGTTGCATTTTTAATACTGGAATTTGTTTGTGTTTGGAAATCAAACTCAGACATATCCCCAGATATCCCACATTGTGCATGCCATTTGGCGACTAGTATTGCGTAGCCAGACCTACAGACTGGAGGCAGAAAGTCTGGGAAACTTGGCCACTTTAAATGGTCAAGGCCTGCCCAACAGGCCAAATGACTGATGGGTAAAGCAATCACATTTTGTTTTGTGCCACATCATGTTTAGGGGCATGGAAACGTCGCAACAATTACAGACCAGTGTGTATTACTGGGACATATTTTAAAAAGTCAATACCGCAGACTTTAAATATTTCACATACTTTTGAAAATCCAGCATTTAGTTGATCCTGAGAAGCGCTCATCATCTTAGTTGAAAATATGACAGTCTACTTCTTCCATGAGGGGGTGTGGCATCATGGCATCTTTGTTTCCAGGTGGAACGTTAAAGAATGCAACACGCACATCTTCCGGAAATCCTGTATAAGTTTGCCATATGCATCAGACGTTCAGCCAGCAGGCCGTGGGCATGACATCTGAGGCTGAAACTATTTGGCGACTTACTGAAAGAATAAAAAAAAGTCAATGTCATCAATGATTCTATTTCTACTGTGAAATAACTGAGAAAATGATTAAATATTCACTTGCTGATCTCAAAATCTCATTTGAATTTGTTCTAGATCTTCAGATGTGATGGTACAGTGCCTGGAAGCCAGTCTGAAACCAGTCTTCACACAAGAGCGCCTGACTGACTGGGCAGCTGCCGTCTGTTTGGAGCTCTGGATCCGTGCAGCCCTAGGCCTAGGTTGAAGCGCACACCTTATTCATGGCATCTCTTCTCGCAACTGCAGGCAATCTTCTGACAGCCTAACTAGGCAACAGACTGAGCCATACCCCACAACCTCTTGTCATTTCATAATAATAAGAGCTGCTCAGCTTGACAAACAAATCTTCACATATTACTCTATCATATGTGCCCATACTGATTTTCTTTTCAGGCTACATATTTGTATGCAAGTCATAGACATACTTTGTATCCATGAGACAACTTGCTTTTTCAGTGCATGTGATGTGGTTCCACAGAACTCCAAAAATATTATTGAAACAACAATATACCCGAAGCTCAAGCTTAATTGCACAACACTAGCAATACAAAGGTCAGGGTTCAACTCCCAAGAAAATGATTTCTTAAAGTTATTTTTTGAAAGTAATATAAGCTGATTTGAATAAAAGCATGCAGGATTCAGACATGTGACCTTTATTAGTTATTTAAAAGCAGAGAATGGATTACAGTAGTGACAGGACAGTGTAGAGCTGACAGCAAGCAAAGTGGGAGAGATAGAGGGAAGCGAGATCAGGAAAGATGCTTGAGCTGGGATTCAAACTTGGGACGACCCGAAGTTCCACAACATGATATGTCAGCACAATGCCGACAAAACAGTTTGCTTATTAAACGCTGAAGTTGTCTGTTCATCATTCTCAGCTTTCAAATGCCTGACTAAGGTTGCAAAACTGAAACCCTGCTGTTTTAATAAATACTCAAGATGTTACATCTGCGTTCAGGAATTTTATTGTCTTTGTAATATTTCTCAAGTCCAACACACCTGCCTGCAGCCATTCAGGTGCACGAGGGGTGTTTATATATTGTTCTGTATTGTTTCAAGATCTATTAAAATGCTGGATATATTTGTCACAAACTCTAACAACTCAATACCACCTAATACCTTATTGATTTTGTGAAAAAGCCTTATGAATTCTTAATTAAAATTCCCAACTGAATTCTCTGTTGAAATTTGAGCATGTATGTGTCTTCTCACTCTCTATCACCAGATGTTGCCCCACTCCTTTGAGAAACTTCAATGCGTGCATGTGTGTGTGTGTGTGTGTGTGTGTGTGTGTGTGTGTGTGTGTGTGTGTTTGTATGTGCTGCAGATCATGCGGAAACTGCTCTCTCCCACATTGACATTCAACCTTGTGCGCCCCTGCTGTCATGCTGTCAGCATCGTCACAGGCGCTGGCCCAGTCAGGAGAGTTCCCAGACAGACAGACCGGGCAAATGGGAGCTGTGGACTTCAGCAACATAACAACGGCCTTTCACCAAATGCCCTGCTGACCAGCAACCAGCACCATGTCAACCCTCACCACAGAAACCAACAGTTCCCACCACCCCCAGGGCTCACGCTGTCAAACAAATGTCACAAAATACAATATACATACAAACAGCCATATGGGCACACAAAGTGGCCCCAGAAAGTAGTTGGACACTTCAGTCACATTTAACACCTACATCAGAACTAATATCATTAAAAAGATTCCTTCATTGGAAGAATGCAATTATTTAAGCAACTCAAATCTCATTGCTTTGACATTTTGCATCTACTGCAATGAAATCCATAAAATTTTAAGTTTGACTTACAGTACTGTTCACAAGTTTGGGGTGGACACGATTTTATATTTTAAAGAATATTTATTTGATTAAAGGGGTCATACGATTTTTTTATTTTATTTTTAAGATCATTATTTTGTGTATTTGGTGTAACAGAATATTTTGACATGCTTTAATGTTCAAAAAACAAATTATTTTTCAAATACTGTACATTATTGTAGGTCCTGTATGCCCCGCCTCTCTCAAACACATAGTTTTCTACAAAGTCCCTCCTACCGACCAGCATAGTCTGCTCTGATTGGCTAGCTGATCCAGTGCATTGTGATTGGCTGAACTCCGCAAGCACTGTAACACCCCTTTCTATAATTGCTGGCTTCATCTTTCAAAATAAATGTAAAGACAATTAATAATGTCCTTAGTTTTACCACCAGTTCAACTATAAAAAAAAATTCAGAAAAAATATATAAGAAATATATTGAAATATAGATAATTTATAACATTATACAGGTAAATATATTTGTTGTAACTTTATCAATTTAATTCATCCTTGCTGAATAAAATCAACTACTATAAAAATCTTACTGACGCCAACAATTTGGAAAAGCAAGTGTCCAAATACTTTTTGGGACCACTATATACACCACTTTGAAAAACATGTTGGGAAAAACATGGCTAGACAGATGCAAATACACAAATACATGCTGTGGCACTGGCAAATCCAATGATAAAGCCATTGCCAAAGCCAGACACACCTGGGTGCTTTTCTATTACCAAGCTCTGTAATAATTCACTGCTTAAATTCAACACAAAATACAAAAATGAGTTGGTGACACATCAGGGCACTGCCAATAACACGCCTTCAAAGAGCCACTCTTCACAGCAAAACTCCTGTTGAGCAGAACTGCAAAAACATAATTTCTCAGAAAAGTTTCAAACCAAATGAGGCATTTGATTTAACATTTGAGTTCATATCGTAACACTTAACACCAGCCGAGCACTGCTTTCACGCTGTGTGTGCGCATACAATCCCATAAACAACTGCTCAGATTTGCTGCTCTGCTCAATGCAATTTCATTGCTCGAACCAGCATTTTATTTACAGAGAATAAACAAAGGAAGTCACTCTTCAGCACAGAGCCTGGTGTGTCGGAAATAGACCATACGGGTCCACCCTGAGAAAGAAAAAACAAACCCAGAGAAAAGAAATATCGGCCCAAAAGATAATGTACCACTACGGCATTATTGGCTGGGAATTTTATCAGTTTTTGCTTGAGAGACATCGGTGGCAAAATACTCCCTCTTCACTGACGCATGGGGTGGGGAGGAGGGTGCTTATCAGAGAGAGGTGTCAGGGCAAAACATTGCACCGCAGCGGCTAGATACAGCACTAATGCAAGCAGCTTTCCTGTCAGAGGAGATGGAGGCAGACACAGAATATGCTTGGTGAAGGAGATTAGATAAAAATAACGGGATCCATTCCCGTGTCGTCCGGGGTGTAGCGGGTATCCTGATAAGGGATTCAGATTTATGTAAGGAGGGAGCAAAAGGAGCAAATATGACATTTTGGAAATGAAATACGGCAGTGAAAAGAGGCAGATATAAAGGTTGAGGCATTGGGGGGTTAATGTGAACCCGGGAACAAAAGATAGCCATGTAAGGGTGCTACCGTGCTACACTGGCTGTTACAAAATGTATGACATCAAAATCAATTTTCTGTCGCATTTCTTTGCAGCCGTCATGAAAAGAGAAAGGTCTCTGTGCCAGGTTCTGCTCAACATCTTTGAACTGGTTCTATGATTTAAACAGATGCACTGTTACAAGGACTGTTAAAAATGTTATATAAATAAATGAATTACATGATTAATCAAATCAACTGCATACATACATATTAAATCCAAATTATTGTGGCAGTCGAAAGCTTTACATAGACACAAAGTGGATGTTCAAGCCAATATTCAGTTTTAGCTTCGTCCATACTGGAACACTGTATTAAAATACACTGACAGTTTCCTGCAATACTTATTCAGCAGCACCACAACACCACCACCAAAATGAAGGACTCTTATGAGCCGGTACTTATTAGGGCTGGTTCCTTTTTTAAGACTGAGGTAAACAATGAGTCCGCACACCAGAAAATGCTCATTAGCAATTTTAATGATTGCTCATCACGTGTAACGTTTCGGGCCCAAGCCCTTCATCATGTCTGATGTTACAGACACGTTACACATGGTGAGCAATCATTAAAATTGCCAAGGAGCATTTTCTGGTGTGCGGACTCATTGTTTAACTTTGCAACTACTTGTCTGCCCAGCACCCAGTTTTAAGGTTTTGGATGTGCGTGCTGTACCTTTGAATTGTAGTCCTTTTTTAAGACTCTAATGGGCTGGTTCTTTTTATTGAACCAAACACATACAGTAAAACAACTGAACTTTCCTTAACAAATTACTCCTATAAAATGCTTCTTTTTATTGAATCAAAAACACACAATCCAAGCAGTGAAGTCTGAATCCTGAATAAATTATTCAAATAAACCAGTTATTTTAGTGAATTAAAAACATACATCGAAACAAGTGACGTCCGGTTCCTAAACGAATGACACCACTGAGCTCGTTCTTTTCATATACAAGTCAAGTCAAGTCACTTTTACGGTCACATCACAACAGCACATGTGCCTTGGTGAGTGAAATTCTTTGTAGCATGCTCCAGAAATTGCAGAAACAATTTACATATAACCATACAGATTTCAACAGATGGCAATGTGCAATATGCACATACATCCCACATAGCAAATGGACTTGGCCCAAATGTTGCCTCAAGCTGGCACTGCTGGCCTCCTGTCGGCAATGGCATGTACCCCATTCAGCCAGAGCTGGGCCATGTGTGGCAATGATGGCATGGGGGGATCCGGCATGTGACCAATGATAAACAAGATAAATACAATATTGCATGATAATGGTTAAATGATCACATACATTTTAATGAAGTGTAGTATTGTTAAAATGTAGTCAAAACAGAATTAAACATTATCATTTCAAAATTAAGCAAATCAGTCAAGTGCATTAAACTGCACTTAATTATAATTTTATTACATTTTATATTATTATTTTCGGTACAAATAATCTTAGAATCCTTACATGAAAAGAAAGTGAACGAGAGTATTTAACCGTTATCATGTAATATTTAGGTTTACTATGGGACACACACTGATCTATAATAGAGAGTGGGGGCATATCATTTTTATTAGTATGCTGTCATGCACAAGCATTAAATAAAATGATCATGAAAGTATTTTATTTTTACTTGAATCCTGTATCCAATTGATGCTTGGTGAGGAACAGATCCAAATTCAAACCGCATTCATTGGCGACATGTCTCCTTCCTCTGTAGCTATAGTAACTATTTAAAAATGTGCCGTTAAGAAGTCTTACAACAAGTTTTATGGCAGCGATACCAAACGCTCATTGGCTCTCGTCGGTTTCATCAGAGATTGCGACATGCCGTCTTTCCGGTGATGCGTGTTTTGATTGAGAAACGCGCACCTTAAGGGAGTGGATCAGGATAGTATTTTCAGCATTTAACAACTTAAATTATGCCCTGCTTCTCACACTACTATTATATTCTGCCAGAGTGGACTGCAACTGCAATGTATTTTGCCATTCATTTTAATAATAATCTAGTGAGATTTTTGAATGTACAAGCAGTCTGAAAACAGCAGGTGCTCCACATGGAGATCTGACCTCACCATCATCGAATCTGTCTGTGATTACATGAAGAAACAGATGAAACTGAGACAAACTAAATCCAGAAGAACTGTGGTCGTATCTCCAAGACGCTTGAAGGAACCTTCCTGCAAAGCTACCTGAAAAAAAAGTGCACTGATGTGCACAAGTAACAATAAACGCAGCATCTGGGTACGTGTTTTCCTGCTCACTTATATTCCCATACAGTTCCTTGAGTGCCTGGTCTGTGTTGGCTTGAGGGAGAATGTAAACAGCTGTGATTATGACCGCTGTAAATTCCCTGGGTAGCCAGAATGGTCGACACAGAAGCATATGAAATTCCAGATCAGGGGAGCAGAAGGATTTAATTGTAGTCTAGGTTTATTCATCACTCCACAAGTTGTTGATAAAGAAACAAATGTCCCCACTTCTGCTTTACTCTGTGAGCTCTTTCATTCTGTCAGAGTGGTGCACATAGAACCTCGATGGTTGGATCTGGAACCAGAACTCAAAGTCCGGTTTGTGTTTCGCGACATAGGAGCCTATTTTTAAAAGCGTGTGTCTGTCGTAGACAGTTATAAAAACAACATCCAACATGCAGGACAACAAAATAACAAGTAAAACAAACAAAAAAAACTGCAAAGTTTACTCTGAGCTCGCAACATGGCCGCCATGCTTGGCGCCATCTTGGATTTGGATTGAGGAACAATCCAGCAAGTAAAGTCTGAATCCAGAATGAATGTCTCTAAGATGGTTCTTTTTTTCTGAATCAAAGACATAAAAGAAAACCAATGTAGTCTGATTCATGAACAAATGAACTGTATGATCATGTTGTTTTCAGTAAATCAAATCAAACAGTAAAAGTCTGATTCCTGAACAAATCTCTAATGAGACAGTTCTTTTTACTCAATCAAACTAGAGTGAATCAAATCTAATTGTGAGGGCTTTTCAAGTAATACTTCATTTTTTTGCAAGTTTAGTATTATTTAATCTAAAGTTAAGACCATTTAACAGATTACAATTGTCACTTTAAATTTTTCTAAATATGTCTTCAAAAACAAACAAAAAAAGTTTTGCGTGGTTCCCACTCCAAGTTCTCTGTAAACTTTTTATCTTATTTCACCAAAACCCAGACAGTTCCCTTCCCAAGTCAAGACGCCAGTTTGTCTCATCCGGTTGTGGGCCCCTCTATCATTCAACGCAAATAGAGCCTCCCAAAGGCCCTGGGCCATCCTTCTTTCATGATCAGAGCCATAGATTTGTAGCATGTTTTATTCATGAAGTTCTCTTTTGTACATGCCTGACCAAGTCTTTCCTCGCACACTTTAATCTAAGTAATCACTAGTGAGTTATGCATCTCTGCTCTTTCTTTTCGGTTCCATGAGGGACCAATTACAGGCTATTAAGAGAGAGAGACAAGACAAAGGCATGGGGAGGCGGAGACAGAGATGCAATCGTGATTTATAAGAAGCTTCCATGGTGCGATGGCTGCTTGACATAAACACCCGGATATGGTTTGTTGTTGCTCCTACCATCTTTTCCCTCTTAAATTATTCATGCTGCTCCACTAAAAATTGGTAACATAAATAGAGGCTTTAGAGCCGAGCCATTACACCACACCCTACGAGACCATTCCTGAGAGACGGCTTGAGAGCCAGTAAACGAATTTTCCTGTCTTCTTAGGGAAATAGCTCAGGGTGTGAAGATTTGAAAATCTCTCATTATTTTGCTCTCCGTTTGATCAGCCTAATGCTGGAACTAATGCAAGCGGAGAATTAACGTGCATTAGTTCTACTGAAGGCTAGATTCAAAAGCACAAGTTTTTTTGTTTTTGTTTTTTACAGACATCATTTGTTTCAGAGCAATTTACCCCAAGAGCCTGTGAAAAACATTGGTGTGCTGCATGCTCAATGGAAAGCTCTTATAAATTGAAGTCCATATATCTTTGACTTCACAGTTTGTCTTCTCAATCAGCTAATGCTTTCAAACATCTTGGCTGGATGGGCTACAAACAAATGCACACAACTTTACAAATGCTAGAGGACACCATTTGAAAGGGAGCTAAAGAGTTTTCAGCTAAAATAATTCAGAAGATCCTTTCAGCGTCAGTTGAAAGTCAGTCATTCTGAATGTCCACTTTGTCCTTTTCAAGTCAAACCATGTGACATCCTTGCAAACCACTCATGTCATTGCCTTGCAGTGTTGTCACCCTCCATACAGCGGAAAAAAGCCCCATCCGTTCCCTGGACTCTGATCAACCTTGGAGACAAGATTAATGGCTGAATAAAACTCACAAATGACTGGACACTTTTGGACTCTCATCCGCCCTCGATCCCCAAACGGCAAAACATGCATAAACACACACACAAGCTCACACACATACTTTCCACTCCGGCCTTGTCCTGACACACCTCAGGTTGCAAAGCTGCTGGGAGATTCAAGTTTGACTGACAGGCAGCCATTTTTCTCTCAAAGGGGGTGTCAAGGTTACTTTCCTTTTCCTCTGCATCATGCACAAAATGTAAAATAAAAAGACAGGGTCCTCTAGGGAAATAGGACTTTATAATCAAAGCTTATATCAAAAATAACCAGGGAGAGAATATAATAAGCTAAACTGCTTTATCTAAAAGTTTTTTTTTTTCTTTCTGAGAAACAGCAACTTTGGATTCACAGCACACTGATTCTTGAGTTATGGAACAAAACAGTCAACAACAGTGAGAAAGAAAAAGGTTTAAGAAAAAGGATTTTTTTTTCTGTGCAGCATGTTTTGAGGAATTCACCTGTGTTTAGGTGCAATCTCTGCTGTTTCCATTGTCTCATAAAATGTGATTTCTCTATATGGGTCAACGCTGCTTGATACATCAAAAAATATTGACAAAATCCCTTCAAAGATTGAATTAATTTATACCACAGGATGGTTTCCAACTGATTTTAAACTCTGTCTATTGAACTGTCGCGACAGAAAATTGCCATATTTTGCACACCACACATGTAATAAGCCCAATAGCCATTTTTTTTTGTTGTTGTTTTCAACTATAGATGCTACTTAAAAAGCTAAATAATTTTTAGACAATTTGTGTGATTGAATTGGGCATATGGTTGTGATAAGCACAATTACTTATAATTATATAAAAAAAATATGCAACTCAACAGAGCCTGTATAATGTTATTCATTATTATTCAGGATGAAGACTTATGATTTTGCCCAATTATAAATTAGTTTTTGTAAATTTCAAAAGAGACAAATCTATAAATGTTTTATAAGAGTGGTAGATATTAAAGGGATACTCCACCCCAAACTAAAAATGTTGTCATTAATCACTTACCCGTAAAACCTTAGTTCGTCTTCAGAACACAGATATTTTGGATGAAAACTGAGAGGCTTGTGTCTGTCCCATAGACTGCCAAGTAGTTACACTGTCAAAGTCCAGAAAAGTATGAAAGACATTGTCATAATTATCCATCTGGCATCAGTGGTTCAACCTTAACATTATGAAGAGATGAGAATACCTTTTGTATATGAATAAAATAGAGACTGTTGACAAAGGAATTGTTGAATAAAGTCGTTTTTTTTTTTTTTTTATATATATAAACATTATTTTCGTCGCTTCTTTTGAGATGATTTTTTTTTTTTTTTTTTTAAATGTAAACATCGTTTTAATGGTTAAATTATTGTTAAATAAATAATGTTATTGTTATTCTGAAATAAATGACAAAAGCAATTATATCTCATGGTTTATGCTAAATTATACAGTAACCAGTCCATTAGCAATTAAAGATCTTAAATATTTAGCATATTTCATGAAAGATCCATGAGTTTAAAGCTTTAGAGGCCTACACTTAAAAATAAAGGGGCTTCAAAAGGTTCTTTACATTGATGCCATAGAAGAACCAGTATTGGTTCCACAAAGAACCATTCAGTCAAAGGTTGTTTAAAGAACCATCTCTTTCTTACCTTTTTATAATCTGAAGAACCTTCTTTCACCAGAAATAACTTTTTGTAAAACATAAAGGTTTATGGAACGATTTAAACAAAAGGGTTATTCCATGGCATCGTGAAGCACCTTTATTTTTAATAGAGTATATTGTGACCTTTATTTCTGCCTCCGGAAACGCATTTCCCACTAATCCCCCCCAAAAAAAAAAAAAAAAAATACTTCTGAGAAACAGAACTGGTATAAATGTATCACTTAAGTTAGACACGCCTAGTCATGAAGAACTAAATTTTGTTTCAGGGTTATTCTGCCTTTATCTGTCCATGAACTTTCATTTCATATAAAAATCAAAATCATCTCAGCACCCCAAAAGTTACTGGGCGAAAAAAATGACAAGGAGGGACGTGAGAAGATATGACCCTGAGAGCATGAAAAAGGAGACAGGAAGAATGAATTGCCGCACCATTCCTTCCATCTTTAATAACTCTCTTATTTAAAAAAAAAAAAAAAAGAAAAAAAAGAAAAAAGAAAGCAGCAGCCTGAACCAAGGCCAAGATTTGCTGTGTGTCTTTTATGAGATCTAATGAATATACAGTTTTTGTAAATTGCCAATCATGCCATTCACCAGAACATTTCTATGCTGGCTTGCAAAATCTCTGCCTTTACTTCCCCAGTAACCAGCTATCCCTTGGTGCTTTTGTTTTTATCTAAATTAGTAATGTCAGCGCTACAGCGAGAAACATTTTTGGTGGGGAAGCTATATTCATTTAACCAAGGCATCCCGTTTTCAAATAAACCTCATTCCACTCTGCTTTGATTGGAAATTGAGGTTTTTGGTAGTACTAGAAAGGGTTTCTTTTTTTTTTTCATCAACACATATTTGGAAAAGAAATGCAACTTCATTCAGAAATGATGCATAATAACAATAGCATTTTAAAAATATATATTGTCAAATGGTGTGCATATGGTAGACAGACTTTAGAATTCTGTCATTTTAGGGGCTGCATACATGTTAACCAATAACTGGCCTCATATATTAAACAACATTATTAAACAAACAACATTTGAACAGATTTCACCAATTTATGTAACTTTAAAAGTAATTTGTTTGGAAGCCACTGTCTTTGATTCACTACAAAGCATCTCATTAAAGTCATTTGTTTGGGAATCAGACTAGATTACTTGTGCTGTTTTTTACTGACTAACAAAAAATGGTTCATATGTTGTGGAAAATGTGCAAAACTATTTTTTTTTAGACTGTAGATTCAATAGCAATAGTTTGAGTTGACTGAGTTTTCCGTCTGGACTGGAAGATACATGATCCAAACAAACAACATTTCAGTTCCAAAATGGAACTGCTTCTAAATAACAGGTTCTTGCTTCCCACATTCTTTTCAGGGCAAGTGAGAGGTTTGTGCGCTGTCTTAAACTCTACGTTTTTGACAGTTCAATTTACTCCTATGGCGACAAAAACAGACATGCTTCAATGTCTGCGTAACATAAATGCAGAGCACCCAATGCAATACTTCACACCACTCACTTCCTGTGGGCATTAATTTTAAGTTAAAGCACAGTCTGTAGAGCTCTCTGTTTAAACAGCTTAATCGCCAACCTCTCTCTCCCACTCTATTCAGTGGAAGCGCAGGCGATGCAGGGCTTCAAACTTCTAGCTGGGAAAGGCATCCATCTCTCCTTCCTGTTCTGAAACAGTTCCCGCTGTTTATTTATTTATATGTCCCTTACAATCCTATTAGAGTGTTTATAAGACATGGCTTTATGATTCCTGCTATAATTCTGCAAAGTCTGCTAAGAGGTTTTGCATATTCATTCATGACTCTTCATAGTGGCACACAAGTCATTTTCATATTCAGAAGCTGACTGAAAAGATCCGCAGGGTTATTATCATTGATTAAAACTAAACTAAAAGCATAAAACCGGTTTTGTTACTTGAAACAACTTGAAATTTTCACAACTGTGTTTTGCTTAGAAAATGCAACTGACTTCCAAGGCAAAAGTTGACTGCTACTTGCAAAAAAAAAACACGCTTTTAAAACGCGCTGTGACTAAAGCTTAAATAATATAAAATAATTTGTTAACATTAACACTGCTGCTCCGTCTATACAATAAAACCACTGACTTAATTTGCATGCCTGAATGTATGCTGATCAATGAATTTGTCTGCATCTCTTTATGAAAGCCTTTCTGCTGAAAAGAGGGAAAATAGCCTCCTTTTTTTCTCTCAATTTCGAGTTGGCATGAATGCCATAAAACTGAAGCTAGTTAGCAGGACATGAATTTCAAATCCTACAGTTACATTATGTGTGACTGTTCCCATCCCTATATAAAACAATGTTTCTGTGTCCTTTTTTTGTCTTTGTTCCAATGTAAATTTGTTCAGCAAGATGTTTACAAGGAACACATTAAGATTACGCTCAGGACTCTCAACACTGCATCCAATAATGGCCTAGGCCTATGTTTGATAAGACTTATTAACAGTTAACTATATTAGCTAATATACTGTCATTAAAGAATACTTCTTAAGCATTTTTTTATAGTTCATATTGATTTTAAAGTTTACTAATACATTTTTAAATTCAAAAGTTATTTCTGTTTATATTAGTCATGAACTAATGTCATGAACTTGCAATGAACAGCTGTATTTTAATTAAATAACGTTAACAAAGGTTATTAAAAACTTTAACAAAAATATTACTCATGGTTAATGCATTAACTAATGTCAACTAATGGGACCCTATAGTAAAGTGTGACCATATATATATGTTTGTATGTTTACATTCAAATCACAAAGTGTCATGCATTTCAGGACATTTTTAAATTGCTACAAAAATCTATCTTGAATATATTAACTGTTTGCCAGCCTTCTTTTCATCAGGTTCTTGGAAAACACCAGGTGTCATGAGGGTCACATTCATGGAGATGTAGCTTTAATTTAAGGACCACATTGTTTTCAAAAGTCATTTTGAGATGATTTTGATTCGATGGACCAAAAATAGTGATATCCAGTAGGTGGTTTGTTCGCTTGTTTGGCATACTTGATTTGCGACCCAGTTTATGTGCTACCAAATATTTTCTCATCCAAATTCAAGGAGGCACTGCCTTGGAGAAAACACCCCTGACACCGACGGCCTAAACAGAGGATGGATGCAGTTGTGATGTTGACATTTTCAAAAACGGTCCGGGTGGTAATCGTCCTTGTAGATCACCAGGTGTCTTAATTAGTTTTATATTCGGCGTGGGCAAAGCAAGGTTCTGTTTATTGTTAATTTACTTTTGTGACTATTTGACAGCCTGCTTGGTTGCCATGGCGTTCTGATTACAGTATGCCTCGCGAATTTTAATTTTCACTCTGTCAAGGCAAGAGCACAGGACAACCGCCTCTCCCCACTAACCACCAATCTACCCCAATCTGCATGCACATCCTCACACGTATGACATTGTCTGTGCATTCAGAACGTCTCTAGAGAATCTTCCTTTCTGACTGGCTTATCTCATCAAAGCCACGGTCCTACAAAATATCCCTTGCATGAGGAATACCCATATTCAGATCATCCATGGGGTTGATCTGGCCGCAGAAACCTGCAAGGGCTAAAATGCTCCATTCTTTATTAATGCATACTACGTAGGTCAAGATGAAATAATAATAATTTTTAAATGTCATTTTCTATATTGCACATTAAAGGAATATTCTAAATTACATTGTTCTAAATATTTAAGACAAGTTCAACCAACAGCATTTAGTATGATGTTGATACCAAATTATTTTTTGCTATAAAAATTGTTTCACTCTCGTTTGATGATAGATGGATGGATAGATGTATGGATGTATAACTTTTACATTTTTAATTACTGTTAAAATGCATCATTTTTACATCTGCTTTAGTGTTTTAGTTTCTAAAACATTACATTGGCTTGGTGGCAAAACTGGAAACTGGGTATAGATTTACATAGAAGGTTATTTTTCACACTACAATTATATGAACACACATATTGTTTAAGTCTTGTTGCAATACTGTTTGAATACTGAGTATTGTAAAGGCCTTAACACTTAGACCTCATTCGCTTCCACTCTAAGCTGTAAGACAGATTTATTTAAAATAAAAAAAGCAGAGACAAGTTGAAATTCATTTTTATGCTAAGTACTGTAGCACTGTGCCAAAATGCTGTCGATCGAGTTTAACTTGGACTGAACTCAGAATATTCCTTTAATATACAATGAATCATGCTCCTTTCAGTCGGGTAAAATATGAATTAAAGGAATTTCAAATCATAAATAAAGCTTAAACGTAATCACAAGTTCCAACAGAAATCTTCCGGCGCAAATAACAGACGCGACCCAAGGAGAGAAAGAGGTCTGTAAGGTGGCTGCCATGCACCACGTAGGTGAGCACAGAATAATGTTGGACCTTTTCCATTTACTACTCACGATGCCAAGCACTCAGGGTGCGGTTACGCATGGGCACCTCTGGATCTGCCAACAAATCTGTTCTATTCTCCAGCCTGGCACATGCTCCTCTCCACTCTCAATGCAAGCTTGAGATACAGCCACAGCAGTTCCTTATTCTTTAGAATCTATCAGTGAAACATACAGGGAGAGGCTGTCAGATTAAAGCCATTGCGTCAGGCTGGATATTTTGAGAACATTTTCAGAGGTTTAACCCCCAGGATGCTGCTGGAAAACACAAGGCAGGAAAGAAAAAAAACAGGAGCAAAAGAAACATACCTCAAACCACCGTCTTTTGAAAAACCTTCAATCGCACGCAACTGGGTTAACCTGAATTGGAAACTATATTATCTTGGTTTGCTAAAAGAACGACGTGTTATTCGCACTACTAAGCAAAACACACGAAAGAAAGAAAGTGCATGACCCTCACTAATCAGTGTGTTCCCAGCTAATTCTGCTAGTACGCTCACTGACTAGAGTGATTCCTATCAAGGGAACAATCACGGGTGGCCATGGTAACCATAAAGCATCATGCAAGGTCATTATTCACACAAAGAAAGAATGGAATATTTCATCGCATCCGAGTAGCCAGAGCGTGAGGATATCAGCGCGAATGTTCAAGCCATTAAACCAAAAGATTTATGGGTAATGATCAAACCCATAGAGCACGGCTAGGAGACATACGACCCCCTCCCACCAGCCACTGTGTCATCGATCCACACCGCAATGAGTTTGTCTTCCCAGTCATTTTCCGACATGACACTGCTGCCTCCGAGGCTTTGCCTGATAAAAACAAAAGACTCAGGCTTCTGCAGGGGGGAAAACGCACATGAGCAATTACATGACCATTCTTGATCTAGATTTAAAATTGGAGATCCCCACCTTTCGTCTTACATTTATACCTTTGCGAATGCTCTTTTTTGACATTTCACTCACTTCACTGGAGGCAAAGTTTTGGCAGAAGAGGCTGCCACGGTTCCCCACATCAAAGTTTGAGTCATCAGAGAGAGAGACTGCGATCCTGAGGGAGACGCTGCAGGCATGCGAGCGGAACTGAAAAGCACTGACAGTTGTAACAGTGAACTATAAGCCACTTGAGCCGGAGAACCAAAACCCAGAGCCACAATATAGAGGATGTGATAAAGAGACGTTTAACAACTTAGTTTAACACTTAACTCGAGCGGTGTGAATTTTTTTTTTATGGAAACACATTCTGGAAATGATCACTCAATCAAAGGGTTCTGTTTAAAAGGGGTTGTTCATTACAAAATAAAAAATCTGTCTTCAAAAATACTCATGTGTGGAACACAATAGAAGACATTTATTTTGAAGGCCTTCTTTTCCAGTAAAAAAAATAAAGTTTCGTAACCTGAAACTTTAGGAGAACTAATTTCAGAATAAATCGAATTTTTATAAAAACATTTCGGTTGCACTTTATTTTACAGTACGTGTACTAACATGTACCTATAGTTTACTTACAGTGTATTTATCTAAGAAAATTCTGGTAATACAAGGTAACTACATGGGGTAGGATTAGGTTTAGGGGTAGGTTCAGGGTTAGTACCTAGTTATTACATAGTTATTGTAATTACTATAATAAGTACATTGTATGTACATGGGGAACAGGATTGTAAAATAAAGTGCTACCAACATTTCTTATGCACACCAAAAGTCTGCATTTGTTTGATTGCATTTATTTGAAAATAAAGTTAAAGCAGTAATATTGTGTATTAATATTATTTGACTTTAAATTTACTCTTATATGTATTAATCTATTATTATTATTATTATTATTATTATTATTATTAGAAACATTGATACGTTTTTGTAATTTATAATTTTTTTTTCATTTTTATATATTTTAAATAAAGCAACTAATTTAATTAAATAGTGATAATATAATAGACAAAATCAACATTAAATAAAACTTTCAAAATTATATGTGTGTGTGTGTGTGTGTGCGCGCGTGTGACCCTGGAGCACAAAACCTGTTGCATGGGAATATTTGTAGCAATAGCCAACAATACATGGTATGTGTCAAAACTGTCAATTTTCCTTTTATGCCAAAAATCATTGGGATGTTAGGTTAAGGTCATGTTCCATGAAGACATTTTATAAATTTCCTACCATAAAAACGTAATTTTTGATTAGTAATATGCATTGTTAAGAACTTCATTTGGACAACTTTAAAGGCGATTTTCTCAATATTTAGATTTTTCAAATTCCAGATTTTCAAATAGTTGAATCTCCGCCAAATATTGTCCTATCCTAACAAACCATCAATGAAAAGATTATTTGTTCAGCTTTCAGATTATGTACAGTATACATCTCAACTGTATATATCTAGAGAATCTTCCTTTCTGACTGGCTTATCTCATCAAAGCCAACGGTCCTACAAAATATCCCTTGCATGAGGAATACGCATATACAGATCATCCATGGTTGATCTGGCCGCAGAAAACAGCAAGGGCTAAAATGCTCCATTCTTTATTAATGCATACTACATAGTTCAAGATAAAATAATAATCATTTTTAAATGTCATTTTCTACATTGCACATTAAAGGAATATTCTAAATTCCATTGTTATAAATATTTAAGACAAGTTCAACCAACAGCATTTAGTATGACGTTGATACCAAATTATTTTTACCATAAAAATTGTTTCACTCTCGTTTCCTTTCTTTAAAGATGATAGATGGACGGATAGATGTATGGATGTATGTATAACTTCCACATTTTTAAAATGCATCATTTTTACATCTGCTTTAGTGTTTTAGTTTCTACAACATTACATTGGCTTGGCAGCAAAACTGGAAAATGTGTATAACTTTATATATATAGCGCTTTAATTTTAAGCATTTTTATGAAGAAATTAATTAATAAAGCTGCTTAATAATATATAAAATCTATAAACTAGTGTTTAACGAACAACAAGCGCACAGGCATGCCATGAACATGTGGCTGTGGAAGAATTCAATTACTCCAAATAAGTGAAGAGCAATAAGCAATTTTTGCGATACTTACGGGCTCTGATGAAATTATTCAGTACAGCTCTGTTTGGAGTAGGTTTCCCCAAACATCAAATGCTTATGCAGCATAATGTAATCATCTCTCTGTATAAACTGCTGAATAGCACAGCTTGCTGATTTATACATGTGTAGTTCAATACACTTGTCTGTTGAGCTTTGCAGACCAGTAAGCAGAATTGATGAAATGTTGGTGTAGATTGTAAGAAAGCGTTTTTGCTCTTGGCATGAGAGTGGTTTACTGCTGAGCTGGGATTCTGGATATCTAAATGAGAGCCGCGCAAACATAATTTATGACCATGTTTTTAATCTACGAATCTGAAGAAAGTCATTTAAAAATTGAAAGAAACATCAAAAAGTAGTGCTGCACTCTTAATATTTAAAAACAATATTTCTATACTCATAAGAAGTGAGAAAGTATGATTTGTGTTACATTATGAGCTCCATGCAGCTGTCCCTGATTAACTGTAACATGCTATGTTTTATGTACTAGAAAACTCTTCCAATTATTGATACACAGTGCAATTTTATAGACCATTTCTCTCAGAGTGTGTGATCTTTGGAAAGGTAAAACTGGCAGCCTCATCTTCATCTTATACCACTTACTATGAATACTGTACTGTGCTAAATTGTGCTTCGCAACTGAATAATATGTTGTTCAAATGATATAAGCACAAAAATAAACAAAGAATAGTAAAAGAGCATCACCAAAAGACAACAAAAGGTAAGACTTTTGTGATGACTAACACAGAGCTGTAGTGATGCTCAGTCTGGAGCAAATCAAGAGAAATTAGGGCAAGTTTTGTTTTCTGTACCACTTGAGTCACTGTTGGTTGGGATTTTTATGCTCCACTGCACTGTATCTCAATGGTTGGGAGTATGAACTTCATCTCTGGTGACTTGAATAAAAACAGACAAATAGAATAATAACTTTTCAAAAAGTTAACATTTTAAAAAACTGTTTTGTTTTCTTGTCAATAAGAATTTAAAGCAAATCATCTGTAGAATCACTCAAAAGAGCAGTAAGGTTATGGGTTTGATTCCCAGGAAAAGCATGAAATGAAAACAATTATACATTGAAATCAATTCAAGTCGCTTTGGATTTTACATGGACACCATGTAAACACAAGTCTGGAGATGTAAAAGGAACATGAATTAAAAGAGTTTTTGTATGATTTCTCTGTACAGTAAAACATTACAGGCATCATTGCCCCGTGGCAGTTTCAGTGCAGCAGCATCTTGGTTTGTATTGAAAAATTCCTTGTATTATTTGAAAAGGTAGTTCAAATGTGTGTTTGACACTGGTCTAATGAGAATCTGGAGATGTGATTTACAGAGACTGGCCTTGATAAATGTCTTGCATTAGTGAGATTAAATTCTCTTCATGTTATAAGATGACCACATTAACATTGTAAGATACTTTTCAACTAAGTGATATCATAACAATAAAATAATACAAAAATTACTGATATTTACTCCCATGTTTCATTAGTAGTTTATCAAAAATATTTTAATGTTTAAACTATTTTATTATTATTCATAAACCATAAAATACTTGGATTTTTGCTGTAAAATACAACAAAATGTTTTTATTAGTTTAAAAAAAAGTGTAAATTTCTTAGGTACTGAGCAGATGTTAGTTCTTGAAGTAGCTCGATATACAATATTAACATTATATTATAGGTTACAAACTGTAAAATATTCAGGCTCCAAAAGCTGTACCACACTGCTGAGTATCTGGCAACCAGAGCTTTTATTTAGTTGGTTATTTTTTTCACTGATGGATTTGCAATAACTCTTCCATACTAGTGGCACACAATGTGTGTGTGTGTTTGCACGCATGTTACCAATAACTGAATCAGTGTTTGTAATACAAGCATGTACTGTATGCTCTCGGGCCACTCCCTGGACAAGTCTAAAGGGCAGGAGTATTTTCAGAACAAATTTGCTATTAACAAGCTTTTTAATTTACCCCAAAAGAGCATAAAAATGCCCCATAGATGATAAGTCAATGGTGAAATATTGGCTGAGTGCTCACTGACCTTTCCCGTGCTCTGGGTTCAGAGAGGAAGATGCACGGCTTTATCAGTAGTTAAATTAATGATCAATCCTTGAAAACTCCCTGACTCTGCAAGACTCTTCCTGGCTTAGCCATTCTTCTCTCTTTATTCCTCATCTCAGATTCCTCCCGTCACTGCATAATACACACATACACACATACACACACACACACACACACACGCACGCACACAATCACGTTCTGCAATTGCACAGGCATCCCAAACCTTTGACTGCCACAAAACTTGCTCCTTTCCATTTATGCCACAAACCCCTGCCACATTTCGCATTTCACGAAAAGCAAACGTCTCTGTTTTGTCTGCCGGCTAGCCAAGCCCAGAACAGAAGCAGGAAAAAGTTGAGCTCTTAAGCATCTTTCTCCTCGCTCTCGGTGCCGTCTCAATCGCTCTCTCCTTCTCTCTTAAGAGATTTTTAAGCACAGACAGAGGCTTTAACAGTAGCCTACATCACAGATGAATATAATCAGCTATTGTGTCCCCTACAGACAGACTGATGGGGTTGATGGATAAAGCCAGTGATGTAAATCTGCTCTTACCTGCTGTTGAAGCTTAAAGCTGGGAGGAGGAACAAGAGGTATACGGCACCGATGAATTTCATTGCTTTGTCTTGCTCTCATGCACTCGGCGTCTCTTTCCCCCTTTTTCTCTCGATTGCTCGCTTTTCCCTTCTCCCTTCTCCCGTTCTCTCTCCCTCTCCTCGCTGGCTCGCTCGCCCGTACTCTCTCTCTCTCTTTTAGTGGTGCACACGCCGTGGCAGACAGATGCAACGCTGCGAGCGGTCTGTGTATGTGAAAGTGCGGGGCTCCTCAGCTTCAAATAGCTGGGACGGGGAGACGGACAGATTTATTAATGGCCAGGAACCAGGGTGCAGGGGCGGGGGATCCAGGATCCGGGGAGGAAGACTGGAAAATGATTTGAGGTGGTGAGGTGATGTCAGCATCAATACAGCCAGTGGCTCCCTGTCTTTCTCTTCTGCGTTCCACGGCGAGATGAATACCTGCTGGTGTGTCCCACATGATATCCATCTGTCTGCGTTATTACCAGCAGCCTTGGGACGGGGCAGGGCGATTATCTGGGCTCGCGGCGTGCAGGGTTACTCCACAAAGACTAAATTAATCAATTTTCGTGGAGATTACACTTTGATGGCAGGGTTCATTAGTTTGACATTTTGTTCTCTGTTGTCCGTCAGAGTAATTGATGAGACATTTCCCTGCTCACCATTTCATATTGTGAGATTAAGAGGGTAAACCGATCGTGATGAATTTAATAGTCGCTTTACCCTTCCGCCGTTCCACCACATCTGATGTCTCCATCCGGCTTCTCAAACCAGTGTTCAGTTTCTGGACACGAGGTTAGAAAACATCAAAGGTGTAATGAAAAGTGTATCAACATCAAAACAATTTATGAAATTTACCGTTGATCTGCATGTTATGGAAGGATTAGGCTTTTTTTTTTCTTTTCTTAAAATTTTCTTCTACATTTTTTTATTTCTCAAATAATTTCCCTCAGCTGAAACCCATCCCTTTCTTACAATCTACCACAAGCTTTCCAAGCTTGGCAATCCATTCAAGAATTGATGGATAGAAAAGTCAAACCATACTTTCTTTTTTTTTTTTTCTTTTTTTTTTTTTGATGATCTGTTTCATTTGTATGTGGCAGTTTAGAAGAAAATATGCAGCTTCTTCCATTAAATTGCAAATGTATAATGCTTAAAGGGTTAGTTCACCCAAAAATAAAAATTAGCTTGATGTGTTTTACTCACCCTGGAGGCATCATAGATGTATATGACTTTCTTCTATTAGACGAATCCAATCAGAGTTATATTAAAAATTGTCCTGGCTGTTTGAAGCATTATCATTGCAGTGGGTGGGTGTTTCTGTTTAACATTCCAAAACACATAAAAAAAACCTGCACATCCATAATAAAACGTGCCTTACATGGCTCTGGGGCATGAATAAAGGCCTCCTGTAGCGAATCCATGCATTTTTGTAAGAAAAGTATCCATATTTCAAATGTAATAAACACTTTTCTGTCACTTCTGCTGACTGTCATATGCGGAAGCTCTTTGGGCAGATGACATACAACGTATGCGCAACTATAATATAAAAAATATTCTAACTGAGCTCTCAGCGTGAGTTTTTCTTAGGCGACCGTTATTATTTAACGTATCGCCTTATTGTTTCCATGGCGATGCGTCATGTTTGTCACAATTAATCTGTATTACACATGGATCGCTTTTATTTCGTTTTTCATGTTTTATTCAAAATGTTCACATACATGCTCACTAAATTATGGACAGTGTTGGGCAAGTTACTCTGAAAATGTAATCTGATTAGTGATTACTCCTTTAAAAAGTAATCGCTGTCAGGGTTTGGCAAGGGAGGAACTCAGGTGCAGACAGGAAGTAACTCAACACAGGATTTATTATACAAAAAGGGAAAACAAAAACCCACGAGGGGGAAAACAAGGGCTAGGGTAGACACTAAAATAATTCTACAAAACTCAATAAACAAGGCAAACAAAGACTCTGAACACCAACTACTAACAAACACTCACTGCAAGACAAAAGACTTCTTAGAGGAATAATCTCAGACGAGGTACAATCACGAATGATGAACACAATGAACCGACGCAAGACAGAGCACACTAGGAGATCTAAATAGGGGGAACAATCAAGAGACAACAGGTGGCACAGATAAGGCAATCACAACAAGACAAGGATAACAAGGGGGGCGGGCCAAGGGAACGAGACAACACAAGCACATGGCCCAAAGACAAGGCCATGTGCTTGTACACAAAACACGGGTCTGCCATGATCCTGCCTCAAGACTAGGAAAAATCAAGGACACAAGGGCAGAATCATGACAATCGCTTTACTGTTCTGATTATTTCAAAAGTGATTAGTTACATTACTAGTTACATTACATTTTTCTCTATGAAATGTATGAAATCCCAGCATACACGCTCCCAATAAATATTTGTTATTAAAGCATCAACATTCAAAGAACACTGTTATTTTTAACCAAATCAAGCGGCTGCTGTGTGCATGGTAGAATGCAAGCAGAGCGCTGCATTTATAATGTCTAAAAGACATCTCAGTTCATTGCAATCTCACAAATATCTGTTATAAGCAGGGCTCTGAAAGAAATTTTGGTTCAAGGGTTCAAGCAATGAAAACAAAAACCGGAAATGAACAAAATTTTGACAGGAACAGAACCAGGAACAGAAACAAAATCAAATTTTACAGTTCTAAACAGAACCAAAAATGTGAAATTTCTATTAATCAGTAAAAAATTTGCTGTCCACCAATCAGGAATTCCAGTAGTAGTACGGCATATGCAAATGTGACACTAAAGCCAACGAGTGAAATGTCCGCTCAGCTGTGAATTCCTAATACACCGCCCTTAGAGTTTATCTGAGGATAGTGTGAGATGAATTCAACAGATCATACGCACCTGTAGTGCTTCTGGAGAAAACAGAAAAACTGTAGAACTACATAGACAGGAAGACATAGGCCTATACTAAACTATACTAAATTTTACTTAAATCATGTTGACAAATCAACGAAACAAATGAAAAAATGTGCTAAATTATGGTTCATTGTGACACGTTCCAAAGCATTCGGAAAGGAAAACGAGAGTGGGCCACTAGTTTTCTTTATTTTGCAAAAGCTTTACAATTTGAATTATTTTGTAAAAGCTTGGGAGCTGTCTTGCTTCTGTATAACCAACCAGCATTGGTATGACCTTACGCGCACACACAACATAATTGTTATATATTGAAGCCATTATCAAAATAAAATAGAGTTAAAGAAACAAATAAAACGTTTCACTGCTCCGTTGCCTATGGTCATGAGCTGTGGGTCATGACCAAAAGGACAAGATCCCGGATACAGGCGGCCGAAATGAGCTTTCTCCGTCGGGTGGCTGGGCGCTCCCTTAGAGATAGGGTGAGAAGCTCGGTCACTCGGGAGGAGCTCAGAGTAGAGCCGTTGCTCCTCCACATCGAGAGGAGCCAGTTGAGGTGGCTCGGGCATCTATTTCGGATGCCTCCTGGACGCCTTCCCAGGGAGGTGTTCCAGGCACGTCTCACCGGGAGGAGGCCCCGGGGGAATACCTAGGACACGCTGGAGGGACTATGTCTCCCGGCTGGCCTGGGAACGCCTCGGGGTCCCCCCGGAAGAGCTGGAAGAAGGGGCTAGGGAGAAGGAAGTCTGGGCGTCTCTGCTCAGACTGTTGCCCCCGCGACCCGGCCCCGGATAAGCGGAAGACGATGGATGGATGGATGGACTGCTCCGTTGCACAAAATGTTGCATTCAGCGTGACCGCGGCTGTGTTGATATAGCCAATGTGAAGGATGATGTTTTATATGATGAAAGTACAAACACTATATAATACATCATATTTTAGCATCCAGAAACATTGGGAATAAAAGAGAAAGAGAAACTAATAACTGTTTTTAGAATTAGAATTATAGCCTTCATTATTTCGGAAAGTAATAGGGCTAATAAAATGCGATATGAGACGCTACTTGTTTTTGTTTTTTCACTCTCAAAATGCAATAAGTATCTTATACTTATAAGTATTGTTTTTTGTTTTTGTTTTTTGAATGCAGCAAATGTTATTAAATATCTTAAAAATACTTTAATGTATTTAGTATTGACAGATTTTTTTTGTTTGTTTGTTTCTTTAGTAGTAAACATTTGGCCAAAATCTAGAAAAGATGAAGTTGGCTGACTTAATTCTGTCACGGTTGGTAAACCGTGATCTCGGGTTGTTTACACTTTGTGGTGAATTCTGTGTGTTCTGCGTCTGCACTGATTAGTTGTGGACGTCTCCGTTAATTGTATCACTGCCACTCATTACTCATCTCCTATATAATGGCTTGTCTCACGTCTTGTGTTTGTGAGATCGTTGTTTCATGTCGTTGTGTTTACCCCCGTCTGGCTTCTGTGTAGTTTGCGTTTGGATGTCTGTGTTTCCCCAGAACCTCATCCACTCTCCACATGATCACTCAGCCACGGACACTTACCTTCGGCTCTGTTCCCCACAGTTCCTGTGCCACTCTCTCCTGCTGCCTCACGCCGTCAACACCCGGACTCCTCACCTGCACTCCATTACCGTCTGAACATCTCACCGCCTTAATCATCCCTCTGGAGTGTTCCCGTATCAACGTCTTTGTGTGTCTTTGTACAATATCTCATCATCTCATTAAACCTTGTTTACTCGCTATTGTTTCCAGACTGTCCTTTCACCAGCTGTCACAGAACGATCTCACCCGCATGGAAGCAGCGAGCACCAACACCCTCACTGATTTCATGCACCACAGCGTCAAGAGAATGGATCAGCAGCAGGAGAGCATCTCGAACACCAGACACGCTGTCCAAGCCGCTGGTGGCACAGGTGTCCGAGCTCACCCAGCAGATCCATCAGCTCATGTCTCCCACTGCGCCCATCGCACCGCCTGCGCCAACCGTTCCCCCGGGGATTCCCTAGGACCACTTCCAGCCAGAGCCGCGACTTCCGGCGCCGGAGAATTACGCTGGTGAGCCAACTTTTTGCAGAACATTCCTCAACAAGTGCATTTTGCCCTGCAGCCCCGCACTTTCGCCACAGAAGAATCCAAGGTAGCGTTCACGCTCACCCTTTTATCGGGCAAGGCTGTCTTATGGGGAACGGCGGTGTGGGAAAATCAACATCCGTGCTGTGCCTCGTTCCACCTCCTATCTGACGAGATGAAGAGAGTTTTTGACCGGGGCGCGACCGGCAGGGAGGCCGCCCATCGCCTCTCGGAACTCCGACAAAGACATTCATCTGTCACCGAATATTCCATCGAGTTCCGTACCCTGGCGGCCGCGTGCCAGTGGAACAAGGCAGCGCACTGGGATAGATTCCTGCATGGGTTATCCGACCGTGTTCAGCAGGAGATCTACCTCCTCGAGCTGCCCCCTACTCTCAACGAACTCATCGATCTGGCGTTGCGGGTGGAGGCCAGGTTTAAGAAGGGCCGCCAACACAGTCCTTCCAGACTTCCATTCTCTCCCAGTAGGGGACGATTGAGTCGAGAGAACATGGTCGGTTCTGTCGACGATCACGAGCCCATGCAGGTGGGTCGAGCTCGGCTGTCCCGGAGGGAGAGGGAACGGCGGAGGTCCCAAGGACTATGTTTATACTGTGGAGGCTCTGATCATAACAACTACTCTTGTCCGGTAAAATAGTCAGCCTGATAGTAAACCTGAGGCTACTATCGGGTGGGATCTCCGCCGAGAAGTCCTCACCCACATCATCGACCCTCCTTCCGGTGAAACTGCGGTGGAAGAATCACCATCATGAATGCCAAGCTCTTCTGGACTCCGGAGCTGAAGGTAATTTCATTGATTCTTCACTTGCACATCATCTGAACATTCCTGCCTCATGTCACCCACCATACTGAACCCATCACATTCATCACATCCGGCAACCATCAAGAAACCATATCCTTTTTTCTCATGGACTCCCCTGTTGCTCCCATTGTTTTAGGTCACCCCTGGTTGTTCAAACATAATCCACGAGTGGAATGGGTTCTAACACTATCACATTGTGGAGTGAAAGTTGTCATGAGTCTTGTCTGGTTTCTGCCTGTCCTGTTGTTCCTGTTTCTGTTTTTCAGAAGGAAACCATGGCGTTGCCAAACATACCCGTTGAGTATCTGGACCTGAAGGAAGTGTTCAGTAAGTCCCGGGCTGCTTCTCTTCCTCCGCATCGTCCCTACGACTGTGCCAGAGACTTATTGTCAGGTAAATCTCCGCCTAAAGGCAAGTTATACTCTCTTTCTATTCCTGAGAGGGAGGCCATGGAGAAATATATTTCTGATTCCTTAGCCTCTGGGTTCATCCGTCCTTCCTCATCTCCAGCGGGGGTGGGGTTCTTTTTTGTGGGTAAGAAGGATGGTTCTCTGCGACCTTGTTTTGATTACCGAGAGCTGAACAACATTACTATTAAGAATACTTATCCATTACCACTCATGTCTTCAGCTTTCGAGAGGTTGCAGGGAGCATCTGTATTCACAAAATTGGATTTACGTAACGCTTATCATTTGGTCCGCATCAGGAAGGGGGATGAATGGAAAACTGCCTTTAATACCCCTAGAGGGCACTTTGAATATTTGGTTATGCCGTTTGGGCTCTCCAACTCGCCCAGGGTTTTTCAAGCACTCGTGAACGACATGTTGAGAGATATGGTAGATCAGTTTATATATCCTGGATGACATACTGATTTTTTCTTCATCTCTCCAGGAACATGTTCAACACGTCAGACGAGTGCTCCAGAGGTTATTAGAGAATGGGCTTTTTGTCAAGGCGGAGAAGTGCGTATTCCATGCCATGTCGGTCCCCTTCCTAGGGTTTATCGTGTCGTCTGAGGGAATACGAATGGACCCTGACAAGGTAAAGGCTGTGATAGATTGGCCATCTCCAGATTACCGTAAGGCCCTACAGTGGTTTCTGGGGTTCGCCAACTTCTATCGGCGTTTTATTCGTAATTACAGCCAACTAGCCTCACCTCTGACAGCCTTGACCTCCCCCAGTACTCCGTTCAGGTGGTCTTACGCAGCTGAGACTGCTTTCTCTAACCTGAAGAACCGCTTTGTTTCGGCTCCCATCCTTGTCGCCCCTGATCCCACAGGGCAGTTTGTGGTGGAGGTCGACGCATCAGAGGTGGGGGTAGGAGCAGTGTTGTACCAACGTGCTGCTCAGACGATAAGGTCCACCCTTGCGCATTTTTCTCTCATCGATTATTTTCTGCCGAACGTAATTATGACATTGGAAATAGAGAGTTGTTGGTAGTCAAATTAGCGATGGAGGAGTGGTGCCACTGGTTAGAGGGTTCAGGGGTTCCCTTTATTGTTTGGACTGATCATAAGAATTTAGAGTAAATTAGAACTGCTAAAAGACTCAATTCCAGGCAGGCTTGGTGGGCACTTTTTTTTGGCCGTTTTGAATTTACCCTATCGTACCGCCCGGGTTCCAAGAATGTTAAACCCGATTCTTTGTCACGTCTTTTTGATCCCTCCGCCCGTCCCGTTACTCCCGAGTGTATTATGCGGGATTAGTAGTCTCAGCACTCTTATGGGAGGTTGAGTCGAAGGTCAAGACGGCCTTAGAAGGGGTAATACCTCCGTCCAGTTGCCCACCGAACCGCTTATTTGTGCCGGAGGAGTTAAGGTCCGAAGTTGTCCGGTGGGGTCATTGTTCCAACATGGCTTGTCATCCAGGGATAAGTAGAACTAATGGGTTGGTTAGACAACGATTCTGGTGGCCACGTATGGCTCGCGACGTCCGCGATTTTGTTTTGGCTTGTTCAGTTTGTGCCAGTGGTAAGTCATCTAACCGACCTCCTGATGGGCTCCTTCAACCGCTATCTGTCCCTTCGAGACCCTGGTCACATATTGCTCTAGATTTTGTTACCGCCCTCCCGCCCTCTAATGGCATGACAGTCGTTTTGACTGTAGTGGACCGGTTCTCGAAGGCGGCACATTTCATTCCCTTGCCCAAATTACCAAGGAGACAGCGGTGACTGTTTTAGATCACCTCTTTTGGCTCCATGGCCTCCCGGTAGACGTGGTTTCAGACAGGGGATCCCAGTTCAGATCCAAATTTTGGAAAGAGTTTTGCAAGTTATTAGGAGTGTCAGTTAGCTTGTCGTCAGGCTATCATCCCCAAAGCAACGGACAATCTGAGCGAGCCAACCAAGATTTAAAAAGGACGTTGAGATGTTTGGTCTCCAAGAATCCTTCTTCCTGGAGTCAACAACTCTCTATGGTGGAGTACGCTCACAATTCGTTGCCAGTGTCAGCTACGGGCCTCTCTCTGTTTCAGTGTAGTGTAGGGTACCAGCCACCAGCGTTTCCCAGTCTGGAATCTGAAGTCGCGGTCCCCTCCACTCACGCGTTTGTCCAGAGGTGCCACCGCACCTGGACCAGAGCCCGTGAGACTCTGCTCTGGGTGAGGGAGCGCACTAAGGCCAAGGCCGATCGCCACCCCCGCAGGGCACTACGAATACCTTGTATTGCCGTATGGCCTAGTAAACGCCCCCTCAGTGTTCCAGAGTTTCATGGACGAGGTCCTCCGAGAGTTCCTGAACCGTTTTGCCCTCATCTACATAGATGGCATACTCATTTACTCTCTCAACGAAAGTGAACACCAGCATCACGTCTCCCAAGTGCTCCATCGATTCAGAGAGTTCTCCCTGTTTGTAAAGGCTGAGAAATGCGTCTTCCATCAGACTTCCTGGGGTACCACATCAGTGCAAAAGGGGTTAAAATGGATGACCGGAAGACACAGGCTATCACTTCTTGGCCTACTCCCAAGTCAATAAAGGAACTTCAGAGATTCCTGGGTTTCACAAACTTTTATCACCGCTTCATCGACCGGTACAGTATGATAACCGCAGCACTTACATCTCTCCTAAAAGGAAAGCCGAAGACACTTCAGTGGACCCCTGAAGCTGAGCAGGCCTTCCAGACATTAAAAACCACCTTCAAACATCAACTTGATTCAACATCCAGACCCAGAGAATAAATTTATTGTGGAAGTAGACGCCTCTGCAACAGGTGTGGGAGCCATCCTGTCCCAGTACTCCGAGAGCGTGTCCAAGCTTATGCCATGTGCCTTCTTTTCTAGAAAATTATCCACAGCCGAGAGAAATTATGATATTGGCAATCGAGAACTCCTTGCCGTGAAACTTGTCCTGGAAGAATGAAGACACTGGTTGGAGGGGGCCAGACAGCCATTTCTCGTGTTTACAGACCACAAAAATCTCCAGTGCCTAAAAGAAGCTAAGAGGCTCAATCCTTGCCAGGCCCGTTGGGCCTTGTTCTTTACCCAGTTTCAATTCCAAATATCTTACCGCCCCAGATCCAAGAACACGAGGGCCGATACATTATCACACCTCCACACCCTTGAGGAAACCCCGGAAGAACCAGAGTCCATCTTGCCCACTCGACTATTCACCAACCCCATCCAGTGGGATCTAGATGAATTACTCCTCAAACAATCACAACACCGGCCCATTCCACCTACGTGTCCAGGTGGCAAGATCTATGTACCCAAAGATCACTGTAGGTCCCTCATCTCCTATGCTCACTCATACGTGGGAAAAGGCCATCCTGGAGTCAGTAAGACACTCACTACGCTGCAACGAAAATACTGGTGGCCAAGAATGCAAGAGAAGATCCAAGAGTTTATCCAAGGGTGTGCCCTTTGTGCCATGACTAAGGTTCCTCAACAACTACCTACCGGGAAACTACTCCCATTGCCGGTTCCCCATCGCCCTTGGTCCCACATTGGAGTGGATTTTGTCACCGATCTCCCAGTCTCAGACGGTAACACCTGCATTCCTGTAGCAATAGACAGATTTTCTAAGGCATGTAAATTAATTCCCCTGAAAGCCCTTCCCACAGCTTTTGAGACAGCCGTACTCTTGTTTGAACATGTGTTTCATACTTTGGTATTCCAGAGGATATCGTAACGGATAGTTTTTTTTCAGTGCATCTTAGGCTTTCAGACACCCCTGTTCCCCTGGTCCAGTGAGCCATCCGAAGTTCTTGTAGGTAATACCCCTGGTTCCGGAACAGCGAGAGGGTTTGGAACCAGGCACACCACCACTTTCATCAGGAAGTAAATCACCACAAATGCTTTGCTAATACTCAATCGTAGACAAACTCCTACCTACCAACCCGGGCAACTGGTATTGCTCTCTACATGGGACATCTGATTAAGACAACCATGTCAGAAACTGAGTCCAAAATACATAGGACCATTCCCGGTGGAACGACAGATTAAACCATTTACCAACCGACTCTGACTACCCACTCACAGTAAGAGAGATTCTGGACTCCCAACATCGTGGTGGGTGCCTGGAATACCTAGTGGACTGGGAGGACTATGGACCAGAAGAAAAGCGTTGGATACCTCGTCAAGATATCCTTGACCCCAATCTGCTCACAGAGTTCTATGCCCAGCTTCCAGAAAGACCCGCTCCGTGGCCCCGAGGCAGAACCCCATGACGTCGGAGAGCAATGGCGCGGACCCTGGAGGGAGGGGGGGTGTAGTGTCAGGGACCAGGTAAGACCGGTCCCAGCCAATCCACAACGTTCACAAGTTTTAATCACCCACACCTGCTCAGCATTAACGATCTCATCAAGGCACTATAAAACACTCACCTCAAGCCAGTTCACCATCAAGCCTCCAACAGGAACAGACCATAAACTGTTGTCTTCCGATCCTCCGATGCACCCCGAACATCAAGACATAAAGTATACTCACCTTTAAAAACACTAACCTGTGTCATTGTTTTACTACCCCCAGGACTCCTGAACATTCTCCTACCTGAGATCCAACAATCCCTATAGTCTCCTGTGTTTTCCCCAAGTCGGCTCGATACTTTCCTCGTCTGAAAGGGAAGGAAAAGAGTATTAACTATCTGTGACTGTGTGGCATTGACATTCCAGCAACAGAAGTACTCACCTGTCTTCAACCTTGCACCCAGTGATCTGCACTTAGCCCGCACTTGAAACCCCAACTATTCACCTTGCACTTGCCTTTGTAAATAAACTCTGTGCTTTGAATCCACTAACCTCTGCCTATTGTGAATATCCTGACACCGATAACCTCTGAATTGCCACACTGAATTGAGGCAGTAATTAAAGCAAAAGGAGCCCCTACCAAGTATCGAGTACATGTACAGTAAATTAAATTCTAATAGTAATTCTAATTTGTTGAGATAGTGAATTTGTGGGGTTTTGTTTAATGTGAGCCAAAATCATCACAATTAAAAGTACCAAAGACTACTGCAGTATGTGTGCACAGAATTTATTTAATACATAAGTTTCACAATTTGAGTTGAATTACTGAAATAAATGAACATTTCCTAAACGTTCTAATTTATTGCGAAGCATCTGTAAATTCAGCAGTTGATGATGTGACAAACTGAAAGTTCTAATCACACTGGTGTGATTGTTCGCGTTAAAGCATTAAATTATGTTTTTATTAACAAGATTCGGGAGGAGCGCGTCAGATACTTAGCCTAATCGACACAGGTGGACCATAATCAAATAATCAATCCCATAGTATAAATATATTCTATCCATTGACAGTTTATCAGCATCCCTCCTCCACCCCATCTCCCCACTTTGAGTTCACTTTATAAATAGACGGGGAAGGTGGGGTGCTCTAGGTTCGGGCCATTCTCTAGCTCGGAGCCCTTCCCTAGACAGCACGCCAAATACGCATACTCTACCTCAGCTAATTATATGTAAGCGTGAACTAGTGAATTATGGTTGCACATGCTTTATTTGATGTGTTTTGAACTGTCGAATACTCCATATTGAAACACCCACCCACTGCAATAACAGAGCTTAGAAGTGCCAGAACAATTTTTTACATAACTCTGGTTGGATTCGTCTGGAAGAAGAAATTAATATACACCTAGGATGGCTTGAGGGTGAGTAAATAACAGGCTAATTTTCATTTTTGGGTAAACTTTGTTAAATCTTTAAAATATTTTCTTTAAAAATACTGCAATTATGTTTGATTTCACCAAAAAATACACAAGAATACAGTGGTTTGTTGTAGCATCCTGACCAACAAGGCACAGCAATATTGTTATCCAATGGACCAACAGATTTTGTGACCATCAAAGAGACTATCTCTTTGAATCCAACTGTCAGGGAACAACCCCATGATCATGAATGGACTGTCACACACATACACTGCACACAGCATTAAGTCAGTTTGCCTGTTATACACTGATACCATGTATACATGGACCTGTATAATGCCTGTGAGTGTTCGAATGTATTGTGTACTATGTATTTAAGATATGTGAGGGTACAACGTGTATTTTGTTCATTCTGTGTAATGCATATACAATGTGTTGGGTAACATTGGATTCAATGGAGACAAGTGAAGTCAATTAGAAGCACTTACTTCCTGGGGGTCGAGCGTACTGCGCAGACTCAAACTGAGCTTGATGACATAGATGTCACGTGAGCAACCTGTAAATCTTCTAATCACTGTGCCAAGAGAAATCTGAATCACCCACCGAATCTTCCAGAGAAGGCGGGCGTGAAAAGGAGCAAATTTTGGTAAGTATTCTGATTAATTATCTCCCTTGACTTGATGCCTCCACATCACCCTGATTGCCTCATAGACAGTAAAAGATTGCCTGTGAGCTTCTCCTCCTGTCCATATGGTAATTTCTCTACTGTGCGACAGAGAGTCGCTGGTTATGATGCAATCGTTAGCCTATTTTTTTTTTACAAAAACTGCTTATACGGTTCCATAGCATAAGATACAAGGTAATGGAGCCTTTTATACATTTTTGTGTTTCTTTAGAAATAATTAATGGACAAATGGAGTCTTTAAACGCCTCACATGTAAAGTTATTCGCTGTCAAAGTGATGCCAAAATGAATGGGAGTCAATGGAATGCTAACAGCAGATGGGGGTCCGCTAGCCAATGGCGGCGCCCAGGGGTGCTTCAAAAAAATATGAAACCCTGCCCCCCTGTTTAAACCCAAAGTATTTTTCTTCTTCTCTTGGGATTATGGCAGTTGGCAAACCAACTTAAAATGTGCACCCCTGCCACCTACTGGAAAGGAGTGTAAAGAGCACAATGAATAGTAAGTTTAGAAACAAGAGCTAATTACTTATATATACATATACATACTAGGGGGTAAAGTTGAGTTTTGTTTTGGCCACAACTTTCTCTGTGTTTGAGCTCATGGAATGGTTTTTGGTGACAAATCTTATTTTGACCC
Organism: Carassius auratus; assembly: GCF_003368295.1. Classification (NCBI taxonomy): domain Eukaryota; kingdom Metazoa; phylum Chordata; class Actinopteri; order Cypriniformes; family Cyprinidae; genus Carassius; species Carassius auratus. The sequence goes on from NC_039260.1 coordinate 12,458,232, forward strand.
ATATTTTGGGAAAATGCTTAAATTATGTTTTTATTAACACGATTCGGGAGGAGGGCGTCAGATACTTAGCCTAATCGACACAGGTGGACCATAATCAAGTAATCAATCCCATAGTATAAATTGACTTCCATTATAATAACATTTTTTGATTGCTAAACCATGACATCATATAATCATGCATTCTTGATTGTTTGTGGTTCTCCCTTTTGGGAAGAGGTAAAATTTGTTATTTTTACAGTTGATCACTACAGTAGGTGGGACCATTAACCCTTTAGATAGGCCTGTGCAAAAAAGGCTTAGTTTCTGGCTTGTATATAGAGTTATATGGTGTATAATAGCAAATTATAGTGTTTGTATGTGTGTGAGATTCTTGATCATTGGAGTTTTTTCCTGTTTGGAAGAGGTAACATTTGTTATTTTTCTCCAGTTGATCACTAGGTGGGAGCATTAACTCTTTAGATGGGCCTGTGCAAAAAAAGTTAGTTTCAGGCTTGTATATGGAGTTATATAGAGTACAATAGCAAATTATAGTGTGTGTGTGTGTGTGTGTGTGTGTGTGTGTGTGTGTGTGTGTGTGTGTGTGTGTGTGTGTGTAAAATAAAAATCCAGCCACAATTACTTTTATATTGAAAATAAGTCATTTTGTATTTTTACAGTTGATCACTACAGTAGGTGGGACCATTAACCCTTTAGATAGGCCTGTGCAAAAAAAGGCTTCGTTTCTGGCTTGTATATAGAGTTATATGGTGTATAATAGCAAATTATAGTGTTTGTATGTGTGTGAGATTCTTGATCATTGGAGTTTTTCCCTGTTTGGAAGAGGTAACATTTGTTATTTTTTTACAGTTGATCACTAGGTGGGACCATTAACTCTTTAGATGAGCCTGTGCAAAAAAAGTTAGTTTCAGGCTTGTATATGGAATTATATAGAGTACAATAGCAAATTATAGTGTGTGTGTGTGTGTGTGTGTGTAAAATAAAAATCCAGCCACAATTACTTTTATATTGAAAATAAGTCATTTTGTGTGACACAAAATGGACCTGGACATGGACATGGCCCTCTGTCCCTCCCCCTATTCAGCCTCCGCTCCACCTCCCTCCTAAATTGTTTTGAGCATCTGGAAGCCGCTATGTCACGATTTACACACATAAAAGCAGCACAATCACACTCACTCACTGCGAAGTCTTGTTTAGCCTGTATGACCATTCTCATAATAAAATTCTGCAAATGGATCCGAACGCCTCTGACTCCTTGTTACAGATACATTTTTACAGCAGTTTAATTGAGTTGATGTTTTCATTGTTTAATGATGATTTAATGCCTGTTTAGCCAGATGATCGGCCTCCTCATTTCCTTTCACACCCATATTTGATGGAACCCACACAAAATGTACCAGAAGTCCACACTGTCTTACTCTAAAAAGACTCTCTGCATTACTTCATTTATCATGTCTTGTCTTGCTAATGATTTTCCACTTTACAGACTGTTTACTGCTGAAAGAGATTCTGTGCATATCACTGCCTTTGTTGGTTGTATTTCTTATAATCACAGAAGTGCTAGTAAGATTGCTATTAGTTCTGCAGTAATACCCAAAGTATTTAAGCATCATGGACAAACCGTCTGAATGGGAGAAACCATGTTGGGTATGACACGTATGACCCATGCTGGGTGTGGTTTCCAATGTACCTGTAAAACAAGGTTTATATATGTTCATTCATATGTTGTATTTTTATATTGTGATTTGTGTAATTATACTTGAATATATGTTGTTTTATATGCATAATGTGATAAGAAGTGCATATGCAAGGAAGTAAACTTACCTGTAGACTTGTACATCCCAGGGTGTGGGTGACAATGAATGTGAACTGAAGCATTCAGAATTTGCAAAAGGAGTCTAAAGCTCTATAGAAGTATCATAAAAGTAATCCATATGACTTTTGTACTATATTCCACAAGCTTTATGTAAGTAATAAACTGAAATTGTAATCACCGGTAACACTTTAGAATAAGGTTCCATTAGTTAATGTTAGTTAATGTATTAATTAACATGAACAAACAATGAATAATACATTTATTACTGTATTTATTCATCTTGGTTCATGTTAGTTAATGAAAATACAGTTATTCATTGTTAGTTCATGGTAATTCACAGTGCATTAACTCATGTTAACAAGCACAACTTTTGATTTAAATAATGCATTAGTAAATGTTGAAATTAACATGAACTAAGACTTATAAATGCTGTAGAAGGATTGTTCTTGCTTAGTTCATGTTAACGAACATAGTTAACTAACATTAACTAATGGAACCTTATTCTAAAGTGTTACCTAATCACCTTTTACTTATAATCCCCTTTTGTTTGCGGTTAACGGCTTGATAGGACAGAGACAGTTGACCTACAAACTAATCATTCAGACAATGTGTGTGAACTCGATTTACTAATTCATTCAAAATATCTGACTCAAAAAATATTAAATGATGTTAAACTGTACACTCTAAAACAGAACTCAAATCATAATTGCACCAAAGGAGAGTTGGGGCGGATGTCAAGATCTTCCGTGAATACGTTTTGGGGAAGTTGTGGCCTAGTGATTAGAGAGTTTGACTCCTAACCCTAGGGTTGTGGGTTCGAGTCTCGGGCCAGCAATACCACGACTTAGGTGCCCTTGAGCAAGGCACCGAACCCCCAACAGTGTTAATTTAGTTGACTAAATTTTCGTCATTATTTTCGTCACGAATATATTTTTGCCGACGAAAACGAAACGAAAACTAAAATAGAAGGCACTGATGGAGACTAAAACTATGACTAAATTGATTGACATTATCGTCAACGAATAAAGGACGAGACGAAAATAGACTGTGACGAAAATCAAATCAGCAGACGGCAGAGATGCGAGGAATGAGCAAAAGAACCGGCAAAACAGAACAGACTGCATGAGAGAAGAGAACCAATCAGAGCCTGACTTATTGAGACGTGAAGCGAAGGTTTTCAGTTTTTATGAGCTCCCGGGAAGTCGGCATTCGAAGAGGTGATAGGGACTTTAAGCAACAGCCTCTGGTGGAACGGCAACGCCATTCTGGCGTTGTATTGCGCCTGCGCGAATTTAACTGTTACTTTGTGACGTTCTAATTTAACGGTCTACTACGGGAGAACAGCTGATTTGCCGGAGTCGCTACAACGTGAGAGGTTAGGTAAATAAATGTTATGTTTTTAGACTTATTTACATCATACAATATTAAAAACTCCTCTTCTGACAAAAGATTGTCATTTAACGCCAAAAGCAATCCTTCTCTTGCTTTTTTAAATTATATATTTTTTTGGATCTCAATAAATGAATTAATGCTGCGTTGCGCTGTTCTGTTTTACCGTTGCTTAGTGACTTTTACGTTCTTGGCTACAGCGGTGTGACGGCAAACTTCCGGTCGCTGTAGCCGTTCCATTCGCAGCTGTTGCTTAAAGTCCCTACTGTCTAAAAGAGCGACAAAATGTCCACAGCTCACTTCACGTTTGACGACGAACAAAACAAAACAAAGTGTAAAGCACGCAGAGCGCTCATTCGTGGCAAGAACACAACAAATTTGAAAAGACATTTACAGACGAGCCACCCGGACATTTTCTCAAATGTAATTTTACAACGATGTTCTTTTGTTTATTGAGCTAAGCAAAATTGGAATAGTGCAGTGCGTAGATGTTGTAGCATTAAATATTACGAACTGAAAAGTACTGTAAAATAGCCCCTTCTTCAAGTTAGATGCGAGCACAATACTAATACGTAATATCATGATAAATACATTTGATTAATACTAATGTTTAGTATGTTTTATAATGTTCTACTTGTTGACAATATCACAAATATTTCTATATTAGTCATGTGAAACATGAATGTTCACATCCTATCATTATACATACAAATCTAGCAATATTGTAGTATTTAAAACATACAATATTGCTAGACAAATGAATACCTTATAAAATCTTGTTACTTTTTTTATCCACCTAGCTGCCAACTTATTAAATATTTACTTTAAATGTATGCACTTATTGTTCAGCTCAGCTGTAAGCTTTAAGGTCCTGGACCTAACTTTATTTTTCTTTTATTGATGGTCAATTGGCAGCTAGTTATTGTTTACATTATCATGACAGTGTTTGTTGCTGCATAAAAGCTTTTGAATCGAAATAAAGACACAGTTGTGTTGAAATAAAGTTGAATTTGTGTTTTATATATTTTGTTTAAGTTTGTTTCCTATACCAGCTGTAAAAAATTGTCTAGTAAATCTGTTATTGATTTTAGTCTTATTTTAGTCGACTAAAATACCAAGCAATTTTAGTCGACTAAAATACCAAGCAATTTTAGTCGACTAAAATAAGACTAAAATTAAAACAAATCAGATGACTAAAACTAAAAAGAATTATAGTCAAAAGACTAAGACTAAGACTAAATTAAAATTTCGTGTCAAAATTAACACTGACCCCCAACTGCTCCCCGGGCGCCACAGCATAAATGGCTGCCCACTGCTCCGGGTGTGTGTTCACAGTGTGTGTGAGTTCACTGCTGTGTGTGTGCACTTTGGATGGGTTACATGCAGAGCACAAATTCTGAGTATGGGTGACCATACTTGGCTGTATGTCACTTCATTTTCACTTTTTGGTTCGTTTCATAAACAAAGTGTTTTGGAATATAACACATAACTCTTTAATGATGCTTTTGCATCATTTTTTTAAGTTTGAAAGCTTCAGAACTCATTTATTGTAATTGCACGGAGCTTTCAAAACTTCTTCTTTTGTGTTCTGCAGAAGAAAGCAACTCATGTGACATTTCCTTTTTTAAGGTGAACTGTCCCTTTTATATGAATACTTCATCATGTATCTTCTGAAATGTTGTGAAATGCTCGAAAAAAGACAACTTTTTAAATGCTTTAATATGAGGGACGGTGCATCATGAAAACAACCAAAGCTCATTAGGAAACGAAAAAATAGAGGGTCTTTTGATAGCACCCATCCCTCTTTTACCTGTCTCTTGCACTATTTTTGTCTTCAAAGAGAATAAAAGATTTAGGGATAGCCATTGCTTTTAGCCATGGAAGGCTGACTGATTCAAGTTCTATGGTCAGAACAGTAGAAATAGAGGAAAGAGGTGTCGGCAGTAGAGGTCGTGTTATAAAAGAATGATGAATGGTTTCCATTACACAACTAATGGAGTTTAGAGTCTATTGTCCCTTAGTTCTTTTCCATGCTCCTAATTCTGCACCTATTTGATTTGAGTCTAATTAGAGCATCATGGGTTGCATAGGCACTCAGGGCCACTCACAGATGACTGGGGTCCAGGCCCTTGGGACTGCAATAAGTATTTTTAGTAATCTGGTCTTATTTGTCTTTGTCAAACCTCCGGTAGTTTGTGTCACAGTAGACAAGGTGAAGGAAAACATGTCTCCTGTCAGATTTAAGAGAAATGAAGAGTGCTTTTAGACTAACAATGAGCAGGAAAAAGAAGGATGCTCTGAATCATTTAGATGGCTTTGCACTATATCACCACACACACAAATAAACAAACAAATGAATAAATGAATTAATGAACAAACGAACAAATATTTTTGTTTAGATTTTTTTATTACTTTTATTTCATATCTAATAATTCAAAATTATTTATTTTAAGAGACTTACATATCTGTAGTTGTTAACATGCATTAGAAGGCTAAATATTAATTTGAGGAAACACAATTGTATCACTGATTGTCATGAATAAATAATGAATTAAATGTATTTCTTGTTTAGACAGTTGTTTAAAAACCAGCAACTGTACAAAGTAAAGTAAATTGTGTAATTAAGTCATTTTTAGAAAAGGTTTTTTTATATATATAATTGGCATTTTACCTTTGATTTAAGCATAATGGATGAGGAAGGGTCAAAGTACTGTGAATATAGGCCAAATCAAAGGGGATCGTCACACAATCTCATGCTGTTCGACAACAGATGTTGTTCTCGAGCTACCTGCTGTGTCAGTGTTGAAAATGGAGGAAAACAAATACAGTAATGATTAAATCCCTTTTGTACACTACTGTATTTTGTGCTATCTCTTTGTTTTACATAAAAAGCAATTCAGAAATATTTGGTCTGTTTTATTATTAAACATTTTGGATCAACTGTGTGGAATAGTACTAATTATTGTATTATGTTTTCTTATTGACAAAAGCTTTATATTTGTGTGTTTGGTTTCTGGTTGGGAAAATATGTGAAAATGATGTGCATAGGATGTCAGCGAATGTACAAAATGTGGAATCGGTTGCAGTGATTAAGTTTTTAAATCTACCTGTACATATTTCCTTAAGCCTTATGACTATAAATAAAGAAGCGTTTCTGTGATTGAGGGATATGCTGCTCTTGCTAACATCCAATTGAACAAATCTAGAAATTAATACATGGAAAAATGACAATGACTATGTTTCTCACAAAAATGCACAAATGTATCACAAATATGAAGATATTTTAAAACCTATTTCCGCAATGAGGTCCCAGCTAAGAAAAAATATGTTAGTTTTGCTAATGTTCACATTAGATAGTGAAAATGCTATTTTAGAACATTCTCTGAACATTGAAAATGTCTAGTTTTTTTTTTTAAATGTTAAAAAAAATATTGGTTATGAGCTCACTTGGAACGAATATTCAGTTCATGTTAACAGGAGTTCCTAACTTTAAGAGAGCCCTGCAAGAATGTTTGGCAAAGCTCGGAGAATGTTAGCCCGGGTCCTTCCACTCAGCGCAGAAAGGTTAAATCATAGGCACACCTCCGCTTATTCTCTTCTCACCTGGTTGCCTTTCCGAATGTCAGCAACTACACTATCATAAACTCTAAGACTGTTTTATGCCAGTAAGGGAGCCTTACTGCATTTCCTGCAGGCAAAAACCACTGTGACTTCATACTGTTTCAGACCCATCTTCAGACCTGCAAGTGTCACAGATCATTAGACACGGGTCACCTCAATCAGACCCCCCAAAATACTGGCACATTGCACATCCAGAACTGGACATGCCCCGAGGGAGAGGAAAGCAGTATGACTAAGACATGAGTAAGAGGACAGCTGAAAGCTGCTCGGCCACGAAAGCGTGTAACAGAGGAACTGTGAAGGCTGTCAAAACAAATCCAAGAAGGGAGAAATGCCAATGTGTAGAAATAATCCAAAAGAGATAAGCAGAAAAATAAATAAACATATGTTGTTTAACTGTTCCAGAACCCCTTCATATTCATTACCAAGAACAAGCACCAATCACGGGCCAATTACTCCTTTGGCTGCTCAATTTCAAATTATATTTTTATTGCTCGCTATTAGGCAGTAAAATTACATCCATCCTTGTCCACGGGAGAATTAATAATTCATTGGAAAGAAAGAGTCAATGATCCTTGCAGAGGGAATTCAAATGACCATTAAAGAATATGACTAGCTCCACAACTGCTGGCAGTAGTGTTACTACAACCTCTGTTGAGACTGCATGAATGCCTCCCTTTCACAATAAAGATGATCACTTAGTAATTACAGGTAGCGAAAACAACCATAATATTGGGTCAATGGCAAGTAGGTGTGTCAATGTTTAAGAACAAAAAGAGAAATATACTCTAAAATTTTAAAGAAAAGTACTTTTAGAAAAGTACTTTTCTGTATTCATGTTAGTTTCATATGGTTTTGAAAAGCTTTCAAAATGAAAAAGAAACATTCAGTTCATGACTCTTTCCTTTTACCTTGAGAATGTGACTGTAAACATCTTAATAATTAATCATTATAAAGGATCATTTTAATCGTTTATAAATTTTCAAGGTACAATTTTTGTTTATGTATATATATCCTTTTTTTCATGTACAGTATTATGAATGAATTCAATAAAATCATTAGATTTTTGGTCATATTATTATACATTTTGAAAGACTTATTGACCTTGATTCACAGTCAAGAGGTACTGCAGGGGAATGATTTCATCTGTTGAAAAATATAATGAAAAATATAATTAGCAGTATAAGAAAGCAGCCATGAAGGCACCAATTTTTTTTTTTTTTTATGCAATCAGGACAGTGATATGGTTTACTTTGGGTCCCCAAAAAATTTAATTAATTCAGATACTTTATGCAATTGTATTGATTAAAATAATAATAATGTATTAATATTAATATTAATATTAATATTATTAATCATAATTATTATAATAGCTTAAAACAAGCTGACCTCTTGAAAAACATACTTTTTTGTATTTATGTTGATTTAAGAAAAAAACTCACATTCGTTTAATGTTATGTGCACAGGGTGTGCTCATACATTTACCATAAATTAAAAATTCATTAAAAACTGTTTTAGGTAATGATATCAGCACATTTGTATCACGCTGGTATTTTTATATTGTGCCCCTTGAAAAATATATAATAATAATAATATATTTATTTTGTGCCCCTCCGCTCTCACACACTCACTTCTGTCGGGAGCCTGTTGAAGGGCGGTGATTTAGAACAGGGTGCCGATGATAATCAGGGAGGGGGCAGCTGACTCGTCACATCCCCCCCACAAGCACCATCCCCGTCATCCGGGCGCCGCCTAAACGAGTACTACCCATGCTACCTTTCTCAACCAGGCTCCAAACGGTCGGAGTGGGCAGAGCGGGGATTTCTCTCCGAGCAGTTCTCCCTCTCACACCTCTCTGGAACAGGGACAGAGAAAGCGGGTTAAAGTCGACAGCCTCAACCAATCACAGGGTAAAATGACAAAAATAAAAAAAGTCACTTACCCCTTGTGTGGCTGGGAGGTCGTCTCCTTCGTTCCTCCGTCCCAGTCCGGGTTTACGCCAACTTCTGCGAGCGAGAGGGAGTGACGTCATCAGGTGTTTCCCAACTTGCCCGCATTCTCCACCAGTGTGGTGGGAGGAGCAAACGACAGACACAGTGGGTGTGGCGTCAGGCCTCGGAGAGGCTTTTATTAACAGAAAATAAAACAAGGGAGGGAATAATCGAGGCCAAAGGTGGAGAGTGGCCAAAATAAACAGGGGATCTGGTGTCCTCGTCATGCTGCAGGGTTTGTGTGGGTCGGGCAGTGTTCATGGAAGAAGGGTCCAGGTAAGAGGAGGAGTCCGGCGGCCGCACGCGCTCCCCTCTTTGGGCTTTTTCTAGCGGTCGCATCCTGCTCGTTGGCCGCGACGCTTGCAGGGGATGGACAGCTCGGCATCCTGGCCCATCGGGCGTGTAAATGGGTGCGGAAGTCCCTCAACGCACCCTTCCTGAACCCACGAGGACAACAGTGTGCATGCATGGGGAAGAGACCGGTCTCTCGAGGAGAGGCGCATTGGGATTTTAAGCTGCAACGGTGATGAGGCTTTATTTACGTCAGGTGTGCCCCATCACATGCTGGCTCATCCAGTGGCCTTCCTCTCTCATACACCCACTCCTGTCCGGAGCTTGGTGAAGGGCGGCGATTTAGGACGTGTGCCGATGATAATCAGGGAGGAGGCAGCTGACTCTTCACAATATATATACATATATATATATAATAAATATATATATATATATACATATATAATAGAGCGTCATGTTACTGACCCTAATATACACAGCCACTTGGAGTTAAACTATCTATAGACTGCAAGAACTTGTAATAAGCCGCAGGGTTGCAAGCAGAGCCAATAACACCTCATTCTTTCAGGAAGCGTGCCCAACACAGGTCGGCCTCTTTGTACTGCAATTACTCATATTTCCCTCACAACCCTCAGAGATGGTGGAAGACAGCAGTCATCCATTCTACCTGCAGAAAACAAGTGCTGTGTATCTCTTCCACACTCAGAAGCTCTGCTCACCCACTCCTTCTGGGTGTAAGAGGTTTAAGATGGGCATGAAATACAGTGATTATGACAGCATTAGAAGATGATGGGTTGATTGTGTTAAATCTGGCATTATCAGACACAGTCCAATCAAAGAGGTTATCTGGCATTTAGAGAGATCCGTGCAAAAAAATGACATCGGATGAAAAGAACTCTAATCCTTGCATGAATTAAACAGCTCTGAAAAGGGTAACGTGTCATCACATAGCTGACGAATGAAAGAATGTTCTCAAAATAAAACAAACAAAACTTCTGTGAAGATGATGTCAGGGAAACAGAGTATCCCAGGATCTCTGTCAAATGTAAGTGGGTCTGTCGCTCAGTAGGGGTTAGAGAAAAAAGGAATAGGCCTCCCTCTAATGCTTGAATAAGCTGGAATTTAAATTAAAAGTCGTGCTTGCAGTTTACTCCTTTGCCCTTTTCACTTGACTGCAACTTTCTGCAACTACATGACAAGAGCTGACAGAAAAAAACTAAAATGTTCTTTGTGAGACGGAGTCTCTAAACTTGTGTGCAATTAAAACATCCAAGATTTTAGGGTGCATAATGCATGGCACATAAAAAAAATAATAATGCAAATTAATTATGGATTTCATGTCAGTGAAAAGAGCATCTTGGGAAGCAGCAAGCAAAACAGCTCAATAATCCTCTTTTCACACTACAACCTTTCGACCTTCTGTTTCTCCTTCCCAAACTCAGCGAGCCAATGGTGAAAGCCCCACAGAGCAAAACATAAACCTATGTATTTGCCCTGATATATGTGACCTTGACTCATGAGGAAAAGGCTTGTGACATAAAACTCAGTCCCTGACTGCCACGGCCATCTGCACCCCGAGGAGGAGGTCTCTCTGTGACTTCATTCGGTCTCACGTCATCCACAATGGGGTCCTGAGCTGTTTCGATTTCTCACTTTTTCCTGAGAATGATTTTTGTGAGCAAAAGGGTAACTTGTAAAAAAGTATACTTTCAAAGAAAGTAAATAATATACTTTCAAAGAATATAAAGCATAAACGGAATTTAATATTTTTTGACATTTAATTGCATGCTGTTTGTTAAATGAAATGTATTATTGTTTAAATGTGTGTTAAATGCAATTAGCTGAACTTTAGAGAGTTTTCTTGACCCACTTGAGTACATCTTTATATGAAATTTCATAATTACTTCTATTATAGGAGTTATGACATGAGAAATAAATTTTTCCTTGATCTTAGACCTCTATAAGGGTCTTTGAACGATTAAAACAGCATGCAAGTTTTATAGCTTAAATGTCCTCCTCAGAACAAAAAGAGCATATTTAACCAAGCTCCAATTGCCCCTTCGCAAAGACTGTTGCTACCCACATAGCAAATTTCTTCTGGCCCAGATCCGGGCTACACAATCACTTTTCCCTCTGCCCAAGTACCCTCTACCCATACAAAGAATGATGGCCCTGAAGTGGCCCAGAACTGGATTAAAGACTAGGGCCACATCTGGTTTCAAAGAGTAGTACCACACTAATCCAAATTGACGATGTATTTCAGTTGCAGTCCTCTCTGGCAGAATGTAATAGAATCATGAGGAGCAGGGAATAATTAAAATTGTTAAACGCTGAAAATACTATCCCGATCCACTCCGTCAAGGAGCGCATTTCTCATTCAGAAACACGCATCACCAGAAAACAAGGCATGTTGCAATCTATGACGAAACCGATGAGAGCCAATGAGAGTTTGATATCGCTGCCGTAAAACTTGTTGTAAAACTTCTTAACAGCACATCTTAAATTGTTACTATACCTACAGAGGAAGGAGATACATATCGCTGATGAATGAGGTTTGAATTTGGGTCTGTTCCTCTCACCAAGCATCACATGGATACAGAGGATTTAAATAAAAATAAAATACTTTCATGATCATTTTATTTAATGCTTGTGCATTACAACAATCTAATAAAAATGATGCGTCTCATGGTAAACCAAATAAATATAACATGATAATGGTTAAATGATCTCTCTCTCTCTCTTTCTCTCTCTCTCTCACTTTTCATGTAAGGATTCTAAGATTATTTGTACCAAGAATAATAATGTAACATTTTATAAAATGATAATTAAGTGCAGCTTTTTGAAATGATAATGTCTCATTCTGTTTTGACTTGCCATTTCAAAGACTTCATTTTAACAATACTACACTTCATTAAAATGTCTGTGATCATTTAACCATTATCATGCAATATTGTATTTATCTTGTTTATCATGGGTCACATAATATGCTGCCAGATCTTAGCCTGATTTGGGTCACATATCACCTGACTGATCTGGGCCACACTCCTCCTACCAACAATCAGCCAGGAAATTGTTTGCCGGATCCACGCCGTGCCGTCATTGCCACACATGGCCCAGCTCTGGCTGAAAGGGTATATGCCATTGCCGACATTAGGCCAGCAGTGCCAGCTTGAGGCCACATTTGGGCCAAGTCCGTTTGCTATGTGGGTATGTCCGACATGGTGCTCTCACACAACATACCATAGTCAAAAATACATTAAGCAACAAAGACAGCACTGACAATGCACTGACAGACAAGACAGAGCAGGTTATTTTTTAGTTATTAAACAGTGTTAAGCTTTTAAACTTTGTCAGTTTGTAAGAAATTCAACAATAAATAGCATTTTGTTGCCTTTAAAAGTGTCATGACAGACAACTATCTCACTAAGCATAAAATAAACATGAATGAACATCAGAAGGTATCTTGTTTCATCCGCAGAAAGACATCTTTTAAATGGCATGCTGGATCATGTCAGAAGATTATATGTTTGTTTCAAGCATTTGACAAAATATTGTTTGGTGAATGAGGCACAGTGTAATAGAGAGGTCGCAAAGAAACTTTAGGTGAAAGATGAAGCAGCCAACTATATCGGATCTGACAACAGCTACATTGCAAACATTTTCATAATGCATAATGCTAAAATTTCAAATTTACCATTCTATATGGATAATGCCCTTTCAAAACACTTACATGCATACTTTTCCACATGCTTTTGTGTTAACCAATCACAACAGGCTCCACTTTAATGAAAAGCTCTAAAGGACACGCCCTTAAAACTGTTCCATTTCTGACAGGGGGTCAGAATGAGTGTTGAAAAATAATAGCTTGTCATTTAGTACATTTCACGAGTTCACACTTACATATGATTAACTGAAGTATTAGAATGCATATTTGGCGTGCTGTCCGGGGAAGGGGCTCCGAGCTTGGGAATGGCCCGAACCTAGAGTACCCCCCAAAAGCTAAAGAGCAGAGGACAGCCGCCGAACTAAAGACCCCCCCAAATGAGTGCCACGTTTGGCGGGCTGGCATCTCGAGAAAGGGTCTGAATGTTTGTCCAGTGGGCCCGTGATGGCGGCTCACTGTACCTGGACTGACAGGCCCTGTTGGCCTGCAACAGGGAGCAATTGTAATTTGGAGCGACTGATCAGGCGAATTTGTGCCTTTCTCCTCTGTGAGACCATTGCTCGCTGGACAGAAAGAGAAAACAGGAAAGAGAGAAAATGAGAGCTTGACCGGGAGATTTTCTCATACTGCATCCACTGTGAGACCCAATGCTTGCTGGATGGAAGAGAACAAATTAAGTGCTCTATCGGGAAGTTCTTGCTACGTCTGCTGTGAGACCAAATGCTCGTTGGACAAAAAGAAACGACAGGAAAGAAGAAAATGAGAGCTTGACCGGGAGATTTTCTCATACTGCGTCCGCTATGAGACCCAATGCTCGCTGGACGGAAGAGAAAAGGCAACTTCTCTACCGGGAAAGTTCTCACAGTGCCGCTGTGAGACCAAATGCTTGCTGGACAGAAAGAGAAAACGGGAAAGAGGGAAATGAGAGCTTGACCGGGAGATTTTCTCACACTGTGTCCGCTGTGAGACCCAATGCTCGATGGACGGAAGAGAAAAGGTTAAGTGCTCTACCGGGAAAGTTCTCACTGCGTCCGCTGTGAGACCAAATGCTCGATGGACAGAAAGAGAAAACAGGAAAGATAGGAAATGAGAGCCTGACCGGGAGATTTTCTCACACTGCGTCTGCTGTGAGACCCAATGCTCGCTGGACGAGAGAGAAAACAAAAGTGCTCTACCGGGAAGTTCTTGCTACGTCCGCTGTGAGACCAAATGCTCATTGGACAAAAAGAAACGACAGGAAAGAAGAAAATGAGAGCTTGACCGGGAGATTTTCTCATACTGCGTCCGCTATGAGACCCAATGCTCGCTGGACGGAAGAGAAAAGGTAAGTGCTCTACCGGGAAAGTTCTCACTGTGCCGCTGTGAGACCAAATGCTTGCTGGACAGAAAGAGAAAACGGGAAAGAGGGAAATGAGAGCTTGACCGGGAGATTCTCTCATGCTGCGTCAGCTGTGAGACCAAATGCTCGCTGGACAGAAAGAGAAAACAGGAAAGAGAAAAAATGAGAGCTTGACGGGGAGATTTTCTCACATTGCGTCCGCTGTGAGACACAATGCTCGCTGGACGAGAGAGAAAACGAAAGTGCTCGACCGGCAAGTTCTTGCTACATCCGCTGTGAGACCAAATGCTCGTTGGACAAAAAGAAACGACAGGAAAGAAGAAAATGAGAGCTTGACCGGGAGATTTTCTCATACAGCGTCTGCCGTGAGACCCAATGCTCGCTGGATGGAAGAGAAAACGTAAGTGCTCTACCGGGAAAGTTCTCGCTGCGTCCGCTGTGAGACCAAATGCTCACTGGACAGAAAGAGAAAACAGGAAAGAGGAAAATGAGAGCTTGACTGGGAGATTTTCTCACACTGTGTCCACTGTGAGACCCAATGCTCACTGGACAAAAGAGAAAATGTAAGAGCTCTACTGGGACAGTTCTCGCTGCAAGACCAAATGCGGGTTTATTTATTTATTTATTTATTTAATATATGCTCCTGGGAGCAAGCGCTGCTGTGGCAGTGGGGAGATACAGAAAAGGCTCCTGCGGGAGTGAATGTAGAAATAGTTCTCTAAATAATTTGGTCCTGCCAGAAAACTTGCATGGAAATAAAAATGTAAAATTAAATTAAGCATTTAGCCGACGGTTTTATCCAGCAACTTATGGTGCATTCAGGCCCTTTTTTTATCTCCATGGAACTTATGTCTGTATCCTTTCAATGAGGTTTAAACATGCGCCGTAAGGCAAATGTAATGTCTTGGACATTTCAGTGTGGATGAAGACTGGAAATAATCCATGTTCGTGGTTAAAAGTGGCATCATCAGCCGAGGGAACTACGTTTGTATCTGTAGTCCAAATCTATGCGCACTCCACACTCCAGATCAGCAGGTGTCGTAATGCATCTTTACGCTGGCTTGCCAAAACCGCCACAAAACACTAGTAGAAGACGGAACTGCATCATGACGTCATTAAACAAACTTTAGCCACGAACCTCCCTTTAGATGCAACACTTTGTATGCCAACTGCCGTAAAATCCAATGAAGAAGAAGAACCTGCTTTTAGCGTTTTCGCCTGAAAATGTGTTGGTTAACGTTGCGCAGTCTGCGCCGCTAGAGGAAGCGGCCTTAAACTGCCACTTGGCCAGAACGCCGTTGTGAAAGGCTGAGCCGCGGCGGGAAGTGAGAGGCTTGCTGCGGTGAGAACTTGGGTGCGGCCCAGGCTGGTTGGATTCCAGCTCGAGGACAGCTCGGTCTCGTGGCGGCACGATCATTGTGTCGAGCGAGGCGAGCTCGGAGCTTGCACGGTCTATTGGCCACGACTTGTGGCTTGACGAGGAGAGCAGCTGTCGCGATGACGCTTAATGCTGCTCAACGGCCGTGTTTGACTGGGTAGGAAAGATCGCAGGTCCGGCAAAAGCAGCAGGTCTTATAAATTCCCGGTGAAGCTCTTTTTGTTGGTACGAAAATTGGGTCCGTGGTAAGGTGACAGACGAAGCGAACCAGCATGCTGATAAACCATAAATGGAGACTGGTAGGCTGATTCAGCTGTATTTATACCCTAAGTTTGATTATCTTAAGTGATTCCACCTGTGCTAATTAGGCTAAGTATCTGACATGCTTCTCCCTAACCTTGTTATGAAACTACATTTAAAACAATTATAATCAAGTACTATGCATATGCTTTAATTTCAAAATTAGTATACCACTTTAACACATGAAAAAATATTATTACAACATATTGATTCAAATATTGATTTTATTTTAAAGTAAAACTTTAATCTGACATAAAGTGCACTTAAGCTTGCTGAGAAACGGTCATTAAAGTGTCCTCTTTTAATTACATTTAAATTACATTTTATTTCATTAAAATGAATATCTTCAAATACTAGAAACATGCTTAAGTTTTAAACTACACAGCAAGTGCACATTCAATAGAATTAAGCACTCTTCTTTTTCACAAAAGGAGATTCATGTCAAGACAATTTATTGAGACAAAGAAGGATCATTTAAGTCAGTTCTGCACTGTCTGAGAACAATGAACGCTACTATTTGTGTGCTAAACAAGACAGCACTGCCTTGTTGTAGGCTTTCTATTTCTGAAGCCATCTGCCGCAGTCTGATACTGAAGTTTGCAACAGCTTTCGCTCTAACAGATACATCAACACAACCAGACAACCATACAAATGAAAATAATCCATTCCATCAAAATCTACTGCAGCACACAAAGCAGACAAAGGATATGTCATCCATGTCAGAACAAAGTGTGAAATGTTTGTTTCATCACGCTGCAGGCCTTTCGCATAAGACAATAGGAAAACATCAGGATGTGGCCGTCAGTCAGTCATGATACATCCGCAGAGAAAAAGAACAGACAAATTACAGCTAATTGCAAGTTGAAAAATCAGGAAAGAGGGGGGGGCGGCAATTTTGTGTTCCGAACCCAGTGCGTAAAAGCCTTTGAGAGGGCTGGCGGATGATCGCAATAAGCCCCGCATGCAACCCTACACTCTAAAAACTGCTGGGTTGAAAACAACCCAATTTGGGTTATTTTGACAACCCAGCGCTGGGTCAAAAAGGGACGAACCCAGCGCTGGGTTGTTTTAACCCAACCAGTTGGGTTATCATATTTAACCCAGCCTGCTGGGTTGCCTTTTTTATGGTTTAAAATGACTATATTGCAGGGTTTAAAAAAACAGAGCGGGTGTTTTTTTATCACTGTATTTCAGAAGGAAAACTACTGTATTTAGAAAATGTTCGATATCATTTAGCATGTGCTTGATAAGGCAGCGTTTGTGAGCTCAGTACCGCTCTGCAGCCGTTACAGGAGAAACCTACCTCTCTCGCTCTTAGCGCCTCCTGCTGGCAGAAAATAAACTCGCAGAGTGCAGCCATGTGGGGAAACAATGCATTTCTACGTTAAAATTAACCCAAATTGAGCTAGGCATTAAACCTTCAAATGTTGTTCATTTTAAATATCACTTTTACACACAAATAATAATTACCAAAAGGAAAATATTTATTAAAAACAAGAGAAAAGTCAAAAAGTAACATGTTAGAAGAAATGCAGAAAAGGATGGCATTAACAGCTACAGAGTTCATAAACAAAGCATTGAACATTTGATGAATATAACTTAAGATCAAATTGGACTTTGTTCAATTGTATATATTGTATAAAAATATACGAAAACACATACAATAAATTTACAATTAGTTAGGTTTTTTTCTAACTATTCTGGCATGACAGTACACAAATAAATCACATTAACTTTGATATTATAACATTTAACAGACGCGTGTGTGTGTGTGTGTGTGTGTGTGTGTGTGTGTGAAAGAATGTGAGCAGGTGTATGAATGACAGAGTGTAAACTCTTCTACTAAACAACACAGAAAAAGCATTTAACTTTTTTTTTTTTAACAAATTATACACTTACAGTTTGTTTCATAGTCCATGAATACAGATCATGCATCACGGTCAATTTTCATGATCTCTTTAGCATAACTGATGTAATCATGAAGAAACCCCATCAGCACAGCATGTGACATCTTCTACATCATCCAGGGCAGCGTCCTCCTTTAAAACCACCGCTGCATCAGTTTAGGGGAAAGAAGATTCTCCTCTCTGACCAGGATTCATCCCAGTCTCCGCCTGTTCTTCATCAGTGGCCTAAGAGAAACACATATGAAAAAATTAAACATTTAATTAAACTATCCATTTTCAGGTAGAGGTGTATTCACATCCGTAAGGATAGGTAAATAATCGGTTTTAAAGTTTCAACACTTTGTGCGGTTGTTTAATGTCTCAGTCCACCACAGCTCTCATGAAGTCTATAATGGCAGCACTTGTGTGAGGACATGCGATATTGTTTGAATAAATATTGCTTTCAGAAAGCTTCTTTACTGAAACATTAAAACAGACATGACATTCACATACCTCACAATATTCATGTAAATGGAGGGCTGCTCTTCAAACCGTTAGTTCACCAAATAATTAAAATGTTCATAATTTACTCTCCTCATGTTTTTCCAGAATAATACAAAATCTGCTAATTTTTTGGAAAACGTATGAATATATTTAATATTCTCTTTTTGTGTCCTCCATTGCTGGTCTGGGAGACCAGTATTTTATTTTGAACATACATGTTTGCTATCATATAATTTAAGATGTATTCATATATAAATATCAGAATTTACTTCTACAATAACTCTATATTTATGAAGCTTGAAAATACTGATTATCTAAACTATAAATGGATTAACAAATATTATGAGAAAACTAAAAATATATTAATTTATGTTGTAAAGACAGACAAAAGTCTTATAGGTTTGGAATGACTTGAGGGCAAGTAAATGATTTTTTGTGTGAACTTTACCTCTAAGAGCGAACCAAGAATAATGACTCTCCAAATCAGACAACTCCAAAGTTGGTTTGAGTTCTGCAATAAAAAACACAGACATCAATGGTCTTAATGAAATGAGCACGTAATCACACTGTTGTTGCATCAAAATGTGAAGTAAACTGGCAGGAGACGACAGAAAAATTTATTTTCTAAAAATAACTTACATAAAATCTCAAAGGAATGATGCTCTCCCATGTCTCTTGCTTTTAACATCTACAAAAACAAAAAACAAACATTATTTTACTCTTAGTAAAAAAACAACAACTGATAACATGAAATATGAAGTTTACTTGCCTTAAACGATATTTCCCTCTCTTCAGAAGAAGCTGAGAAAACCTCCTCCTCACACAAGCAGACTTGTGTGTCCTTAACTCCAGTTAGTTTGAGTTCTGCAAAGAAGGGGCATCAATGGTTTCAATAAAATATTAACATATACATACATACATACATATATAAAATCACATTGTTTTTGCATCAAAATGTGAAGTTAACAGGCAGGACACAACAGAAACATTAATTTTCTAAAAAAAAAAAAGTAATAATAATTTAACTTACATCAGTCTCAAAAGAATGAAGTTATCTTGTCTCTGGATTGCAACATCTAAAAAAACAACAACATTATTTTAGTCTTAGTAAAAATAAAGATAACTTGATGTTATTCTGAAGTTTACTCTCCTTAATCCCGTCTGTCCCTCTCTTCAGAAGAACACCTCCTCCTCATCCTCACACAGGTCTGTGACTCCTCACACAAACAGCTTCTGTGTCTTTAACTCTCAGCGCGAGGACAAAGAAGACAGGAGCTGGACAAGTCTGAAATATTACATGTAAAACATACTTTTAACAGTTACCACTTCAACAGCCTCAAAATAATTATGCTAGTCTTTACTACACAATGCCGTTTCATTTAGGAGACAAACATACATTCAGTTTAACCGCGAAAAAAAAAGACAAATTCACATGAGCGTAACCGTGACCATAACCGTCTGTTAACGCCTCAAAGAGAACAGATAATGTAAAATCTTATGTAAATATGACAAAATACATTCACAGACGTTATATTAAAAGTACATCCTCCATTCAATAACGTTACATGAGGCAGTTAAGACCTCCGTGTCCGAGGCGAAAACCGCGTCTGTTTTTTATATATATATATATAACGTTAAGCTCCTTTGTTTCCGCCTTTCATAAAACCTTCCGCCTTTCATACAACCGGGTAAACAATAAAAGAGAACTTTACATTTTGAATATTTAACGTTACTTACCATAGTCTTTCACTCGCTTCTCGCTTCTATCACGCTGAGAAAATGGCGGCTGCTCGCACTGGAGACGTACGATTTTGACGTGACGTGCGTGCTCTCCTTCACGTCCGCGTCCTCAACCCACCCCGCTGGGTTAAAAAAAAGAGTTATTTTCAACCCAAACTTGGGTTAAAACATCCCAAAGTCCTATCCAACGGCCTCAACCCAGCAGTTGGGTTGAAAAAACAACCCAGCGTTTTTTAGAGTGTAACCATTTCGCCGCCACCTTTTATGGGCAGATGAAGGCTGTAACTGCCTATCACTTTATTACCAACACAGAGTATGCTCGTTTCCTAGCAGCAAAGTACATGCTAAAAGACATTTAATCACAGACAGCAGGGAGCTATTAAAACATGTTAAATTACAGGTCAGTTTCATACACATTGATTTCATTGTTAGAAAAATTCTCCCGTGAGTGACATTTGATTGACTATTTTATATGTGGATGGAAATCCAGTGTTAAACAAGTAGAAAAATAATCAATATTCAGTTGCCTCAAGTTATCACGTAATAAAGGTTTAAGGAAACTGAATGTTTATGAATGCATGGTAGTGTTGAATGAAAATGAAGCCTATTCAATATCAAACTGGCATACGGTTTGCCATTTTCCCAAAATCCCCATCAACCCTCCATTAGCTGCCGACACCTCACCATGATGTCCAGACAGTTCTGTTCCCCCTTTAGTGATTTCAAGCCAACGTTGTTTTGGTATAACTGATAGTGACAGTGGTTTAACTGTTTCCAGGAATATGGCGCGCATACACGGTTGGTGGGGCTCCGTGTTTGCTGCACTTTCTTCCAGACTTACTCATCTCTTCGTTAGATCCACACATCTTAAATATTGGTTGGTCAAGCTTTTAACACCGATGCAATCACCGCTGATATCTAACACAAATCAAAGTATATGTGCGCGTTTTGATCAGAAACAACCTGAACGCCAGAGACGGCACACAAACAATCAATGCCATCTGAGTCTCTACTTGAGTCTCTACCTGCTGTTCATCTGCACTACAGCGGTATTTTTCACATTTTTTGCCTCTAAGACTGGTTTCTTAAAATCCAGAACCCAATCAGAGTTTGTAAGAAATTATCAAATAAGCCTTTTTCCCCAGAAAATACAACTGTACAACTTCGGATATGGACAACTCATCATTTACCGTTCCTTTTTAATCTTTGATCCAAGGCGCACTTTACGCACAACAAAATGTTACTCCAACTGCATTAAAGCAAACAAATCCTATGCGGCATCATACCTTTTCCTTCTGGTACTGCTGGCGGGAGATGTGCAGCTCAATCCAGGCCCGGGCATTGTGGGTGCATCTGTGGGTGCACCTGTTGATGGCGCGGCGGGCCTCCTTCCCCGCCAGCGAGTGGAGTTTCTTGCCCTGGATGACACTGGTTCGATCGGCTCCTTACTACCTGGAGTGCTCGCGGATGGACGGTCTCTGTTCGCCGGCGAGGACGGAGCCTGGCGCGGGGACCTGAACGTGCAGCTCCGCGATGTTGGAGGGACGGCGGAGCAGGCGGAGAGAACGACCTGCGCGGTTGAGGGGTTGACTGGGGCCGGCGCGACGGTGGATAACAAGCTGGCCTTTGCGAGTTCCCTGAACCGCTCAGCTAACAGTGCTGGTCGGCGAATAAGAACTGTCCCCGACAAAGTAAGATCACTCCAAACACAAGTATTGACTAAACAGAGACAAACTTTATTCTTTCAGACTGTTAATCATGCCAGAGTTGTTTGGGACTCCACGGCAAAGCCTAAAGGTATTTTAGGAGGTCATTTAAATATCAGAAGCTTATTTCCCAAGCGAGATGAGATCAGGATATTGTTGTCTGAGTCCAACGTCGATTTTCTATGTATTAGCGAAACTTGGCTGCATGATAAAATTCCAACTAGTATAATCGATGTTCCGGGGTATACATGTTTTAGAAGGGACCGAACTGTGGGAAGGGGTGGGGGTGTACTGATCTATATTAAGGACACGTTCAACGCAAAGCAAATGTATCCAACTGTTGATATGTCAACTGAATGTCTATGTATTAATGTAATATTGTCGCAAAGTATGCAATTTTATATTTTAGTGGTATATAATCCTCCCTCGGCATGCACTACAACGCTTTGTGAAAACTTGGATGCGATGTTTAAAAATTTTAAGCAGAAGAATGAGGTGCTCGTCTTCGGTGATTTTAATATAAATTGGATAGACAAACATTGCAGGAAAAAACTGAAAAATCTTGCGTCTAAACATGATTTTATTCAAATGATTGAAACCCCTACGCGTATCACCAGGAATACTCAAACACTAATAGATTTAATTTTCGCTAACAAACCTGACAGAATCATAAAAACATATAATTTGGTTACTGGTCTATCTGACCATAATATGATTTTAATTGCAAGAAAACTGACAAAGAAAAGAATGAGTAGATTTTTAAATTCAAATCGGTACTTATTTAAACTTGAAATACCTCGTAAAAAGCAGACTGAATTTGAGAAAGAGTTAAAGGGTGTTAACTGGGATGAGCTTCAACAATATGATAAAGTAAACGATTGCTGTAATAAGCTTATGTCTACTATTGGGAGTATTGTTGATAAATACATTAAAAAGCAAAAGAAATCCCAGAGGAAATTTCAGCTACCATGGATGAACGATAATATTCGAAAACTGATGAAAAGGAGAGACCTTGCCTTGAAAACTTTTATTAAGACCCGAAGGGACACTGATTTGAAACTATTTAAAGGTTTGCGTAACCAAGTTGTCAAAGAACTTAGAATGTCTAAATCAAATTATTATATTCAAGCTCTAACAGAGGCTAAAGGGAACGGCAAATTAATGTGGAAACAAATAAACAGCCTACTAAATCCAAAGGGTAATCTCACCCAAACAAAATATGAACTTAAAATGGGTGAACACACCATCAATGATAATGCACAAGTTGCTAATGAATTCAATAACTTTTTTATACAATCAGTTAGCAACCTAGCATCAAGCTTTCCATGCTGTAACGATATAGGCCTAACAAAAGTAGACCTGTTTGAAGGTCAAGATAACTCATTTCAGCTCAGGGAGGTTAGTGAGACAGCTGTTTTGAAAGCTATACAGGACCTTAACACCACGTTCTCAAAAGATATTTTTAATTTAGATACAGCTTTTCTTAAAAAATATAGCAGCATTTTGGTCCAGCCTCTCACCTATCTTGTTAATATATCCATTAAATCAGGACAATTCCCAGATGGTTGGAAAAATGCTCTAGTTATACCAATTTTTAAATCAGGAGATGACAAAATGTCTTGTAATTACAGACCTATCAGTCTTCTCCCAGCTTTATCTAAAGTTTTAGAGAAGATTGTTTCAGAACAACTCATGCACTATCTTGAGACAAACCAGTATCTGAGTCCTATGCAATTTGGATTCAGGCACAACCATTCCACAGAATCTGCAATCTGTCTATTAACTGAAAATATCAAACAATCACTTGACCAGGGAAATGTAGCTGGTGCTGTGTTTCTAGATTTTAAAAAAGCATTCGATACAGTAAATCACAACATATTAATTTCAAAATTAGCTAAATTCAACTTATCCAAAAAAACATTGTCCTGGTTTGAATCATATGTAAAGGGCCGTGAACAGTGTGTTGTGATTAATAGTGTGAGATCCACTTTTCTTAAAATTAAAACAGGCATTCCTCAAGGCACGGTCTTGGGACCTATACTCTTCAGTCTATATATTAATGACTTACCAGACGTAGTATGTCCAGATATAGGTCTACTGATGTATGCAGATGACACAGTGGTGTATGCATCTGCTGATGCATGTATCTCTGTGGCTGACAAACTTAATGCTAATTTAGCAAGAATATCATCTTGGCTGGCCTCATCTTGTTTAACTCTTAATACTAAAAAAACAAACTCTGTCTGCTTCTCTATTCAAAAACTACCTCCAACACAACTTTTGAACATAAAAATTAATGGGGAACTTATTGAACAAGTACCTGAAGTGAAGTATCTTGGAATAAATATAGATTATCAGTTGAATTTTAAAAGTCATATTAAGAAAATCTGTAAAACCATTAGGGCCAATTTGAGCTGTTTTATGATGATAAGAAACTGTCTGACTCTCGACTGTGCTTTTATTTTTTTTAATTCTATGATTCTTTCACACATATCTTATGGCTTAACCACATGGTCTCAAGCTCATCAGTTATCAGTCAAACCCATAGAGTGTCTTTACAACCGAGCCTTGAAAGTTCTAGACAAGAAGAGAATAAGGTACCATCACTGCCAAATTCTAAGTAAATATAAGATCTTAAGTTTTGCTAATTTTATTTCTCTGCATCTGGTTAAACTGGTCTTCAAATGCTTAAATGATGCTTCTCCACTACTGCTCTGCAAAATAATAACAAGACAGCAAAGTACTAGATGCACCAGATTTGCATCTAAAATCAATTGTTACATCCCTTTTCGTAGAACATCATTTGGCCAGGTTGCTGTTTCAGTGAAAGGGGCAAAATTATGGAATGCTCTGCCAGATCATCTTAAATGCATCCCAACATTAGCCACCTTCAAAAAAAAAATCAAATTGTGGTTAATTCAGGAACAAAGTTGCTCTCATATTTAGTCTTCTTAGATTGTCCTTTATGTATACTTTTAGTACTTTTGTATTACTTCCCATTGTATTGCATTTTTAGCCTTTTTCTTTTCCGTTATTATATTAATGTTAATGTGAATGAAACTATATTTGTTTGTTTCCTTTTTTTTTTTTACCAAAAAGCCCTACTTAGGGACAAGTGTTGTAAATTAGCTTTAGCTAAAAACATTATGATACATGCATCAGATGACTGTCAAAGTTTATCTATGTTATTGTATCTGTCCCTATCCAAATAAACTTAAATAATGTTGCCCCACTATCTACCAAGAGAAGGGAGTCTGACACACCTATTTTGGCTCCGATGTATTCAGAGCCACCCTGGTTGCTTGCAGAGGCCGCATATGTTCCAACATGCCAGGGGGCAGGCAGTGGGCCTACAGTACCTGCCCCCTGTAGTTTCCCTGCGAGTATGGGCAGTCTTGTTTTATATGTCTGGTACACCCACACTCCCAGCAACCACCCCCCACCCCTCTGGCTCGATCTACGGCCCCTTGTGAACCACTATTCCTGGGCTCTCGTACAGGTTCCCTGAAAAATTGAAAAGTAGGAGGGTTTACCATAGACTGTTGAATGTTACTCACTGTTGTACGAAGAGATTTGACTTCCTGCCTCAATTCCTTCACCATTCCTAACATCCTTTGCATTTGTTCTTCGCTTTTAGTTTTATTCTCTACTCCTCCCTTTACTTTTGCATCAGGCATTAGATGGGTTTGCTCCATATTCCTAAGAAGCTCTAATTCTGAAGCAATATCAATTGCATCTTCTAGGGATTTAAAATTACACACACACAAAGAGTTAAAGACTTAAGTCTCCCGGGATGCGAGACCCTCCCCCGGGGTCTAGGCTTTGGCGGTGGTTGGTAGAAGGGAAAAAGCAGACATCAGTCCAGCGCTCTCGCGACTGTAGCGAAAACGGAGCACCCCTTTTCTGAGAAGCCGCTCCGCCCAACACACTCCTACACCCGGCCTTATCTACAGGTTAGCCCGCTAAACTATTTTCACCGCCTGGCAGCCCTAAACAGCATGCGAACGGCACCCAGCCCCCAACCTTGAGTGCAGCTCTGCGTTTGGCAAAAACACTGCTTCCCAGACCCTCTCACGCTTCACTGT
Source organism: Carassius auratus (assembly GCF_003368295.1). Lineage (NCBI taxonomy): Eukaryota > Metazoa > Chordata > Actinopteri > Cypriniformes > Cyprinidae > Carassius > Carassius auratus. The sequence continues at coordinate 12,483,939 of NC_039260.1, forward strand.
GCCTCTCTATTTATCGTTCTCTCTCCTTCACGCTAATCAATGGTCAAGTGCAACAATTATTTACTCAAGCCCCTCTTCCCTCAAATCCCTCCCCCCCACACACAACAATCATAACAATGCATCTTTACCACGTCAGTTCATTACAATAGCAATGCGCCTGAACACAACTCTTTTTTAGACCAGCACGCCCAGGAGCACAAATGGGCGCAAATGCATGTGCTAATTAAATGACGTGGTGCTGGATGGGAAAATGCGAACTGTGCTGGACTGAAACTAGCAAACACACTTGCGCTGCACCTTGCATCGCATTGTGCCAGGCGTATGATAGGGACTTTAATGTTAACCTTTTTTTTTTTTTACTGTAGCATTTTTACTGTTGAATTCACAGTATTTTTTTAAAGTGTAGGATATAGAGCTTGAAAGAGAATGAAAGTAGATAATGGTGCTTTTAAAAACAGGTCTAATTTAACAGAGATATGTTTTCACTTTGAACCCGAAATATCATTAAATGTCCAGTGACATTTATAGGAATCTAAATAAAGCGAACTGCTGAGGACTATAATCAGCTGTGACAAGCAGGCAGATGTCTGCATAAACAAACTGCACTTGTAGAGCAGGCTCTTAAATACCAAAAATATCCTGATTTATGCATAAAGACCTTTTCACACCAAATGAAAAACTAAAAAGTGAAACAAAATGCTTCCATGGTCTATTCACACCAAGATTGGAATGGATATTGTGACGAGTCAGCTGCCTCCTCCCTGATTATCACGCTGGACGAGTCAGGGCTGGCGGCGTGTGATGGGGCACACCTGAAGGAAGTGGAGCCTCATTACCGCCGCTGTTTAAAAGCCCAACGCGCCTCTCCTCAGGAGACCGGTCTCTTCCCCGTGCATGCACACTGGTGTCCTCGTGGGTCCAGGAAGGGTGCGTTGAGGGACTCCCGCGCCACCAAGACGTGAGCTGCCGGACCCGCGATCCGGATGGGAACCGCACCCGTATACACGGCCGACGGGCCAGGATGCCGGGCCGTCCATCCCCTACCAGCGCCGCGGCCAACGAGAGAGACGCGGCCGCTAGGAGAAGCCGCCGCCCCTCGCGCCCCGGACCAAGGAGGGGAGCGCGTGCGGCCGCCGGACTCCGCCCCTTGCCTGGACCCTTCCTTGATGAACACTGCCCGACCTACACAAATCCCGCAGCACGACGAGGACACCAGATCCCCTGTTATTTTGGACACTTTTCCCCTTTGGCCACTTTTATTCCCTGTGTTTTATTATTTCTGTTAATAAAAGCCTCTCCGAGGCCTGACGCCACGCCCACTGTGTCTGTCTTGTGCTCCTCCCGTGACACTGGTGGAGAATGCGGGCAGGCGGAGCCTAGACAGCGCAGTTGGGAAACGTCTGGTGACGTCACCCCCTCTCGCTTGCAAATGTTCGTGAGAACCCAGACTGGGACGGAGGAAAACTGGGGACAGCCTCCCAGCCACACAAGGGGTAAGTGACTTTTCCATTGTCATTTTACCCTGTGGTTGGTTGAGGCTGTCACTAAAACCCGGTTTCTCTGTCCCTGTTCTGGTGCGCTGCGAGAGGGAGGACCGCCCGGAGAGGAAGCCCCGCCCACTCCGACCGTTTGGAGCCTGGTTGAGGATGGTAGCACTCCCGTGTGGGCGGCGCCCTGATGACGGGGATGTCGCTTGGGAGGGGGAATGTGACGAGTCAGCTGCCTCCTCCCTGATTATCACCGGCACCCCCGTCCTAAATCGCCGCCCTTCACCAGGCTCCCGACTGGAGTGGGTGTGTGAGAGGAGGGGCACTGGACGAGTCAGGGCTGGCGGCGTGTGATGGGGCACACCTGAAGGAAGTGGAGCCTCATTACCGCCGCTGTTTAAAAGCCCAACGCGCCTCTCCTCAGGAGACCGGTCTCTTCCCCGTGCATGCACACTGGTGTCCTCGTGGGTCCAGGAAGGGTGCGTTGAGGGACTCCCGCGCCACCAAGACGTGAGCTGCCGGACCCGCGATCCGGATGGGAACCGCACCCGTATACACGGCCGACGGGCCAGGATGCCGGGCCGTCCATCCCCTACCAGCGCCGCGGCCAACGAGAGAGACGCGGCCGCTAGGAGAAGCCGCCGCCCCTCGCGCCCCGGACCAAGGAGGGGAGCGCGTGCGGCCGCCGGACTCCGCCCCTTGCCTGGACCCTTCCTTGATGAACACTGCCCGACCTACACAAATCCCGCAGCACGACGAGGACACCAGATCCCCTGTTATTTTGGACACTTTTCCCCTTTGGCCACTTTTATTCCCTGTGTTTTATTATTTCTGTTAATAAAAGCCTCTCCGAGGCCTGACGCCACGCCCACTGTGTCTGTCTTGTGCTCCTCCCGTGACAATATCTAGGCCCCTATGAAATCTGTTTTATTTATTTTTCCTAAATTTTATTTTTTATTTTTCGTTGCATTTTTTCCATTTTCATTTTTCTGGATTCCGTTTTATTTTTTTCTTAACTCCTTTATTTAGTTAAATAAAACTGTATTAATGAAAAACCATGTCTAGTTAATTAAAATGCTGAAACGTATACATTTTCACAACAGTTTATTAAAGGTTTAACAAAAATAACATGTTTAGGGCCCTATGAATGCTTAATTCTTTTCCCACTATATTTTTTATTGTTACTAAATTCGGTTTTTAGCTCGTCTTATTATTTGTTATAACTTTTTGTTCTATTTTTTTTTTTTTTTTTAAGTAGCCTGATGATTTTTATTAAAAGAATTCTCAGAAATTCTTTGTTGTGTATCTGGTTATCAAGTGTAGGCATAAAACTTTAATTTAATTTATCTTTTAATTATTGAAAATTAAACAAACTTATTTTATTTTTATTTTTTTGGCAAACAAAGGGGATTTCCTATTCAAATTAAAACATTAAAACATTTTAATAGTAGGCTATGTAGCTACATTATACTGAAAAATACTTACCTTACTCTACTTTTTTTAGGGCCCTATAAAATCCATTATATTTTTTCCAAATTCCATTAAGCAAACTTTATTTGTTGGTAAAAAAGGGCATTTACTATTAAAAATAAAACATGGAAGAAATGTTAAGCAGGAGATGCTTTAAAGCGCGAGATATAGAGGTTTCCCCAGTAACAGCTATAAACAAAGCAGCGCTGAGCTCACAAATGTTGCTTTATCAGGCATATAACATGCAAGTCTTCCTTCAATAATACAGTGATATAAAAACACCTGTGCCTCGTTTTGATATTTAAACATATAAATGTAAGGAATTATTATTATTATTAAACGTGCAGTGCATGCTCATGTTTATTCAACAAAGCCTTTTGGAAAATCGTTTAGTTTTTAAATCGTGGCGAGTCTCCAAAAATAAATAAATGTATGGGAAACACATCCCACATCACAACCACCTGAGCCCAACTTCAGTCTGCTCATCACCTTAACTTGAATTGCGTTTGAAGGCACTGCAGCCAGACCGATATACACAACACAGACCGGAACTTAACTTAGGGCCAGGCGTGTGCAGATGAAACCGTCTATAAGATGACATTTCACCACTTGACAAATGGAGAACGACTCCTAAGTAGCACTTGAAGCACAGCTGCGTGGGATTGCTTTACGTGCAAAGTTGGGAAACGCATGTCAAACAATAACGAATGATCGTAAAATTACTCATAGAAAACACTGTTAAGCGCTAAGATCAATCGTTATCAGGAAACCTGACCCAGAACTTTACACACAGGCAAACAGAGCATTCCTATAGTCTAGTAAAGTGTAGTTACCAATTGTATTAGTGTAATGCGTTACTTTACTTCGTTACCCAAAAAGTAAAATAGTTACTGTAATCCGTTACTTTGTAACTCGTTACCCCCAACACTGGTTAGACGGCAGATGCTGAAATTACAGTAAGTGTCATGAGTGCTTCAGTATGTGTGTAGTGAATGAAACCGTGGGTCTGCGTCATTCATTAACATAATGATACACCGAAAATACAGAATTCGTATTTAAATCAACTTTTGTGGCATAATATTTACAGATACTAGCCCATATCGTGATTTAATTTAAGTGCAATGACCTACTTTTGATTAATTCATTCAAAATTTTACCAATTCTGTGGCATTCCACCTTAAACTGTGAATTATGTTTTATGACTGGATTCTGTGATTTTGTCCATGTTTTCCGAATTGTGGAAATCATAGGGCCCTTAGGTATCTGTTGGTCTACAGATAAAAATCAGACAGAAATCTAAATGTTTAAAAATTTAATCCTTTTTTTAAGATTCATTAAGATTTTGCCTTTATTTTAACTGGACAGATGATCATAACTGACAGGAAGCAAAGTGGAAGAGAGCTAAGGGACAGGATCATGAGCTGGACTTGAACATGGAATGCCCATTGTGCAACAGTGCTGTATGTCTGCAAACTGCAAACAAGGCTATCGGCGCAGACAGACACAAAACAAAAACCATGGAAGCTTTATAAGAAAAAAAAAGTTACAGAATATAAAGAATACTATGAAAAACTGTATGGTTTAATATGAACAAGCCATCTACAATGAACCCGTATTCATCATGTTGCTTTACCATCTGTATTATTATAAATACCAGTTAATGTCAAGATAAAAATAATGAATTATTTAAAGATACAAGGACCAATATGAAATCGCATATATTGTAACACTTTCACTGTTTTTTTGTTTGTTTATTTTTTTCAATGAATATCTGGCAACCACAGTTGGCTGTTTTTCAACATTAATTAAACAGGATTTTTCTTTTTTTGATTATTATTATTATTTTTTTTTACAGTGTCCTTTTGTCCAGTTCATTTATTCATATACACATTTACAGGATAAATTATTAAAAAATAAATAAATAAATACACTTTTAATAACATTTTTAATTGAAATATAATCATACAGAATGAATCACACAGGAACATCTGGGAACATCTTTTTACTCTTTTGGTGTGAATTTTACTAAAGAAATTTTACAAAAAAAATTGACAGCTTGCTGTAAAAAATGTAAACATTTATTGTAAAATATTATAAAGATTTAAACTCAGAACTATATGGCAATTTATACTTTTATTTATAAACCAAATACAATCTTTTTAATGAATTTTTTTTTGCTTTTTTGTACTGTAAGAATACACTGCCCAGAGATATATACAATCATATTTGCAATGAATAATTGTGCTTGGTGTGCATAATCCATAAAGGTATCTGAGCACCACAAAAGTATTTAATCTCTAACTATGAGGTGATGTTTCCTTGGATTTCCTGGAACTAGTTTTCAGTCAGGTATTCAACCTTTGAGCATAACTAATAGAGATGCATTTTACAGTGACCATTTATCAGCATGGCAGTCTTTTGATCAGTGGAGAAAGGATAGTTCCAGCTGTGTAGGAAAAGGTTGTGGTAAGCATAAAGTTCCCTAAAGAAAGCAAGCAAGAAGTGAGAGAGGTCCTGGAATGAGACTGGAGTACAAAGTACAATGCCAGCGTGTCTTTATTGTGGAAGACTGTTTCTGCCAAAAATAACAAAATTGAAAGGGTAACTGTGTCTTTTTACCTTTTTACCTTTTTAAATTATATTTCACAACTTTTTTCCCTCGCAATTCTGAGAAACTCACTTTTTTTTTGCATAAACAAAAAACAAGTGTGTGATGCAAACTCAAAATTCTGAGAAAACAAGTCAAACTAGAGGTACGCTCCGAATTGTGAGATGTTAACATAGAATTGTGAAAAATAAAGTCAAAAATCTTTGTTTTCACAGTTCTGGGTTTATATCTTGCAAATTTGACTTTCTTTCTCAGAATTGTAAATCCTGAATTTTGAGATTAAAATTTGCATTTGCCTATTTTATTTATTTATTCGATGGCACAGGCTTCCATAGCAAGCAACTGATGTCCCAAATACTGTAATAGCTACAATGATGAGTAATGAATCATTAGGCAAATTTATAACCTTGCAGAAATCTTTCTTGTGAACAGCACAAGAATGTCAGGGATGCAGGGACAGCAGAGGCAGCAGAATGTTAAGTTTTGCATGAGGGCATGCAGAGGAGGAGTTGAAGAACGTCCCTGAGAGGGAGACCAAACAGCTGGTGTTGCAGAATGAAGAGTGAAGCATTACAAGGTTTTTGTTATTAAGGCAGTAAAATGCAGTTGAAGTGCTATGGAAATTATGTGATATTAACGAAAGAAAGCAATTCCTTCTAAATGTCCACTTAAGTTTTGGATAAATATCTCAGAAATGAATTCACCATGCCAGCTGCACAAGATTTCAGTTTAAATACCAATGGCATATTCACTGCTTAAATGCTAAATGGACTGAAATAACATGGAATCATGAACACTCAGATTCATTTAAAGTTCCATTAATTAATGTAATTAAATTGAATGTGTAATCTTTAAAAAGTTTAACATATTATGAATTCAGAATAAATGTGAAGCATTTAATTTATATAATAACTAATTAAAATAAAATTAATTAAAAATCAGAATTTTTCACAGCTTTAAACAATAGAGTTTTGGTAATGTGACTACATTTGCTTTACCATCATTTAATCAAATGTTATAATTGACATTCAGATAAGCATATTCAGATAAGTTCAGTGGGATCGATGGCACAGGAGAGCAAGTCTGGTTAGGTAAGCCTGAAATAGAGAACATGAACAGGGCTCAGTGGCCCTGAGGAGATGGTAGATGGTTTCCATGGCCATGACAGGGCAGGCGGTGAGTTCCTGGATGGCCTCCATGGCCACGACAGGATAAGTCGAGCACTCAGGGAGTTCGGCTGAGATGTGACGAGGCTCTGGAAGTTCCGCAGAGACGTGGAGAAGCTCTTGTAGTTCAGCAGAGACATGGAGAGACTCAACGGTGACTTGACTCTACTCATGAAGATCAACGGTGACTTGACTTTGCTCATGAAGATCATTGGTGACTTGCCCTTGCTCATGAAGATCAATGGTGACTTGCCTTTGCTCATGAAGATCAGTGGTGACTTGCCTTTGCTCATGAAGATCAGTGGTGACTTGCCTTTGCTCATGAAGATCAGTGGTGACTTGCCTTTGCTCATGAAGATCAGTGGTGACTTGCCTTTGCTCATGAAGATCAGTGGTGACTTGCCTTTGCTCATGAAGATCAGTGGTGACTTGCCTTTGCTCATGAAGATCAGTGGTGACTTGCCTTTGCTCATGAAGATCAATGGTGACTTGCCTTTGCTCATGAAGATCAGTGGTGACTTGCCTTTGCTCATGAAGATCAGTGGTGACTTGCCTTTGCTCATTGAGATCAGTGGTGACTTGCCTTTGCTCATGAAGATCAATGGTGACTTGCCTTTGCTCATGAAGATCAACGGTGACTTGAATTGACTCCCGAGGTCAAAATGTGGTAGTGCTTAACTCATCAGTGTTAATGGTGACTTGACCTGACTCTGGAAGGTCAACAGGGACCTGACTCGACTCTGGAGGGTCACTTGTGGCTGTCATCTTGTGCAGAGGCGCTGGGCCGGCAGCCATCTTGTGCAGTGGCACTTGGCCGGCAGTCCATCTTGCGCAGTGGCGTTGGGCCAACGGCCATCTTGCGCAGTGGCGCTGGGCTGGCGGCCATCTTGTGCAGTGGTGATCCTCCTGTCTGGAGACCCCGGTCTAGAGTCGGACATCCCACCTGGAGAGACAGTGGCTGGGGTATCCCACTGAGACCGAAGTTGCAGGTACAGTATAAACCCCTAAAAATCAAAGATCTCCAGCTCCTTCGTTTCCCTTTCCGGCTCAGGGTTGTCCAGACAGATGTTGAAAAAGTCATTCAAGGCCGCATCATTATACCCAAATCCTACCTGCAGGGTCAAGAATTCCCGTGACGTTTTAGGAGGGACCATCCTGGTGGTGGTGGGATGGTTGGAGGGGAAGAACATCCTGTGGTGGTAAGGGAGATGGAGAGAAGATGCTTGTTATTGGTGAGGGAGGAGCCGATCTTGGTGGTGGAGGGGTGGGTGGTGGTGAGTGAAGCGTTCAGCATCTGCAAACTCAGACAAGTGTAAGCACAGGTTCTTTTATACTTCTATTATTAGAACGTGATTGGACAATTGAAAAGGTAATAGGTGACGCTAACAATTGAGTCTTTCTGGCAGAACTTATGCTAAAGCTTCCATTTCTACCAGAAAGACTCGGAGAAGATATTGTAACAATTCATACATTTATTTATGACCCAGCAAGCTGTATGTTTGTATTTGGCGTAGGCCCCATCAGTAAATAGCTGTCCGAGGGTACGGATTCAGTATTTCCTGCCTGAAGATGAAGGCAGGGGCGCAGCCGACCCCCAAAAACTAGTGGAAGAATAATTCTATTGGAATGGAGCCTACCCCCACAAATGGAAAATTAATATACTTGCCGGCTGTCTATCTTGACGTACCTAAAAAGAAAAAAGAAAATAATTAGCAATGAACACGCATGATAGACTTGAAAACTTCAATACTCTTGTTTTAACAGATTATAATAGGGTTCCATTTATTAATAAAAAAAAATTATATATATATATATATATATATATATATATATATATATATATATATATATATATATATATATATATATATATATATTTATTTATTTATTTATATATTTTAATAACATGTGACGAGCCACACATAGACTAGGCCACGCTGAGCCACACATTATGAAAACTGTACTATGACAGATAGATAGAGCATGGCACCACCACCAGTAGTTGCATAGGAATTTACCTGAATTATTATTGCAGAGCTTGCTGAGCTTCGAGGATGGTCTTAAGATCAGGTCTTATGTAAGACTCAAAAGCGGAGGAAGACCATCTTCCCAGGATCTTAATAGCTGCTGTAGGAACGCTGTGTTCGGCTGCTGTAGTAGCTGCTCCTATCCTAAATGATTGTCCAGTATACAGGGAAGGGGATAGGCTACAGTTTTTAGGGACGGAAACTAGATGAGATCTGAACCAGGTTTTATAAAGAGGAGCTCCGTTAGAGAGTGAGAATAGGGGTGAGTGATCTGAGGATCTAGGGCGAATTTTGAGGAATCTAATCATAGATGTGAAGGGACAGAAATTATTGCTTATTTTGGATATTGTTATGGAAACACCAGAACCAGAAGAGTCATTTTTAGAGTGTTTAAGAAAAAGTGTAAAGAAGTTAGGAGAGAAATGTAAGTCAGAGATACAGAGACCACGGACAGGATCAAAACGTTTATATGCTGAAGTGAATTCGCCTGGGCGCATAAATCCATAGAAAGCAGTTAAGAACACTGCTTCTAGCAGAATATTAGAGTATATGGAAAAAAGGCCATTGCGTAGGGAAAGGATTAATCTTTGCAACAGAGGCAAAGAAAAAGGCAACCTTTTGTCGGGGGAATTCGTGGAGGATTTAGCGAAGCCTTTGAGCAGTAATTGAACGGAAGAATCAGTGAAGAGACTTGGAAAATCGGGATTAAAATATTTAGCATAAAATTGAATCCCAGCGGGCAATCTGCGAATTGAGGAAATTTTTAAATTGCGATTTTCGAAATTAAAAACAAGGAACGAGCAAACCGTGGTAACCAAAATAGAAAATAAAGGTAACTGGAAGGAGTAGCAAAACATTAGAAAAGAAGACCAAGCTGAAGTGTAAGCTTTAAAAGTTGAAGGAGCAACTCCTTTAGACATGTAATGCCTAGCTGATCTTTGCAAATCGTCTAATTTAACATAGTTGCTGATAGGGGAGGGCAGGGTGTTGGTTCTGTATTGGCTGAAGGGCAAAGTCGTCTGAACGTCTGAAAACGAAAGTGGGAGAGCGCGTCAGCAATAACGTTGCAGTGCCCTGGTATATGAGCAGCTTTAATAATAAAATTGAAAGTGACTGATTGCCAGATTAAACATCTCAAAAAAGGCATGATCGTTTGGCACGATTACCTGCCTTTATTGATTATGGCAACAGTGGCTTCGTTATCGCAAAACAGCAAAATGCGTTTCCTTGACCACGCTGAACCCCAGATTACACTAGCAACTACTAGAGGATAAATCTCGTAGAGCGCAGAAGACACGGAACCTGATTCTTTCTTAGGGAATTTGTTTGGCCACTTCTCTGCGAACCATTGCCCTCGAAAAAACCCACTGAAGCCGATAGATGGGGCAGCATCGGTAAATAAATGAAGGTCTGCGGAGGATTCAAAGGCGTCATTGTAAAAGAAAGAAATACCGTTCCAATCATTAAGCAACTGAGTCCAAAATTTTATATCGGAGAGACAACCGTCATCTACCTGGATTGGATCGCTTAATTTTTGGACGGAATGGGCCATAGTTAACAGCCGAGAGATAAATGTTCTGCCTTGTGGTATGATGCTCATGGCGAAATTGAGGTGACCGAGCAGTTAGAGCATGTCTCGTTTCGTGACGCAGCGTAGGGAGGAAAAAGTTTCCAGAAATTACCTGATCCTTAGGAGTTTCTCTTGTAGCAAGGATGCTTGCATTTTGACTGTGTCAAGGGAAATGCCTAAGAATTCTAACGAAGTAGAAGGGCCTAATGTTTTTTTGGCAGAGAGTGGAACGCCGACGTCGCTAAATATTTGTTTAAGAATACTAAGGATGGAAGATTGTGAAGATGGAAAGTCGACTAGCAAAAAATCGTCTAGTAAATGCAAAACGAAAGGAAGCTTACAGATGTTCAGTAGAATCCAACACAGAGCTTCTGAGAGGCTGTTGAAAATATGCGGGCTACTTCTACAACCGAACGTCAGCCTCTCAGCGAAGTAGAATTTTGAGTTCCATTTCACTCCAAAATACGGCCAATCAGATGGGTGAATTGGAATAATTTTAAAAGCGTTGGTAATGTCAGCTTTGGCTAACCAAGCGCCAGGACCAGCTAATTTAATTAACTGGATGGCGTTATCCACTGTAGCGTAATGAAAAGAAAAAGGTGTTAGGGGAATGTTTTCGTTAACGCTAGCTATGTTGGAGGAATGTGGAGAAGACATATCAAAGATTAGACGTTTTTTACCGGAATATTTGCGAGTTGCGATGCCGATGGCATTAATCCAAAAAAGAGAAAAAGGAGGAGAAGTGAAGGGGCCGATAACATATCCTTTATTAACCTCTTTATCTAAAAGAACTGAAACCACATCAGGTTTGTCTCTAGCAGATTGCAAATTTTTTGCATTAAAAGAGGCAGAAAGAGGAGAGAGGATTACCCACCTGAAACCCTTGGGACAAACCGGTGATTAAATAATCAACAAATACCGGATCGGGGTGAGAAGAGAGGTAGCTTGAAAGGTTGGGAATATTAATAGGAGTAGATGGGTGTTTATTCAAATTTTTTTCCGAATTAGGGCTTTCCCTCGGGGTGCAGGTTTGTACCGGCGTGGACAAACAGATTTCGGGTGTGGATCCTTGACACTACAAATATGAGCAAATTTGCAATTAGGTAAAGAACAAACGGCCTCATTAAATTGAAAACATAGAGGTACGTTATTGAATTCTGCCGTAGTAGAGCGACCTCTGGAGTTTGAAGAGAGGCTTACATTTTCAGGACCGTGGACAGCAGCTGGATCGTTACTAGCAAACGCTTTAGGGCAAAATGAAGCCTTGTGCAGTGAGCGCTGCAAATGGCGCAAGTTAAGCTTTTTTGGCCTCCGAAATGGCGGACGAGCAGTTCGGTGTCGGTAACTGACCAGTCTAGTCTTGAATTAAAAAGTGAGATAAAGGAGGCAGATTTCGCTGAGAAGGACTTGTGGTACTCGTAAAATAGAGTTCCCCTGTATCTTTGACTGAAGTCCGCCATCATTGATAGATAAAGATCTAGCTCTTCCCTTCTCTCGGGGTAGGTTTGACACAGAATGTCTCTGTAAATACTGAATGCAATGACGAATTCGCCAAACGAGAGATTTCGTTGTAAACGGGGATCGGAAGTTTTAAGTACTGCCATGTCACCACAGTCAACCATTTTCCTGTCGGCAGCAGGCGAAGGAAGCAGTAAGGTAGCAAGATTGATGTCCTTACCTTGGATGATATTGCTTCTTAAATGGTTAGACACTGTTGCGGCAGCTGGTGGAACAAAACGCCTACCGAATGCTTGTGCTGGAGTTGCTGTGGAAAGGTTGAAGTTTGAGGAAGCCGGTGAAGCGGAGACATTTTGAAAAGGCGTCTGGATAGTGAGCTGAGAAGGTGGCGAGGAAGCTGAAGTCTATGGCATACTCTGATAGTTACTAATTCCAGAAGGAGGAGGACGAGATTGTGGAATAGCTGAGGAGTGTATTGCCGGATCTGTACTTGAGTGGGAACTGGTAAAAGAATGTTCGAGGTTAGTCATTTTTGATTGTAGTTCTTTGACTGTTTTGGAGAGATTTTAAACAGCAGAGATGAGATGGAGATTCGTATCGGTGGATTCGTTGAATTGAGGGTGAGATGGTGCTCTGGCAGGTTGTGATATTCTTTTTGCGGAAACGGGTGAAGATGATTTAGCCATTCTTTTCCTTCCAGACTGTTTTGTCTGAGTTGTCGATGTTTGAAGGTTTTGGAGTTGCTTGGGTAGGAACCGGGGGATAGCCTAGCGTGTTATAGGCGAGAGAAAGTATATCTTCTCTTGAGAGACCTTGGCTTATTGGTTTTCCGGCATTTTTGAGAGCTTTGTATATATTTTCCGAAGACCACTGTGCCCATGGTGAAGTGCGGCACTGTAAACGCGAACTTCGGCGAGCGGTAACAGGAGATGGCAGGACAATTTCATTGTCAGAGTCGGAGTATTCGCAAATATATTGCGAGTTTTGAGACATTTTTGGTCGGCAACTGAACGCGAGCAACTGAGTGAAGCGTTCAGCATCTGCAAACTCAGACAAGTGTAAGCACAGGTTCTTTTATACTTCTATTATTAGAACTTGATTGGACAATTGAAAAGGTAATAGGTGACGCTAACAATTGAGTCTTCCTGACAGAACTTATGCTAAAGCTTCCATTTCAGAAACAAAACAAACAAGAAACTAGGAACTACAAAACACGAGGGAACGTGCAATTAACGAGCTGAGTGCAATTAACAGGTGTGCAATTAACCGTAATGAAGGGACAAGGCTTTGTGGGAAATGTAGTGCCTGCAGTGGCATGCCTATTGGGAAGTGAGACCACTAGTGGACACCCAGGGCAACACAGACCAGATACCATGACAAAATTAGGCTCATTATAAAATTCACCTTATACACAAAACTCAAAGAGTTCCATAAAATACTATTAATGCCATTCTAAACTTTGTATACACTACCATTTAAAACTTTTTGGTCAGTAAGATTTTTAATTTTATTTGTTTTTTTTATTCTTTTTTTAGTTAAAGAGTACCAATTATGCCCCTTTTTAAAAATATAATATTGGTCTAGGATTTTCTCAGAATGTGTCTGTGAAGTTTCAGCCCAAAATACCCAATGGATCTTTCTGCATTGCATATCTACAGCAACAACAGCCAGTAGAAGCAACATACTGTAACTGAGAGTAAGAGAACCAGGGTTTATCCAATCATATAGGAAGCCAAATGCACTAAAAGTGGGACGACACAGTGCAGTGTTACAGAGCTTGAGCCGTGCAGACCTGTCATTGGCACGACCATGCTACTGAGTGAATCTGAGCGAATACAGGTCCACCTTTAGTCAAAATATGTATCCCCTAAAACTTATATTTGATCATCAAAATGACATATTCAGATGTTTTTTTTTTCTCGTGAAAATACATTTTCATGCCTTGAAATAACATCTTTGCCTCATTTACTTTATGCGGATCTATGAATATGCAAATTAGCACTGCCTCCACTCAGTCACACCAGTCAGGGCCTCCTGATCCAAGGATAATGACTGATAAAACTGTTTTTACTAACAGACAACTATAGTGGATACTGCAACAGTCGTTAAAGTTACTTACTTAACAATGTTGTGTCCTCAGCATGTCTTGAAGACTCCAATGTTTGTTGTGCAATAGGTGATTGTCTCCAGAAAAAAATTTTGTTATGCTGGTTGAAAGTCGTCACATTCCAATACCAATCATTAAGTTAAGTGATCTAAATGTATTTATCTGTATTTATATATTATGTAGAAGGTGTAGGACCAAGAAATGTACGTCCAATCAAAATGCTCGGTCCGAGCGTTTAAATTTGCTTTCCTACCTGCCGGTCAACGTATGTATCTGCACACCTCTGCGCACCCAGTTCGCGCAGATAGGATACGTCATCAGCGCGTTCATGCATGCTGTGCTGACAGAGCGAGAATGGCAGGCAAACATCAACAACCAGATCTTCCTTCCTGGTATTGTAGTACTTTAAAGTTTTCTCACTGGTGTATGACACATGACACATGTAGCCCAACGGTTCCCAATTCCTCGCTTAGTTAACACACCCAATTCAGATAACTAGCACGTAAGTGAGCTACGTTTATGAACTGTTTTCCAATGGATATGATCCCTACACAGTGTTCATTGATTCCTAATCCCTGTGAGCAGAGGAAATCCATTGAAGTTTATTTCACTTCAGAACATTCATTCATGGATTTGTCTCAGCGTCTTCACACACAGACGAAACTTACTAGAGAAAAGTTTGAAGTATGACATAATATGCCTCTGTAAATAAATACTATTTAGATATTTGTACTGGAATTAGTCTAGTTTCAGTTAATGCAGTCTGAGCCAGAAAGAGAATTGATTAGTTCATCTAATGAGTCTTTTGGGTTTGAGTTGTTCCTTTATCACGTGACAGACCCAGCTTTATTCAGCTCAGACTGCATTGGTTAACTCAAACCCGAAGACTTGTCAGATAAGAGGTGAAGTGAGGTAATCATAGACTGAAGACCCAGGTAAACAATGAGTTAATCTTTGTTGTTTGTAGTGTAATCAACGTGTGCTTAAGTACTAGTAGATGTTAGGGAAGTAACAGGTAACATTTTAATTATATTTGATAAAATGAACGAAATGATTCGAAAAAGGATTTATTCATATTGCTGAATGAGACTCAAATGTCTGAGTCGGTAAAATTATCTGAACTTCCCATTACTAATTCGCTGTTCTTCTGCCGGTTATTAAAACTGTGTTGCATTGCTGCGGACACCCCCTTCTGGATTGGGGGTGAATTGCCTGTATTCGATGTTAGGTCTCATGTACCGAACTGATATGACCGAACCGTGACGGTTCAGTACGAATACATGTATCGTCCTACCTCAGTTGATACAATATTTTAAATTGTTCTCTGATGGCCCCAGATTGTGTATGTGACGTTTTATCTCAAAATACCACAGAGATTTTTTTTATAGCTTGCTGAAATTGCCACTTTTAGGGTATGAACCAAAACGCACTATTTTTGTGTTTGCCCCCTTTAAATGAAAATGAGCTTCTGCTGCACCTCCCTTTTCAGAAGAATGCTGAGCTTCAAGAGCTCATGCTCGCAAGCATACCAGTGTTA
This sequence comes from Carassius auratus, assembly GCF_003368295.1. Classification (NCBI taxonomy): domain Eukaryota; kingdom Metazoa; phylum Chordata; class Actinopteri; order Cypriniformes; family Cyprinidae; genus Carassius; species Carassius auratus. The sequence goes on from NC_039260.1 coordinate 12,499,369, forward strand.
TGGTATAACTGCTGGTAACCATTTCACTGACCTCACATTGCTTCCAAAGGCAATCTTTAACTACCACATTCCTATTTACGATCATTCTGTTAGCACAAGAAGTCAAGTCAAGTCAAATCAGTTTTATTGTCACATTACTACAGCACATGAGCGGACAGAGCTCTCGTCACGGGAGGAAAAACCTACGGTGCCGGGCTTTGTGTTTACATCAATGATGCGTGGTGCTGCGATGCTGTTGTGATCTGCAAATACTGCTCACCCCTGCTGGAGTTTATGATTATTATGTGCCGGCTGTTTTATCTGCCGAGGGAATATACTGCCATACTGCTCGTCTCGGTTTACATTACCCCCAGAACAAAAACAACTACAACAGGAACAATGCACTAAATGAACTGCACCAGCACATCAGTGAGCACCAGCCAGTACACCCTGATGCTTTTCTCATCATAGCTGGGGAATTCAAGCATGCAGACTTAAAGAGTTTGTTTCCAAAAATACATCAACACATGCACTTTCCAACATGAGGTAAAAACATTTTAGACTTTGTTTACACATCACACAAAGGAGCTCACAAAGCCATCCCTGTTCCCCACCTTGGAGCCTCAGACCACATCACTGTCATGCTAATGCCTGCATACAGACCACTCATTAAAGTCACCAAACCAGTTCAAAAACAGATTCAAGTGTGGTCGGAAGGATCGTCAGAGGATCTTCAAGACTGCTTTGACACAACTAACTGGAATATGTTTAAGCATGCTCCCACATACAATAACAGCACTGACCTCCAGAAGTACTCAGAAACTGTCACTGCCTACATCACCAAGTGTATTGATGCTGTAACAGTCACAAAAACCATCACTGTCCAGGCCAACCAGAAGTCGTGGATGACAGGGGAGGTCTACAGACTCCTGGAGATGCGGAACGCTCGTAGCTGTGGCAGGGGATACAGACTATTACAGACTACAAGCCCCCACCATGGACCTGTTACAGCAACATCTCTCTGCTGAATGAGCTGAACACCTTCATCGCTCACTTTGAGAAACAAAACAACTCCACTGCACAGAAGACTCCACCTCCTCCCGATGACAAGGTGATGACACTGACCCCAGACAGCGTAAGGAGATCCTTCAGCAGGATCAACTGAGAGACTGTGCAGCAGAACTCACTGATGTCTTCACAGTCAGGCTGTTGTTCCCACATGTTTCCAAACTACCACTATTATTCCAGTCCTGAAGAAGCCATCTCCATCCTGCTTCAATGACTACCATCCTGTAGCACTCACTCCCATCCTCATGAAGTGATTTGAATGGCTAGTCATGCACCACATCAAATCTGCCCTCCCCACCTCCCTGGACCCCTTCTAGTTTGCATATCGGTCCAACCGGTCGACCGTTGATGCCATCGCCACTGCCATCCACTCAACACTCACACATATAGACAAGAAGGACTCATACGTCAGAATGTTGTTCATAGACTTCAGTTCAGCATTCAACAGAATCATCCGTCAACAGCTCATTCACAAACTGGTCGAGCTGGGACTCAACACTTTGCTGTGCAACTGGCTGTTGGATTTTCTGACTGGAAGACCTCAGGCAGTACGGGTTGGCAGCAACACATCCAGCACCATCACACTGAACACAGGGCCCCCCCCCCAAGGACGTGTGCTGAGCCCCCTCCTCTTCACTCTTCTGACCCACGACTGCACACCATCACACAACTCCAAGCTCTTCATCAAGTTTGCAGATGACTCATTGCATTGCTCATTAGCAACAAGGATGAGACAAACTACAGAAGCGAGCCGTCTGGCCGGGTGGTGCAGTGACAGCAATCTCTCTCTGAATGTGGAGAAGATTGTTGTTGACTAAAGGACAGCACACACTCAGTATGCTCCTCTGACCATCAATGGTGTGACTGTGGAGAGAGTGAGCAGCACCTAGTTCCTGGGTGTGCACATCATAGAGGATCTCTCCTGGACCGAAAACACTGCAGCACTGGCCAAGAAATCACAACAGCGTCTCTACTTCCTCCGCAAACTGAGGAGAGCCAGAGCCCCAACCCCCATCATGTACACCTTCTACAGAGGCACCATTGAGAGCATCCTGACGAGCTGAATAACTGTGTGGTATGGCACCTGCAACGCGTCCTGCCGGATCTCCCCTCTCTCCAGGAAATTTATGGAACCCTTCTCACCCGCAAAGCCCTCTGCATTGCATGTGATCCCACCCACCCGTCACACAGCTTCATCCATCAGGCTGTCAGGAAGCTGAACTCACTCCCGAACTTGCCACCCCACCCCTCTTTTACACCACATAAACAAATGAACAACATAAAAAATACTTTTACTTAATGTACGCACACAAATACAGTTAAAATGCTAAGCACTATAACAACATGACATTCACAAAGGAGTCAGAAGTGATACAAGAATTAAGGTAGATTTTTTGAAAAATTTAAGTAATCCAAAGCATCCTCAGCAGCTCATATGTTAGGAGAAAAAGAAGGCTCTTATTGTCAGTCTTACAAATAAACACATAACATCAGGATTGCTTTCGAGACACCAAAACATTTTACCTTTTCAAATATATTAAAATAGTACCAGTAAGGAAATTAATGAGTTTGCATAACAGCATGCTTTACGCTTAAAGGGACAGTACACCAAAACATTTAAATTCCAAGTCATTATGAACCTGTATTTATGTGCAACTCAAAATATATTTTGAAAATGATCACAGTGTTTTTAGTGAAAGTCAGTGGGTCTCATTCACAAATACTTCAGTATATTAGAATGATTTGCAAAGGATTATGTCACACTGAAGACATTTTATATTTTACAATCTTTTAAAATTGAACCATTATTTTAAATTGTAATGATATTTCACAAGATTTCAGTTTTTGTTCAAATAAATGCAGGCTTAGTGAGCACAAAACTCTTCTTTCAAAAATATTGCAAACATTTTTACAGTCCCCAAACATCTGAACTGTACTATTATACAATGAAATTATCTTAATATAGTAATCATCAATACCAGGTCTTATGGATTTATGCAGAACAACAGATAAAGAAGAATGAAGATTTAGTCAAATGTAGCTTACAGTAAGTTCAACAATAACACAACAAAAGTGATCTTATTAAGCGAATACAACAGCAAACAACACATAATAAGCCTACATGCTAGTTACTGTAGCTGTATTGTTCAGTGGGCAGCTGAAAACGCAGTATGTATAATATACAGTACATTCGGAAGCTACACAGAATAACAGAAACACAACAGCTTCACATTGAAATAATTATATCACAATTACAAATGCAGCTGCAAAGATGAGTCACATTAATTACTTCAGGTTCATTTGTATGTGGCAGCAATTTAAAAAGTGTGACAATTAGCACTTTGATATGCAAGTTTTCAAATCCTCATGAGGCAACTAAAAAATTATTCTACAGAGGACAAACAATCTGTGCCTGAAATGCCAGTTATTTCAGTGATAAATAGAGCATTTTCATAAATAATGACATCAAATTCCAGCCAAATCCATTTTATTTGTATAGAGCTTCCGTAATACATACTGTTTCACAGCAGCTTTAGAGAAAATCATCCCTTAATGCCTCCAGTGAGAGAGCCAAATATGGAGAAACAGCAGTGGTGAAAGGCACCAGTGGTGGCAATCCAAAGCTCATCAATAGACAGACCGACACTTCACAGCCTGGTTGCTAAGTGCCACAAAATCACAGCCTCAGAAATGACCACAAAAATAAATAAGGTCCTCTGTGACCCAATCACCACAAAAACTGTACATTGAGCTTCATAAAACTGACATTTATGGCAGGCCTGCCATTCAGAAATCACTTGTATCCACGGCAACATACCTTGCTATAAGAAGTTCACAAGATTAAGCCCAGAATAATGGTCTCATGGGTAAAATTCACCCTATTTGCTAAATCTAGATGGGTTTTTGTTTGAAGCAATACCTAAAATATTAACTCTTTTTTTTTTACCTGAAATGTTTATTTTAAATTTCCCATGGGATTTAAACTTAATATTTCAATAATTTAACAACACTTTTGAATGTTCACGATTCCCCAATGTTTTTAATAGTCAAATGACATGCAGGTAAACATACATTTTCATATTATTTTAGTAGGTGTATATAAAAAAAGTAGTTTCTCTATTTTAATTTTACATTTTCATACTTAGTAGCTTTTTATCTAACTAACCATCCACCTACAGTTTTCTCACAAACCTCATAAACATAAACTATGGAACAAAAAAGAAGATAATTTGAGAAACATTTCAGTATTTTTGTTCATAGAATGAAAGTTATTACCCAAAACAATTGTTACAATCTTAAAAATACCTTCTCTTATGTTTCACAAAAGAAAGGTTTGAAATTACACGAGAGTGAGTAAATGATGAAAGAAGTATTTTTTGGGGATAAACCATCTCTCTAATGTTTATTATTATTATTTTATTATTTATTTATTCATTTATTTATTTATTTAATTATTATTATAATTTGTTTTAATGAAATACATTTTTATGAAATGGTGGTAAATGTCTTTGAGTCATTCATTCAAGGGCTGATTTGTTCAGGAATGAAGTAAACTGCTCTCTCATGAATGGGTCAGTGAGGACATAATTACTGATTATAATGACTTATACTCGGTTTATGAGTTACATATCGCACTGCGTAAACATAAAACCATGTCTGCATTTGTGATCAGAGAAACGACAAACAACAAGCCCTAAAACTCGTGTTTGAATCATCAGTGGCAAATTCTTTACATATAAAAAATGTACTTCCAGGCTGTCAGTCAGAAGCACCAGATTGTCCTAGCAAAGTTGGAACTGCCCCACTTTATACAAACAGCCCTAGGTTCAGGAAACAGTACTCCATAAAATGCATCTGAATATTTAAGTTGAACTGTTCTGGAATAGTGTTGTAAATTCAACTTAATCATAGATTTTCACTTTCACAATGATATAAACAGCATCACACACGGTGGGCTTGAGTGAGGAACAGCCGGTGGATTTGAGAATGGCGCGGTCAGTGGATTCGATGAAGGAGCAGCCAGTGGATGATGAAGGAGCAGCCAAGCACATGTGATGACCCCGAGAATTTTTTTTTTTTTTTTTTTTTTTTTTTTTTTGAGAAAGTAAAAATGCACAAAGTTTCCTGTGAGGGTTAGGGTTAGGTGTAGGGCTGGTGTAGTTTGATTGAATATACAGTTTTTACAGTATAAAAACCATTATGCCTATGGGATAAAGTCCCCACTTTTCACAAAAACACTGTGTATGTGTGTACACACCCCAATAACCAATAATACTGATAATATACAGTACCATCATCTGCAGCTTGTCATATACTGTTGTCAGGAGCAATGACCCCATCAGACTGAATTAACTCCTGTATTTATTTCACCTTGTTAATTAAATTTGCTAAATAAGATCTGCTGCAGACACATTTAAATGAGTGATTCTGCAGGTGTCCTTTTCACCTTCGCTGAATGGCTTATATTCACAGCTGTCTTCTTTAAACCTTCTTATTCAGCTGGTTGGCAGAAAAATACAATTTGGGATTACTGGCTTTATTAGCAATTCAAACAACCCACACAGCATTTAAGCATGTTGTTAATTCTAAAAATACCCAAAACTACTGGAAATACAGAATGATAAAGCTCTATTAAATCCTGTTAAAACAGAGCCGAATTTCTGAGTAATGATATAGGGACAGTTTACCAAGTGAGGAAAGAGTGGAAAAGCTGTGTTGTTTTGGACCCCATTAACTTTCACTGTGTATATAAAAACATTTAAATCATTCTTCAGAATACCTTCTTTTATGTTCCACATAAGAAAATAAGTCATTAAGGTTTGGAACAACATGATGAGTAAATAATGACCATTCTCATTTTGGGTGAACTATGCCTTTATGATTTTATCTCAAAGAGATAAAATAGTGTTGTGTAGTATCTCGCAACACACAAAGAAACTTTTCTGTCCCTTCAGCTGGTTGACTTGAATATATTGCTCGATATTTACTTTGTTTTCCTTTGTACATTGTTACTTCCAGTTCTATTATTGATTTTAAACACTTGGTATGTATGAGTAATTTAAAAACACTAAAAAAATGTGTCCAGGAGCTCTTGACCATTTGGGGGTTTAAGTTATGCTTTGTTAAGTTGAGGGTAATCACATATTGATCACTGGCTATATAGCATTTCATTAAAATTGCACTTGACACTGCTATTAACCCTGGATCCCTCAGCAATCTGAGTTAATAGGCTGGTGTAGTGCTGTACTTCTGTTGAGTGGCATTGTTCCTGGATAACTACAGTATTTTGTCTGTTTTTTGTTTATGTAGGTGAATTGTAGGCCTGCTGCACTGGTAAAGAAATAAATGAGTTTGGATAACAGTGTACTTAATGCACTTAAAGGTACAGTCACAGTACACCAAAAAAGAAAGAAAATTTCATTGTTACCTTTCGATCCTACACTCATGTCTTGCTAGACACATATGGGAAAAAGCCTTTTTACTCCAGATCTGAAGCCTTTCTTCATTCATGCACGGCTGCACGAGCCTATGGCGATGAAGCTCGCCAAGCCTGCCAAAGCATGCCAGAATGGGCGGGGCGTCTGGCAATATAAGCGGGTGTTCGCCACAGGATTCTCAAATTTATTTTCCTTCAGCGATGACTCTACACTCATCGCTGATCCTGAAAGCCTACTCGCCGTTGACATGCCTTCGCAACTGGAGTCATGCTCCCTAAGGTCGCAAAACTCTGGGTTCTTTTGGTAGTACCTAGGATAGCCAAGTCCACTAAAGGAGGTAGAGCTTTAAAGCATTTGGCTCCCAAACTTATAATTCCTGATAATGGGGTTCATACAAACTCTCTCTGTTTAATTCTAGATTAAAAACATATTTATTTGGCCAAGCATTCAAATAATCCATCTCATAATATTGGACTGCTGTTCAAACTGATCAAATGCGCATTATCATTCTTTAGCTTGGGTTAAACAAATTAATATTACTTGGTTGGAACAGCAGCTACGCTAACTATGTTTCTATTTATTCCTCTATTTTGCCACGGTATTGACATCGCGTGGTAACGAGGATTTACACAACCTTCAGTCTGGATCCAAAACAACTGAGAAGAGATGATGCCAACACCTCAGAGGAACCCAGATATACAACAACATACAGAACTACCAGATTTTGCAATAAGTGTTCGTTTGTTTGATTACGTCTTTAATTGATTTTTCCATACATTTCTGCCATATGTATATAAACTGACAGTCATCACTGATAATCTACTACTAAATATTGAAGAAACTTAATTTTCTGTAAAGCTGCTTTGCACCAATTTGCATCGGAAAAAGCGCTATACAAATAAACTTTAATTTAATTTAATTTAATTTAATTTAATATGTGTATAGCAATTCTGGCAGGCTTTGGCAGTCTTGGTGGACTACATCGTCATCAGTTTATGCAGCACTGTTGTTTAGCCATTGGTTCCTTTTTTAACACACTGCAGAAACCACTGGCTGAGCAATTTCACTGTGTGAATGAAGAAAGGCTTCAGTTCTGGAGAAAAAAGGATTTTTCCCATATGCGTCTAGCAAGACGCAGTACTTGTTCCCGTATCTTAGAGAACCAAGGTTATGTTAAGTAGCCTAGTACGTTTACTCACTTTCATGTCATTATGAATCTGTATGTATGTGCAACTCAAAATATGTTTTGAAAACGGTCATAGTGTCCACAGTAAAAGTCAGTGGAGTCCAGAAAGTCAGTGGGGTTTTTTCTCTAATAGGAAAATTGTGGGGATTATTTGTATGCACAGAAGAACTTACAAGAGGAAATCAGATAATAAACAACACGTGCATATGCACATGAATTTGTTCTTAACCTCAATATGCATTTGGAGCATTAATGAGCACCTGAGTGCAGGAGGTTAGTCATTTGCATAATGCATGCCCAAACCATCTCCATATGGCTTTCCATTCAACAATTCCTTTGCTTCTTTAATCTCTCTAAGCAAATATGTGACAATCAATCTTTCTATTTGTGTGTGCGTGTGTGTGTGTGTGTGTGTGTGTGTGTGTGTGTGTGCTGAATAGGAATATTTTGTACCATACTGATATAAAATACAAAAAGAAAGAAAATATATTTCAATCATGACAACTGTCTGAAGATTTTAGCATGGTGATGGATATGACCATGTTAATGTATTTGGTCTTGGCAGAATAGATCTGCTATGCTGCTGCTGAATTGCTGCTACTGTTGGTTATTGCTTTAGTTGTAGATTATTGCTGCTGCTGCAAACAAGTACAGGAACTTGCTACTCCCAATGCATATGGCAATACAGTGCCATAATTATTTAAGACATAGGCTACTGCTGCTGCACAAATAGCATATAAAATCAGAGTCCTGATGCTGTGTTTCGTGTGAACGAATGGCCAATCCGCATAGAAAAAGCTGAGGTTTTGAAAATACCCGCATATGGACAGGGCCTGAGCCAATACCTCAAGCTTACCTAGGTAGAAACATGCACGATGTGTGTGTTATCAATCGGGAATCACACTGTAGGCTGAAAGATGAAGTAACCCCCAGCAACCACCTGACTCAGGCTTGGCTGGCCTGAGCAAATAGTTTTAAATTTGTCATTCAAGAGTTGTAATTTGTATTTTTCCCCCATTGACTTTGATCAACGTTACTGCAATGGAAATACATACCTTTAACTTATTAATAAGCTAATAAAATATTTGGCGAAAGAATAAATCACTGTACACCCTGTAGTTGTGATATCATATGCCCAGGACTAATTCTGCCTCAAAAGCAGCTGCTCATTTATTTTGATAATTAAAAATAATTATATTGAATATCAAGAACAATAATGTTTGCATTGTATGAACACAATACTAAATCCATGGCATGCTCCAAGATGGTCTTAAGCAAGACACTACAGTGACTTTATTGAAATGCAGTTGTCTGCTTTTATATTAATTGTGTCCAATTTAAAATTTGCAACATAGAAATGCTGTGCATGCTGCTGCTAAGAAAAATCTTGATGACTGAATGCCTATGCAAGCTGCTGCTACTGCACAAGAGACTGAACTGCTGAGAGCTCCATAAATTAGGCATATAAGTAGTTAGGCTAATGCCTATTTTACTCTAACATGGTGTCTACGCCAGACTCAACATCCAACATGACACAGTCAACAGACCCGTTACGATAGGTAGTCGCCACAATGTATGCAGTGCGATACGGCCAACTCAACAATACTTATGCTACTGCTGCTATAGATAATATTCACTAACATTTCATTACTGAGTTGAAGTACATTCTGTTGCTGTTAATGATATTCACAATGTTGTCAGAAATTTACTGTGCGAGCCATTGTGGTTGTAATATTTAATCAGAATTTACGAGATTCTTATTTTAATATCACTGCCTTAATGCATAAGCATTTTTAGATAATGGTTTTTATATGAGGAAAACACTTAATGTCAGATTTTGCACGTCCATATACCGGCCACAGCTGCTTGTCTGTATATAGTTTGCAACATAAACAATGTTTATACTGAATTTGGCCTTTTTGCAACACTGTCTTCTTCTATAAAGCCATGTTTGTTTATTTATACAGTATGGGGGGAAATCTTAACGTGCCATTCAGTACGTTGCGTTCATATTGTTGTTTAATCTGGTTTAATCTGGCTTTATATTTTATTAATAAACTGTATACCGAATTTGGGCTTTTTATATCACTTTTTATATATCGCTTAATGCACTTAGTGTGCAGTGTGTGCTTCCATATTCTGGACTATTTTACTTATAAAAATATACTTTATTAATAAGGGATGTACTGAATTTGGAAAACCGTCAGTGTTACTGTTTGGTCACACTTTATTTTAGGGTCCAATTCTCACTATTAACTAACCATTAACTATGACTTTTGCCTCAATTAACTCCTTATTTGCTGCTTATTAATAGTTTATAAGGTAGTTGTTAAGTTTAGGGTATTGGGTAGGATTATGGATGTTATGCATAATATGTACTTTATAAGCACTAATAAACAGCCAATATGTTAATAATAGACATGCTAATAAGCAACTAGTTATTAGTGTGAATTGGACCCTATACTAAAGTGTTACCTACTGTTTTAGTAGGCTATGCATTCAAGCGTTTGTAAAACAGTCTGCGACCACTGCTTTACAGCGTAAATTGCAAGGGAAAAAATAGAAAATGTTTAGAGTTAATGTATTAATTTATCATTTGTATCAATATCAAGTCACTATTTAGCAAAAAATAAATTAAGAAAAAGGAGAGAAAATGGCCATTGTTCATTCATGGAAGTAACTGAAAAAAAAAGATATTATTTTTGCATTTGCATCATATGGTCTGAACATTTATTTGTGAAGTGTTATTGGAGCAGATCGGCATAACCCCATGTATAGAAAATACATGTCAGGTCCTATTCATTGTCAAAATTATACTCTAGATTTAATATTGTTTCATGGAACTGATGTTAACGGTGTTGAAATTCTGCAGCAAAGCAATCTGTAAATTCATATACACACATTTGCAAAATATATTCAAGATGAAATGTCTATGTACAGTGTACTTTGTGTATGAGCTTATGTGTGGTTTCATTATTTTACAATACATATTTAAATAAGTTATTGCTGATTCATGATTTGTAAGTGAAAACATTTGTGCACAGATTACCCACACAAATTTGTTCATATGTACGGTTGGTGTATTAGACCATGTGTTCTTTTGTGCTACAAGAAAGTATAAATTATCTCATTACACTTTGACTAATTACAAATAGTACACCGTAACGTTAGAGTTTTTTTGTTTATTTGTTTATTTTATTTTCAGGCCAAGGAACAGTCAGCTTTGTCCTCAGTTGATTTTCTGCCGCTGAAACATGAACAATTTACAATTATATTATGTTTCATCTTGTAACTAATTACCCGAACTTGACCAGATTGGGTTATAAATACCGAGCTGTTTACGTAGGAGGGAGATAAAGTCCTAATGGTGGCAGTAAAAAAGGCAGGCAGAGTGGGCAGAAAAAACAGATGGTTAGTGCTTTGGAGAGTTGGAGAGGAAGGTTGGCATGTCTGAATCTAATGCCATGCAGTAGAGAGAGGAGGCGCGTCAATGATTTAATGAAGTCCTCTCCTCACCTCCTCCAGAGAGCCGCTTTAATCTAAAGCCATCGCTGCACAGCTCTTCCCTGACAGGTGCAGGAAATGCAATCAGCATTACATGCTGCCCCAGAGAGTCCTCCACTATAGTAATACCATGAATTAAACGCCTTTTCCACTGTTCATGTCTGAGGCCGTTCCCTGTCTCTCAAATGCAACATACAATGAAGAGCGCAGTAAAAGAACATGACATCCTGAATAATTAATTTAGTGAAAATAGCAATCATTTTTTGAGGTTTTCTCGAAAAGGACAGCTAGAGAAGGGTATCATAATAATCTACGGAGTATTCCAGCTGATATTGTCCAGTGTTGATATTTTGCCATGTTGAATAAACTTTTTTTTTCCGCATGACTGTATGCATTGATTGAAACAAAGATGAATAATGTGCCATTATGTACAATGCATTGCTTGCAATTTACTTTTGTGAGAATTTTAATAGAATAAATGACTCAGTAATTTGTTGTGAAACAGTCTGAAAAGAGGATGTCAGATGCATTTTTTCCTCTTGCGTTCAGTGTTCATTTACAGATCAAAGCTATAAATAAAATCTTTGTGGCTGTAATTGGCCGAAGGCTAGATTTATGTGGCTGAAATCAATGGATGGTGTTATCTTTGCTGAAATATCTAGGACAGCAGGGTTTATTGGGCAAATAACGTTATGTCCCCCAAAATAATGAGCCATTTTTCCTTTTGAGTTTGTGAAAAATATTAACATTTTCTGTCCTCTTCAGTTATGGATTATGAATGTTTCCCTTTTGAGTTCCATCGCAGTATTCTTATTACCCGTTAATATAAATAATTCATGCATAAAATGTTATTTATTTATGTCTGCTCATGGGCTGCTGGTCCTCTTTTGATTTTACAACTGATCTAAAAGTGAAACACATTTTCTTGAAGTAAAAAGGGAGTTAGTATCACCGTTTGTGAAATTTGAAAGCTACCTGCACACTTACAGGGAACGCTCATCCTTCACACTAAACATGCTGAAGCGCCTAAGGGAGCATGAAAATTGCCCAAAATCTGGGGGTTCACTGGCCCAGCGTAAACCTCAGTTAGGTTATCTTTCATTGCTTTAAAGGCTCTGAAATGCATGAAATACAGATTGTACTGGAGTCAGAGATACACGCGATGGAAGGCCATAACAGTCAGAGCTATTCAACTGACACCCTAGAGGAAGATAGAGACAGGGATAAAGCAGATCACAAGAAGGGCTCTGTCCAAACAACTGCACTGAAATCCCATTATCCTTTGTAGATGGCTACCAGTAGAAACACATTTACTTGGTTGAAAAACCTTATTTGAATAAGATACATCGAGTACATTCCAAGAGTCACAGGAATGGGCCTGAAACTCTCATATATATATATATATACTGTATATATTTATGAAAGTTAATTTCTCATCTATGACAAAATGCACAGCCAAGGTAAATTGTTACATTTTGGCAATACAATTTTATGATTAATTAATTAAAAATAAATTGAAAAATTGAAGGTAATAATGATCACACTTTATTTTAAGATCCAGTTCTCACTATTAACACCACTCAATATGATGTTTACCTCAATTAAGTCCTAATTTGCTGCTTATTAAGAGTTGGTAAGGTAGTTGCTGAGTTTAGGTATTGGGTAGGATTAGGGATGTAGAATATAGTCATGCAGAATATATGCTTTATATGAACTAATAAACAGACAATATGTTAATAATAGGCATGCTAATAATCAACTAGTTAATAGTGAGAGTTGGTCCCTATACTAAAGTGTTACCCCAATAACAAAAAGTAAAAACAAAAAACACTGAAAATTCAATAATAGATTATGCCAAAATGATAACTTGAATCATTTTAATTTGAATTAAATATATCAAATATGTCTCAAAACATACACAATGATTAATGAACACCATGACTGTACTGTAAACATACCTTCTGACCTCTAGTGCAGTGACCAGTCCTTGGCCCAAACTGGTTTTTAACACAATTACTGGTCAATGCAATTCAAGAAAATCCCTCTACTGTATTTACTAAACTCTGGACTGAGCCTCTAAAAGCTTCCATCAGTTTCAGTCAATAAATCAATGTTAGAGTGAGATTTGTTTGCCCCTGGAGAATGGGACACTTCTGACATCCTGTGAATAGAATGAGGATAAATTCTTAGCATGTCAGAATGTTCTTGAATAACTGCACGGAAATTGCACGCCGGCACAATATGTGCTGTTTTTTTTTTTTTTTTAAACACATTTTAAAGAGCATGCTGACTAAGCAATAATACAAAGATCATTTAAACGGACTCATTTATGAATCACTGAGTTTGATAAATGATTCAACTGCATTTATAAAACATGTGATTCTTATTAGTCGCAATAATGCATTGCATTGAATTGTCTGACAATTAGGGTGACAATACAGCAGTGGCCAAAAGTGATGCCTGGCATAGGAAAATGTACATCCTTTACCTTTTATTCAAACATTTTATTATTAAGCATTTTGTAAACATATTGCACAGTTATGCTTGGAGCATAAAACTACTGCACAAACTAAAGTGTTTTATTTAATCAAACAAATTGTGACATACAAAGAAATTACACACAGAATACATTAGCAAAACTTATTGAGTATTACTCAGTATTAATCAAAAACTAGAAGGAACCAACAAATTATTAACTAATTATATTGTTTTATTCTATGTAAGATTTCATTCTTACATATTTCTATGCGTTTTTTACATTGTAAAATAAACTAATATTTGTGTGCTTTTTGTCAAATAATTTTGTCATTTAAATACCTTAACCAAGTCAGTGTCTTTCCCCCAATATATTTTGATCTTGTAGGGTCATTAAAAAGAAATATTGAGAAATAATCTATCTGTACATCACTTTATATATTTAATACTTGCTGGGTAAAGGTAATGACTGAAAAATAGTTTGGCCAATGGCATGCAAGCATTGGACATAACTGACCAATCATGGCATGCAGAAGGTGGTTTCTACAGAGTATTTTTAAAGCAATGCATATACACATACACATAATGTATGCAGACTATTAAAGCACATCAATAAGAAAACAAAGACATTTTAAGCACAATTTAGGAATCTCAGCCATAATATTGACTAATATTTGTTTGGGCCGAGGCTTGGTCACTGTACCAGAGGTTAATGCTTAAATTTACCCATCCAGTTAAATAACACAGATCACACTATATGGTTGATTACAAACAGCTCAGCTCAGTGCAGGATTGTTTGTGCCATGTCAGCTTTGAAGAGGAAGTTTAATTAATTCCCAGAGGAACACTCACAGTACCTCCAATACAGTGAGGAACTGCAGGTCAGTTCCTGCGTCCTGCTCGTCCTATTGTACTTGAAGTAAATGATCATTATCATTCAACTCGGCACAAAGCAGAAAAAAAAAACGCTGGCTTATTTGGCCAATCTGCCATATTCTTTTGAGCAGGAGTCAAGATAGTAAGATAGATTCGTCCCCATTTTTATTGTGTGAGTTCTGAAAAAACAATTGTGTGAGAGATCCACGGATGACTAACATCCTGCACTAGCACGGTTAATTTTCTTTCAAATCACAGCGGGATACACCATACAAACATTAGATTTGGTATTTTATCCCAAAATGTCAACGCAAACATATTTATCCCATCAAAATTCTCTAGCAAGAGCTGACATGCTGCAATCAGCTTTCTCCGAGAGTTTGATGTCACAGAGCAGCAGCTATGACTGCTAAAGCGAGACATATTTCAAAGATGTCTGAGTCACTTCTGTAGCACTGGGACTTGCAGCATTCGTTCGGCTTGGGTCAATTGGAAAATCGTGTTAGGTTTACATCTAGATCTGAATGGCACTGCTTACTGCGTCCTTGCAGCACCATCGCTTTATTCATCTGTAGTATATCTTCCCACGACATCTACCTCCTCCCCCACGGTAGTTAAAGAACTTTTGTTTATGTGGAGTCAGAGGATCTAATAGAACATCTTGCAAGTGCTAATCAAACCGCCTGAGAGCCAGAGAAGCGTGTGATACCTAGATATGAAACCGTATCAAAGCATGAGGCCGTGGCTCTGTTCTTCAAAAAAGATCACTGGCTACCAACTGCACCTCATCAGCCAACACATAGCAGCAAACCTTGGCAGGAGTTGTACACTTCAGTGCACATTTAGGTATTTTAATTAACAGCATCTCTGTCAATTAATATTTCATTGTCTAATTAGCACAAAGGAACTGTGCTTCAGTCAGACAACCTGCACAGTATTCATCACATTGACATAATTGTCAAAAATATGTACAAAAATTAAATAAAAAATAAAAAAACTGTGATGTATATGACTTATGAGGTTGATTTTTATATACATATCTGTTTTAATAAGACAAAGTCTACATCTTGCACCACTCTGCTGTATCAGCGCTGTAATGAGAGCCTGTTGGAGATGATGAAAAATTTAACTGATTAGGCCCACACAGAGACCTACGCAAATCTCTGCAGAAATCCAAGCATTCATACATTTTTACACATCCCCCGCATGCACCATGAATGTTTGTTTATGGCATATTTTTAGCCAGTTTTTATTATGCTTTCAACAATCAATAAGAGTGTAGACCTCTCTAGGGATGCACAATATATCAGTACCATGCTGTACAGATATTGGATATTTAATTGTTTTCACCGGTTTTAAGATTTGGATAGCTTTTTCCATTATCTAGCACTAAATTATAATCATAGTGATATATATACCAAAGAATTCTCAGTTGACTCCTTGGCCCCTCATTGTCCACAAAATTATTCAAAGGTCCCATGTATTCAATTGTTTTTGATTCTCTGGATAAGGATTAAAGATGTATAGTATAAAGACATAAAATGCCAGAATGTCGGTTTTAGTTTTTATTCGGTTGCATGACTTTTCCAGGTCTAGAAATCTCACTTTTATAATTAGTCTCAAATGATATGACATGGCATTTGTTTTTCTTCTTTGATGCACAGGAGAAAGAACATAATTTCTAACAATGTGAGGGTGAGTAAATTAGAGAGTTTGGGGTTTCATTTCATTTTCTTTAGTGTACTCTTTAGGGCAGTTCTAAGTTGTCACACATACGTTATGATAGCAGATAGTTTTGCATTTGTGCATAACAGTGAATAAAAGTTAATTTCTTGAAAAAATTAAAAGTACAACCAAATTTTTTGGTTGCACTTTATTTTACAGTACGTGTACTTACATGTACTTATAGTGTACTTACAGTGTATTTATCTAAGAAAGTTCTGGTAATACAAGGTAACTACATGGGGTAGGGCTAGGTTTAGGGGTAGGTTCAGGGTTAGTACCTAGTTATTACATAGCTATTGTATTTACTATAATAAGTACATAGTATGTACATGGTGAACAGGACTGTAAAATAAAGTGCTACCAATTTTTTTTTTTTTTTTTTACAGTTCACACACACATATAAGCACGCACACTTTCTTGCATAATACCCTAGTATACTGCTATAAACCAACATTTCAGAGCTGCTTTCTCTATACGCACTTAATTTCTTCTTATAATGCTGTTTAGAATTTTCAGTTTAAGTAGTATACATTTATAATAGCAACTAGCTATAATTAAAGTATGAAATAAAATGAATCTGCTCATTGGTATATCAGCAAGAATTTCAATTTAAGGGCATGACTAGGACTCTCAAATAAAATAAGTGTTAATAGTTTTGAATGTGCACTTCAAATCGTACTTGAAAATGGCTTAATATTAATGAAAAAAACTTTTCATGACTGTTGTGACAATTTCATGATGTTGTCACGGTGTCTGGTCTCTGTTTCCCTGGGTCTCCACTAGTGGTCTTACTTTCCCATAGGCACCTCACCACAGGCACTACAATTCCCACAATGCCTTGTCCCTTCATCACAGTAATTGCACTCCTGTTAATTGCACTCAGGTGTCTTCACTTGATAGTCATTACCCTGCCTATATTAAATTAACCAGTCTTTTTCTGTTTGTTTGCATGGAGTCCTTACTTTCCGTCACCCAGTTTCCTCGCGTTTCTAGTTTCAAGTTCCTGTTCCTATCCCTGTTTGTTTGTTTGTTTGTTTTGGATTGATTTTTGGTTTTGACCCCCTGCTTGTTGGATTCTGATTTTGGATTACCCATTAAAACTCTCACTGTTTTTGGATCTCTCGTCTCCTGTGTTCCCAGTCGTTACAGATGTTTCTTAGCTTACTTAAATGCACTTGTGCAGAATTGCACTTCATAATCTCAAATTAAAAGTTTTACATCAAAATACATTTTAAATCATTGTTTTAATCATCTTTGAACATGCTTTTAAATAAGTACACATGTATTGAACAAACTATTACATTTAAAGTTAATCTATTTCATATGTTCTTAATTGCAAATTCATCAGTAAAAGTGTGTTATTATACAGATATTTAAATACAAATACACAAGTTTTAATAGAAAAGACGTAAAAGTATAATTCTGATAAGTCTTTGTCAGTACATTCGGCAGCACACTAACTATATTTCAAACACATTAGAATTACTTAATTGATTATAAAGAAAGCACTTTGTTAAGTTAACAGCATTTCATATATATTTAAACTATAATATATTTTGATTTCATTTTAAAAAACATGCAGTATCCGAAAACATCACATTCAGTTCTTACTTAAATATATTAAGTATATTATTTAATAAGTTCTGCAGACTTTATGAACAAAAGTACTTTGGATAATCTGATCCATTTAGTTGCCGACTTCACAAATGTCCTAAATCACAATTGCGAGGCATCTGCACCCTGACTATGATAGACTACATCCCTTGAGAGTTCCATAAAGACGCAATGTAATTTTTTACACATCATTAGGCTACCCAAAGCAAACCTCCTCAACAATAAACTGTTGCCCCACTGTCATTACTATTCTCAATTTCATCCCCCTCTGCGCAGTAGAGTGCACCCATTCCCTGTACATTTGAAAACAGATGGTGAGAGACATATATTGATACAGTCATGTGAACTGACTCATCATGGAAGTAATTTATCTTAATTGAGAACGGAACCTTCCCAGGGTGAAAAATGACATTAATTTACTATATGATTAAGTGAACAACCGACTAAGGTAGAAGGAAGATCAAGAGCCACAAAATATGAGCATTGAATATAATTTTTTTTTAAAGAACATTCTGTAATGTAGGCCACAGGGCCTATTACAAATTTGCTTTCTACAATCACTCTTTTATAAGTTCCTCTAAAATTCTGCCAACCGTGTCGTTCTCAGCAAAGTTCTCTGATAGAGCATCATAAAACTACATGTAGATTAAAAAGGAAACTTAATTAATTACAGTGCCTGCCAAGCTACATTCCCCATATGCTTGAATTACTCTGGAGTTTTATTAGATGTTGCAACTCAAAGCCTGTGCAAACGGTCAGTTGGACAGCCAGAAAAGTGCACAAGCAAATTGCACTGGGGCAATACTGGCAGTGCAGGAGAGACTCTAGCATGGCTTTCTTTTATGAAGCTTGACTCTATTTTGTGTTTATTTTTTACATAATTCTTTGACTTAGTCAAAATCTTTGTTTCTTTAGAAAAAATATCCTGTTCATTTAGGCCAATTCTATTTTATACCTCTTCACCTACCCCTAAAGGAAATCTCACAGTGAAGTGCGCAGACTCTGAAGTGTATGGACTTCGAAGGCCATGCCTCCAAAGTGCATAAGATCCCTCAAAAGTGCATGAGACGCTCTGGCTTTGCAGGATTTTTTTTAATTCCGCCACCAGGGGTTCCCAATTAATGCTCTGTCGCATAGCAATGGTGCGAGAGGAGAGCTGCCATCCTGACAGGACAGGTGTTTTTATGTTTTATATCACAATGACAAAGAGACGTTAGGAATGTTTCATCCATAGCGGCGCTGGTGCTGTACCTCGAGCTTAGCTCAACCAGGTAAACTGGTCTGCTACATCAACTTGAAATGTAGGTATTGGCATGGAACTTGCTTGAATAATGTAATCATACATATGAAAAACTACAAAATACACACTGCAGTTCAAATGCTGACCGACATCTTACAAAGGTGCGATTTAATATAGTTTATTGTCTTGAACATGGTGATCATATGTAGACAGGTTTGCAAATCTGAGTCCATCAGATGCAGCCTTTGATATAATTAGCAACAATTTGTTAATATTCTGACAATACATGTTGTTACTTTAATTTTCAAAATCAGAGGTGGACTGTAAGGAAGTACATTCTTTAAATATTCTTGTACAAATGTGAAGTGCAAAGTTTTCTTTCTATTTTTCCACAGGAACGCAACACTACAAAAATATGGTCTTTACAACATGATGCATTGTCGTAGATTAAACTATCCAACATAATATGTGTAGTAGGCAACTTGATATTTAATAACCTTGATCATATTCAGAAGTAAAATGCAACACACACAGTAGTGCAGCAGAAATATTAATGTAAACCCATCCTAATTATTTTTTTTCAGAAGAATACTATACGTATCTTTACTTCTACTCTTAATACCTTAAGTACATTAGAGTATGCAAGATAATACTTTAAAAGATAGTTCACCCACAAATAAAAATCCTGAAATCACCCTCAAGTTTTCATTTTTGGGTTTGAGTTTTCAAGTTTTAAATGTGACTAGTACTTTTTATTAGTAGATACTAAAAGTAGTTTACTAAAGTACCTTAATGTTTATTTTACTAACTACTTTGTCATAGCTCTAAGCAATTTCTCTTTTCATTCTTTCCCTAAATCAGACCAGACCCATGTTCTGCAGGATAAAGCTGAATGTGGCAGCGCTGGACAGGTTTTTAGCAGTTTTCAGATGAGCAAGGAGGCCCTGACTGTGCTGCTGGATCTTCTGAGAAGTGAACGGCAACAGCCATGGGGTGCCACAATCCAGACCCTGGTCTTTTTTTCTGTCTGGCCAGTGGTACATCATACAGACTGGTCTCCAGAGTGTTTGACATGTGCTTCATTCCACTGTCCACCGCATTGTGCTCCGAGTCACTGAGGAGTAATTCACCTCCTGAAGACCCCAGAAAACATGGAGGCAGGAGGCAGGGCTTTTGTTTTTCTGATGTGAAAACCTAGGTTGAGAATAGTTGTAAAAAGTATTTTCAGTAATGTTATTATTATTATTTACAGGACAAAAAAATAAATGTTTAGAAGAATGTTTTGTGAAAAAGAATAAGATGCATTAAAAAAATTTTACAATGTACATAATTCTTTTATTTACACATGAATATGCATAACAAAATACAAAATGTACAGAAGGCTAATTTACAAATAAATGACACTACAAAAATGAATAGTGTATACAACTTATTCATTTCATTTTTAACTTCCGTCACAAAAATAAACTACAGAAATTAGGTTGTTTCACTGACAAATCAAGTCATTCTCAGGTTCTTGTATGTATGCATGACATCACATATACCCAGGCCCCTCCCATGATTGTTGATTGACACTGGTGTTTTACCTTAGACCCGCCCTGAGTGAGCTTTCAACGGTCTGCCACTGTTTTCAACGCTGGAGCAGGGGTAGACAAATATGTCTTCTAAGTGATTAAGGTGTACTGTTATTGGATGTAATAATTAACATTGCAGTCGACATTTACTCCTGTGAAGACGCAATAGATTACCTTTGTTTTTGAAGGGAATACACCCCCCCCCCCAATCTACTTAAATGCGTCAATGTCCGCGCAAATCATTCATGATCCAGCTTCACCCACAGAAGAAGTGAGTATACGTTTTTTTTTTTTTTTTTTTAATTATGAATTTTTGCGAATCGCCTTTCCTAATAATGTGCTAGTTAGCGAGTTTCGTAGCTAAAGTAAACAGTATAGCTCATCATCCACAAAAGAGAGGGGCAGGGGCAGCAGAGCTCATTAGCATTTAATGGGACATGCACTGAAACGGCTTGCTGTGAACAGAGCAGAGGTTTTACACTACCACTGAGAAATTTCAACCAAAGTATGCCATAGGCTTTTCATTAAGACCCTAAAGAATCATATCAACTTGAGGAAAATGGGCATCCGATGACCCCTTTAACATTTGAAGGTCTCTTGACTTAAAAATATGAAACTCTTCTGAAAATGTACACACCCTCAGACCATCCCTTGCTCACCATTGAAAATTCATTCAGTGGAGAGGATCAACTGTTAAGCAAGTGATCTATTGCTAAATTTGTCCAATGAAGAAACAAACATATCCACATCTTGAATTGCCTGAGGGTGAATTTTCATCTAATTTTCATTTTCAGGTGAATTATTTCTTAATAATTGAATATAATTATCGGCCTGCCTAGCTACATTCCCCATATGCTAGAATCACTCTTTTGTTTTATTAGATGTTGCAACTTAAAGCCTGTGCAAACGGTCAGTTGGACAAGGAAAAGTGCACAACCAAATTGCACTGGGGCAATACTGGCAGTGCAGGAGAGACTTCCATTTACGAAGCCTGACCCTATTTTGTAAGCTGACTGGCTGTGTATGAAGGGAACGATGTGAGGTCGGTGTTCTTTTTGTATGGAATAATAATGAGCGGAGCTGTGACCGCTACTGCTGATCCTGCATGTGCTTCCAGCATTTGGTAGGAACAATAATGAATAGAACACAGGTGTGTGTTTGTGTATGTGTGACCATCTCCACTGCCTTTACCTTGGCAAACGGTTTGAGATTGTTTTATTGTCCAGAATAATCAGCATTCACACCGTGATGCCGCAGGCCTGAAATCTATTTCTAGCGGCTAACAAATAACTAATGTGGAATAAAGCACAGCCAGACTGTTTAAGAGGCCTGACCCATTACGAGAGGACTTAATGCACATGCTCCCTCCGTCTCGCTCTTTCTCCTCACACTGCTAACACAGGTCTAATGTACTATGTGTCAAATGTTACAGTCAGTGCTCTAGGGCAGAAGAGCACCATCCCATTAAGAGATGAGGGGGGATCAAAAGCATAAAACACTGGACAATTTGTCGAAAAGACAAAGACAATGCTGTGAGATTTCTCTTCAGAAACACACGCAATCACTTTGTTGGTGTTAAATGGTGATGAAATTCTCATACAAACACAATACAGTGTTGCAGCATGAGCAGAAAGGCAAAATTATGCTTGTCTCTTGTCTGACAAAGACAACTGCCATTTGTCAAAAGGGTCTGACTATTTTCCTACCAATTTCCAAGTGAAATCACTCCTCAGCAAAGTGTCAAGGCGTATATTTGAAATGCACTGCGGTCCTTTCCTAGAGAGCAGCATTCCAAGTCACTTGAATTTTATTTGAAAGCCAAATGCCATATTTGAACAGTGACACTTCAAAAGCTTCTCTGTTTTATTGTAAGACACCAGATCTTTTCTGAGCGTCTTTGATATTCTCATTGAAGCTGTGTAGACACCCCTCTTGGCTCCAGATGGTGAATTCTAAGGTAACTTGGAGGCAATGACATGTGAGTGAGACTTTAATTAAATTCTTTCATCCAATTATGTCTAGTCATAAAGAGTAAAGCTTCATTTAAAAGGTTGAATAAAAAAAAAAAAAAAATCAAGTAGGCCTACATCTAAAATCACTTTTGGAGGTTTTTTACGTATTGAGATTTTCCAGTTCATTCAACATGATAAGGTCTTGGGAATCAAACACAAGATTATGGTTCAATTCCTAGTGAATGAATTAACAGATCAAAGCACACCTTAATGCAATTATATAAAACATTTATATAAAAGGAATTGGGTGAACCAATGATTCAATGGCCTATACAGTCATTTATTTAATTGCTGAATGAATCAGCCATTTGAACGAATCGAATGAATGAATGACTCACTCATTAAGACATTGACTGCAACCTGATGGAAGTTTTATTTTCTTATTTAGAGTCTCATTTCATTCAAAATAAGAATTCAGCATTTCCATAATAATAATAATACTTTTATATAAATACTTTAATGTTGTGTATATATCTGATTAATGTCATTTAAATGCTAGCAAAGCATTTCAGGATAGCTGTTTTCATGGTATGTTTACTATTTATTGCCAGATTTGTCCACCTCATGCTGATCAAGCAGTCCAGATGAGAGAGGATACACAGTAGTCTACAATCAATTACCTCAAATAGTCAATCATGGGTTGGCACAAACTGAAGAAGCAGCAGCATCCACTGTGGCTCTTTGTATATTGAGTTTGATTTGTTTGAGGTATTGCTTGGGAAAGCAGAAGTGGTTTACTTTAAAGGAACACCAAACAGAACGGCAAATGCATGATGGGAAAACAGACCTGTTGGCACACGAAAGAAGTCCATTAAAGACAGAGACACCATTTAGCAGGAAGAGTTCTGGAGTGCTGGAAAATCTAGATGCTGAAAATGAACATCTTTAATCCTGTAAACAATAATAGACTTCTGACGCCTGTACTAATATAAAAAAGGTATTAAACAACACTTTACAGACCAGTATTCATAAATCAAACAGTTTTGAAAAATAAATCTCTCTCCTCCTTCAAAAGCATACAAATATAAATACATATGTCACCCTGGACCACAAAACCAGTCTTATGTCGCTGGGGTATATTTTTAGCAATAGCCAAAAAAACATTGTATGGGTCAAATTTATCACTTTTTCTTTTATGACAAAAATCATTAGGATATTAAGCAAAGATCATGTTCCATGAAGATATTTTGTAAATTTCCTACCGTAAATATATCATTTGGACAAATTCAAATGCGATTTTCTCAGTATTTCAATTTTTTTTCTTAGATTCCAGATATTCAAATAGTTGTATATTGGCCAAATATTGTCTGATTATAATAAACCATGCATCAATGGAAAACCTATTTAGTCAGCTTTCAGATGATGTATCAATTTACACTTGACTGGTTTTGTGGTCCATGGTCATATATTGGGTTTTGGGATATATCGATATGAATTGTTGCATTGATCATATAAATCTATTTTTTTATATTTAAACTCATGTTATTTCACTAGTGAGCATTCTACTATTTTACTAATATTTTATTTGAAAATTGAACAGCTTTTATTATTTATTTATTTGTTTGTTTGTTTTTTTTTGTTTGATATGTCTTGACTGGGATATAGGATTTGCAATTTCCAGAAAGTTTAATTAATTGCCCATGTTGCATTTGTAAGTCAATTAAAAAAAAAAAAATGTTAATGTGCAAAATAGGCACATCATATCGTAATATCAATCACATGCCCCTGAAACTGTTTTCTCTTATAATGTGTGTATATATATATATATATATATATATATATATATATATATATATATATATATATATATATATATATATATATATATATATATATATGTATGTATATATATATATATATATATATATATATATATATATATATATATATATATATATATATATGAACCATATATGAACCATTAATTATAAGGAGCATTGTTAATAATTTATATTAAAAACTGAGCACCAAATCACCACACTGCAATTACTTCTGAAGGATGTGACACTGAAAATTAGCACAAGGACTGCTGAAATTTCAGCTTTGCCATCACACAAATATTTTACAGTAGTACTGTTTTTACTGTATATTTTTGGAATGTATTTGAATGAATTTAGCCTTGGTGAGCACAAGAGACTTTATCCCAATTTATTTATTTTGTTTTTATCATAACTCTTCCAAACCTTTGGCTAGCAGCGTATACACTACCTTAAACACCCCTTCTAGTATATCTCTTAAAGAAGCTTGTAGGGAAAAGTAACGTTTGTCACATCAACAAGTTAGAATTCATAAATCTTGCTCACAACAACACAGTATACACACAAACACACACACACACACACAGACAAAAAGATGCACAGTCTCCTCTCAGGGCCTATAAATCATAGCCTAGCTGAAGCAGAACTCCTCCTCTATCCATCTGCATTGTGGAGTTCTTGCCGTCCGTTTGGCCCCACAGCCTTGTCAGCACTTCACACAGAGGTACTTCTGCGACTCCTCAGACCCACATGTATATATTCATTCCAATCACAAAGGCTTATGCCTTATTTATACGCCTGCACAGACAGCACCTTTTGCATCTGTGTGGGGTGTTTAGTGGTAAATTGCTACAGCCATGCAACATCACAGAGGCCGTCTAGTTATGGAAATATGGGTTGATTCCTGCACCTTGAAGCGCTGGAGCGGTACTGCAGGGATATGCCACACTTTTGGTCTTCGGTGTATTATTAAAGTGTGTCAGTACAGAAACTTAGAACTTCCCACTAAACTCCCACTATTTTTGCTCTTTGATTCAAAATGTTTTATAGGCCTTATTCTATTCATTTATAATAATGTATATGTATATGAATTGCTGAATTGTCACTACTGAACAATAAATACAATAGGGGTCATAAATATAAGATCACAGAGCCTGTAAATCATAATCTCATTTAAAACTGGAAATAAAGTTTTCAGGATTTTGAACATTTGTTATAATGGGGAAATATTTCAGATTCTGCATTCAGCTTTTCACTCAAAATTGTTATACTTAAAAATTTATTACGTATATACAACCTTTCCAAAAATGTAGACAATTTTTTTAATGTTTTGAAATATGTATCTCATGATCACCAATACATTTCTTTGATCAAATGTATTAATGATTAATTTATCTGAACAATAAAAACAGTAACAATGTTAAATACATATATACTACGATTTAAATTGATTGTTTTCTGTTTTTTATATATTTTAAAATGTAATTTATAGCTGTGATGGCAAAGCTGGATTTTTAGCACCCATTACTCCAGTCTTCAGTGTCACATAAATCATTTGGAAAATGCAGATTTTCTGCTCAACATTTATTTTTATCATGCTATGTACTACGTACTGCTTATTTTTTTTTGGAAACCATAATTCAAAATGTATTTATGAATAGAAAGAACAGCATTCACATTGTAAAAAGTCTTCACTGTATCTATGACAATTTTTTTAATTATAATTAATTAATTATTAGTTCAAAAGTAGCCATTAATTTATTCAAACTGATCTCAATGACAAACTTTTGAAAAGTACTATATATATATATATATATATATATATATATATATATATATATATATATATATATATATATATATACATATATACATATATATTTATAGTATGATATAGTATTTATGTTTGTATTAAATTATATACATTCACATAATAGATTTGCAATAAGAATGTATATAAGTTTTTATATAATTTAAATATATTAAATTAGAAATATGTAAAACTGAAGGATTTTCACCAGTGGATTTTATATTCTAGTATTAATTTTATTCATGTATTTCCAAACACAGAAACAGCCAGTTTAATTATATTACTCAAATGTCTTTGTTGTTTTGTAGATTAAACATACAAAGAACCACCAGATGGCTCTACTGACTTTATCTGTAGATACAATTCTTTAAACAGCAGCTGTTTTCAGGAGGTTATGAGAACACCATATGCTCAGGGTTAGTCAAGGTGAGAACAAATAAGAATGGTGATACTGTTCTAGATGATGGCCAAATGCAGTATTACAGAAGCAGGACCTGTAATAATGTTTTGAAAATAATCTGACTCTAAATACAATTAATAAAGCTGATTTTCCTGACTATATTACCTAAGAAGTAACGCATTTAAAATAAATAAATTAAATTAAAACAAAAAAATCAGCAAAAGTCAAACGCATTATAAAAATACAAATAATATTACACTTAAAATGTCAAAAAAAAAAAAAAAAAAAAAAAATACAGCCTGCTTTTCAACTAACCCGGGCCCCTATTCACAAAACATCTTAAGGCTAAAAGAAGCTCATAACTCGCCGATTTAGGAGACAATCTTTAAAATAATGGCCATGTCAATTCTAACTTTAGGATTCCTAAATGTTTGTTCTAAGAGTAGTTCACTAAGTGTTTTAGCTCTAAAACTAACTCCTAAATCTGTGAAAGGTTAGGAAGTCACTAACAAAGGACCAAGCCACAAAGTATTCCTAAAAAGGTTGTTGCACATTTTAGAAGCATTTTAGAAACATTTGATGATAATCAAGTGTGGATGGAGAACATTTTTAAAACAAAAATGCCTTTTTTTTAATGTATCTGGATTAATGCCCCCCCCCCCCCAGCAGGTGCTCAGATTGTATTGTAAACAATGGTATCCTTAATATCGCTTATCAATTTGAGCCCGATTGAGAAGATTATTGAAGAGGATCGTGCAGAACCTGTGCAAGCAAGACTTTTATTGGTAGGACTATGTATCTTGTTTGTTTTTGTTTCATACTTTTAGATATGCAGCCCGGGTAGTCGTGGAGGCAAAAACTCGGGCCTGGGAAGAGTTCGGTGAGGCCATGGAGAAAGACTATCGGTTGGCCTCGAAGAGATTCTGGCAAACTGTTCGACGCCTCAGGAGGGGGAAGCAGTGCCCTACCAACACTGTTTACAGTAGAGATGGGCACCTGTTGACCTCAACTGGGGATATCGTCGGGCGGTGGAAGGAATACTTCGAGGATCTCCTCAATCCCACCGACTTGTGTTCCGTTGAGGAAGCAGTGGCTGGGGACTCGGAGGAGCACTCGTCCATCACCCGGGCTGAAGTCATCGAGGTAGTTAAAAAGCTCCTCGGTGGCAAGGCACCGGGGGTGGATGAGATCCGCCCCGAGTACCTCAAGTCTCTGGATGTTGTGGGGCTGTCTTGGCTGACACGCCTCTGCAACATCGCATGGCGGTTGGGGACAGTACCTCTGGACTGGCAGACCGGGGTGGTGGTCCCTCTTTTCAAGAAGGGGGACCGGAAAGTGTGTTCCAACTATAGGGGGATCACACTTCTCAGCCTCCCTGGGAAAGTCTATGCCAAGGTACTGGAGAGGAGAATTCGGCCGATAGTGGAACCTCGGATTCAGGAGGAACA
Source organism: Carassius auratus (assembly GCF_003368295.1). Classification (NCBI taxonomy): domain Eukaryota; kingdom Metazoa; phylum Chordata; class Actinopteri; order Cypriniformes; family Cyprinidae; genus Carassius; species Carassius auratus. The sequence goes on from NC_039260.1 coordinate 12,527,475, forward strand.
GTGTGGTTTTCGTCCTGGTCGTGGAACACTGGACCAGCTCTATACCCTTTCCAGGGTGCTGGAGGGTTCATGGGAGTTTGCCCAACCAGTCCACATGTGTTTTGTGGACTTGGAGAAGGCATTCGACCGTGTTCCTCGTGACATCCTGTGGAGGGTGCTCCGGGAGTATGGGGTCGGCGGCTCCCTACTTAGGGCTGTTCGGTCGCTGTACGACCGGAGCAAGAGCTTGGTTCGCATTGCCGGCAGTAAGTCAGACCTGTTCCCGGTGCATGTTGGACTCCGGCAGGGCTGCCCTTTGTCACCGGTTCTGTTCATAATTTTTATGGACAGAATTTTTAGGAGCAGCCAAGGGCCGGAGAGTGTCCGGTTTGGGGACCATACGATTTCGTCGCTGCTTTTTGCGGATGATGTTGTCGTGTTGGCCTCCTCAGACCAGGACCTTCAGCGTGCACTGGGACGGTTTGCAGCCGAGTGTGAATCGGCTGGGATGAGAATCAGCACCTCCAAGTCCGAGGCCATGGTTCTCAGTCGGAAAAGGGTGGATTGCCCACTTCAGGTTGGTGGAGAGTTCCTGCCTCAAGTGGTGGAGTTCAGGTATCTTGGGGTCTTGTTCACGAGTGAGGGAAGGATGGAACGTGAGATTGACAGACGGATCGGTGCAGCTTCTGCAGTAATGCGGTCGCTGTACCGGTCTGTCGTGGTGAAGAAGGAGCTGAGCTGTAAGGCAAAGCTCTCGATTTACCGGTCAATCTACGTTCCTACTCTCACCTATGGTCATGAGCTGTGGGTCATGACCGAAAGGACAAGATCCCGGATACAGGCGGCCGAAATGAGCTTTCCCCGTCGGGTGGCTGGGCGCTCCCTTAGAGATAGGGTGAGAAGCTCGGTCACTCGGGAGGAGCTCAGAGTAGAGCCGTTGCTCCTCCACATCGAGAGAAGCCAGCTGAGGTGGCTCGGGCATCTATTTCGGATGCCTCCTGGACGCCTTCCCAGGGAGATGTTCCAGGCACGTCTCACCAGGAGGAGGCCCCGGGGAAGACCTAGGACACGCTGGAGGGACTATGTCTCCCGGCTGGCCTGGGAACGTCTCGGGGTCCCCCCGGAAGAGCTGGAAGAAGTGGCTAGGGAGAGGGAAGTCTGGCCGTCTCTGCTTAGACTGTTGCCCCCGCGACCCGGCCCCGGATAAGCGGAAGATGATGGATGGATGGATGGACTTTTAGATATGAGAAAGAGAGAGAGAGATGCAAAGCTTGTGCAGAGCCGGGTGACGCGAGGAACAGTTTTAAGAACCGCTGCTTTAGAACACTGATTTTGAAACTTCAATTAGAATTGTTAAAGAAAGAATCACAATTCATATATGAATAGAATTATCGCCCCCTTTGTTGCCTTTTCCCGTGGGCGGTGATTATTTATGTTTGTTACATCATAAAAAAAATCTTGTAGTCCCTACCAACCATTTTTGTAGGCAATAAAATGAATTAAAAAATTTTAAAAGATCTCTACATTTCTATTAGTGTTGCAAAGTCCAAGGTTGTTGTTTTTTTTTTTTTTCTTTTTTTTTTTTTTTTTTTTTTTTTTTTGCAGCAGAATTGGGCTACTTTAACACTGTAGCCGCTGGTTGTTTTTCCATGTCCGTGGGTTGAAGCGACTCCAATAACATGATAGTTATCCCCTGGAATGCTATATAACTTGATATTTATCCCCATGGAATGTGAATATTAGCAGGGTAACCACGCCAAAAAACTTTTTATTTTACCCCCAGGAATGCAATTTTTAACTGGAGACCCCCCTTCAAATGTGATTGGGCTAGTTTTGAGTAATGATTGGGAGGGTTTTCTTGTGAAAAACTGGCAACCCTGGTTTGCATTGAACTTTTAGCTTTGTAACTTAAAAAAGTGAAATCTCAATCAACCATCCCTTTAAAAAAATACAACTTATATGGGCGAGGATGGCTGTGAAGACAATGGAGGGGAGTGAGTTTGGCAAGGCAATGCAGGGGAGAAAAAGGGAGGCGGACAAGCAACTGTCATCTTTCAGTGACTCAGGCCAACTCTCACAAAAAAAAATCTGGGAAATTGAAGATTTTTATAGCTAGCAAAGTTGAGATCCAATGAAATAAACATATGCAATTAAAAAAGAAAAAAAAATCTTACCTTAGTGACTTGCAAAAGGATGAGCCACTAAAGAGCACAGCAAGCTGTAGATTTCCAGCTGTTATGATCTCGACATACGGCTGGCTGCCCCAACTTTTGTGATGGTCGCAATGAGCACACATCTGGTCCACATCTACACTGTTCCCACTGTTCTACTCTGAATTGCACGGGGCAATTTTGGAACACTTCCATGAAGTTCTCCTCATAAACAATTAATTTCTTCATGTTTTGGGGTGGTGTTGTAATTAAAGTGGTACACCAGTAGAGATTTAAATAAATGCTATTAAGAATAAATATTTATTAATAATTGTTTTAAAATAAATTTATTTTAAAAAGCATGAATTTTCTATGAGTACCAGGTTTTTCTGAGTCGACTCTGACACGCAACATAGGAGTCGATGGAATTGACTCCTCACATTATAACAGTCAGGGGATGGCGCTATTGTCTTAAACAGCATTGTTATTAAAAAAATAAATAAAATGCACTTAAGTTTAGTCATTTAGCACTTACAAATTGGAACAATGGAAGCAATTAAAAACAATAAAACAGCAATGATATGCAAGTGCTATTACAAGTCTCAGTTAGCTTGATGCAGTACACGTAGAATTTTTTTATTACACAATAGAAAGAAAATATATAGAATAGAAAAAGAAAAGAGCAAGCTGGTGTTAGAGGGCTTTGTTGCTTTTGTTAATTGTACAATAAATAAAAAGAAAACAAGTAGAATACAAAAAGATAAGAAAACAAGTAGCCTAGTTAGTAAATTAGTAAATGTCTAAGAATGTAACTTTAGAGATTTAAGGTTAATGAATGAACACAAATAGCCTAAGTTAACCACAGAAAACCAAATTGCATTTCATTAAACATAACATTGCATAACAAAGATTCAATTAAACTACAGTACAAAGCTATCACAGAAGCATGTATAATTACAAACTAAATTTACTATGACTGTTATTTATTTCAAAAGTAACCTTCCGAAAGATAAAAGAATGGGGAAAATATTTATTTTTTTGCCAGTTATCCGAAAAACACTTGCATGGTCCATTTCAAGCAGCCACAAATCATAGCGCACTAAAATTAAGTGTCTTTCTGTGAAAGCACAATGAACCCACACTGCTGATTCTGCTCCACTCACCGACTACACTGCAAACGGATCTTCACTTTAATGTTGTTCACTCTTTGCTGATATACTGCACTTAATTGTCAGACACTATATAGAGATTTGAGAATTAGTGAAGACATCCGCGATTTCGGAGTCGACAACAAGAATCGATCCCACTGCTATTCAGAGTTGAGGAATCGACTCATTTGGAGTCAACTCCCCATCCCTAGCTGTCAGTCACTCCTGGTTGAAAACAAGGATCAGAATCACACACCTCTCTTCTGGGCCTTTTCGAAGGGGTAGGGTTAGCAAGAGGGCCTTTCTCTAGTGCTATGAATGATGTGGAATGAGTGTTGCAACCGACATGCCTTTTCTCTTCAGCTGAGTGCCTATGATATTAGATATTTCAAAATAAAATAAATACATTAGTGCCCAATATATTTTAATCTTAAATACTATGTAACTGGTTACGATTTTTGTTGTTAAATACTGTAAAGTGTACAATAAACTCTTGCTCCTTCGATCGGGTTTCCAGTGGTGTTGCGTTGACATGTGCTTTATGTCTGCATGGGTTTGACATGCAGCATCTTTTTTTGGCGGGCTCCTCGGTCTGACATGCCATCTCACAACACATCTCAGACTGACAATACATATCAGACACACTTTAGGCTGACAGTACAGTTATATTATTTTCCAAAGACATATTTCCCAAACAAATGTAAAATATATTAAATATATATAGGACTATACGAGTAATTACACTAATTAGCAAACGCTCCAATGATTTTCTTTACATGAGACAAAGAGGGGTGCCAGAATACATTGTGAGAATCCTGGTTTATTGGTATGCCCCCAATATAATGGCTCTTTTGGGGTTTGTAATAGTGTCCCCAAAATAAAACTAAAAATTTTCTGGTTTTCAATTTGCCTAATAAGAGTCTCACTGTGTGTGCGAAAGTAAAATACCTTGGACATTTTATCACTGAACTCATGACAGGTTATGATATTGAAAGGCAACGCCAGATGATGCATATGCAGGCGAATATACTTTTAGGTAAGTTTAGTTTCTGTTCAGATGAGGTGTAGGTGTCACTTTTTAAAGCATACCGTACAATTTATACGGCTCATTTGTGGCTCAACTATAGAACATCCAGTTTACCGAAGCTGCAAGTAGCTTAAAATGACGCAATGAGAATTTTACTAACGATACCTAGATGGTATAACGCAGGGGTAGGCAAGTTAGGTCCTGGAGAGACGTAGTTCTGCAGAGTTCAGCTCCAACCCTTAAAAAAAAAAAAACTTAGTAATCCTGAAGACATTATTGATGAGCTTGTTCAGTTGTGTTTGATTAGGGTTGAAGCTGAGATCTGCGTCTCTAAAACCGAACTTGACCCTGGCATAGCGCAGGTGAAATGTTTCTGATTGCAAGAGTAATCACTCTTAAAATGCTGTTATGAAATCTTATGTATAGATTTATCTGCCGACTTAATGCTTCTATAAAGTTTTTAGTTAGTACTACATGGTATCAGCCACAGCTGTGGAGACATTGGTACTGCTGTATTGTGGAACTCTTTATTCTGTGTGCTATTTGCTATGGGTTGTATGTTCTCCCATAGTGGATTTTTTTTTTTTTTTTTTTGGTACCTTGAGTCTGTATTAAAAGTTTGATTGATCCATACAATTGAGGTATTATCAAAATATAAAGATTTGTATAACGAGTGCTTATTTGAATTTTAGACAGACCTCATTTGAAAGGATAGAAAAGTCCTCGAGACTTGGTACAGCATCACTCATAAGACGCAAACTGCTCAAATAAATAAGGCCAAAGTCCACCTTTCTGATGTTCTCGCAGCTCTACCGAGAGACATGCTTGTTACAGACAAACTATTTCGATGTGTCGGTAGCTGATGGCCAAACAACCTCCCGCAGCCAGTCTAGCCCTAGCAGCATCGTGGGGAAAGCCATGCAACACACCCGAACTTTTACACCACGAAAACAAACACTTGCGCCCCATGACCGCCTCTCTCATCTACTGCGCAAGCTGTTTCTTCTTCTTCTTCTTTTGGAGTTTTATGGCGGTTGGCAAACAAACGACAGGTGCATTCCCGCTATCTACGGACTGGAGTGTGGACCATTGATGGAATGGGAAGAACTAAATCAATCAATCAATGAATAAATAAAAATAAACCTTCTAAATCCTGTTAAACAGATCTACTTTTTTTAAGTATGCCATTTAAATCATTATATATTTCATGGTGATTCAAGCCATTATTCTACTGCACAATCTAACAGTTTTACATGTCTGTCATTTGAAAGAATAGTTGAATAATTAAGAGACTGATGTCTTCTGATAGAAGATAAGAAAACTCAGTCTCATTAATAATAGACACACGGACGCTTCATCGAAAATAGAGGGGGAAATCGCAAAATTGACCACTTTCCCCTACAATTAAATCTAACATTGTATTCAGTGATGTTCAACACATATACCTCGGTTAAAATCTCAGATTTAACGTTTATGGTTTCATGACCTTTTGAAAAGAAAAACTTAAACTTGTATGTGCCTTTACTTTCAGTTACATAAACATTGACAAGCGCTTGATACTGTATCTACTCATGTTTAAACTGCGGTATTTCATTGGTAGACTTAAAGTGCCATCTAATGGCTAGATGTATACATTGCAAATGATACGGAAATATTTTATAACGAACCCTCCCATTATCTAAGGATACAGCAACAGACTACAATGCAATCACTATAAAAGCCATATTTAACTTAGGCTATGTTGATTTGGTCTAGAACTGAGTGTTATATTGAGCTGTGTTTAAGTTTTTTAAAACCAATCTATATAGTTGTCTAATCTAGCTGTATGTCACACACAAATACACAACGAAACAAAACCTTCGTGGATTTAATTCCTTAGTCTACTTCAGATGTCTACATTTCAAGACATTTAACAGGTGCATTATGCTCTTTTAATCCTAAATAGTTTCTGAGGGACGCTCTCTCTGTTTAAATCTAGATTAAAGACACATATCTTTGGCCAAGCATTCAAATAATGCATCTCATCATCTTGGACTGCAGTTATATCTGATCAAATGTGAATTATTATTCTTTAGCTTGGGTTAAAGTAATTAATTTTACTTGGTTGGAACAGCAGCTTTGCTAATTACTTGTACAATGGGATTGACATCCCGTGGTAACCAGGATTTACACAAGCTCTGGATCCAGAACACCTGAGAAGAGATGATGCCCACCCCTCAGATGACCCTAGATGATGCCAACCCTGAAGCAACAATCAGAACAACAAAATGATTCTTTAATTTTGATTGCATCATATAATAATTGCTGTTAATAGTGTTCATCATCTGTTTGATTACATCTTAGTTTATTTTTCCGTACATTTCTGCCATATGTGCATTAACTGACAGTCATCACTTATAAACTACTGCTAAATATTGTAGAAACATACTTTTCTGTAAAGTTGTTTTGCAACGATTTGTATCGTAAAAAGCGCTGTATAAAATTGTATTAAATTTAATATAGTAATTTAATATACTGGGAGGAGAGGTAGTGAGTGATTAATCAAAATATACGAGGAAAATATTTAAAACGGACTAAAACTGCACTAACTCACCGTTTACTTCATACAAAAACTTACAAACTGGAAAATATGGGAGAACATATTCGGTTCTTACCACTGATCTATAAGCTTATTTAGCCTCTCTCTCTCTCTCTCTCAATTCAATTCAATTCAATTCAATATTGGATTATTGACATGAATGTAAATGATACAACATCGCCAAAGCTTAGAATACTTATACAGAAAGAAAAACAATAATAACAATAATAGGCAATAATAGCAATAATAATCTCTCTCGCGCGCTCGCTCTCTCTCTCTGTGGTTCCAACTTCCTACCTTTTTTCTTTTTCTAAACCAAATATCTGTTTGTTCCAGTTTCATCATTCTGGAATGTAGCATCATGGCCCACTTTATTAACAACACAGACGAGACTAAGTGATGAAAGCTGTTGTGACAGTTGTGTCGTTGGCTTTCTGTGGAGCAATGAAGAAGCGCTCGTGACACTCGTGTAAACGGTGGACTCGCGAACGCCACGTACCTCTTCTGACAAGCGGACTTGCCAAGTCACCATGGGAACCTTTGACAGACAGATTGCATGTTCAATGATAGAGCAACGCGAAAAAAAATCTAAAGCGGAAGCGCGATGGTTTCTCCAATCAGCAGAGAGAGGGGCGTGGCTCTACGTCACAGCAGGCGGGGTTTACGTTAAGGAACCGTGTTTAGCACACATCGGGTAAAACAAGTTGGCAAATTAACTCTCAGAGCAATCATATCTGTGACGCTTGATCGAATCGAAAACAGCAACATCAAGTTTATTAATACAACTCTCAGGGGATCCTTTAGGGTAGGTGTTCACTTGTTGCTTCATATAATGTCAGCTGCCGTGCTGTTTTACTACTGATGATGATGTAAAGACATGAATGGTGGAGTAATATAGTTTTGTGTTCATAGAAAGAATTTAAGAAAATGAAGTCATATAGTCCCTAATGTGTTTTTAATTGTCGATATGATTTAAGTCTGAACACATACGTTGGATTTATTTACTCGTAATTATTGAAAATGATGTCTTCCTTGTGACAGACTGACGGGAATTGACCAGGTTTATCTTGCACATGCTTAGTGACGTCACGCTTTGGCTGTAAGAAGTTCCCTTTAAAAACAAATACCCGTAATTTGTCCTTTTATTTTAGTTTTTATTAAATGTTATCTATAACTATATACTTATCTTGCTTTAGTATGTGTGTGTGTATATATATATATATATTAGGGGTGTAACGGTTCACAAAATTCACGGTTCGGTTCGATACGATACACTGATGTCACGGTTCGGTTCGGTTCGGTTCGATACGTTTTAGATACAGCAAAATGTAAAAACATCTCAACTTTTCAGAATGCCGCAAGCGCACCGCGGGTCATGTGACAAGAACCAACCAATCAGCTTCATCCTTTCCCGTAACAACGTTGAGAGCTCAGCCAAGATGAAGGAACAGCTGATCATAGTTGTATATGGATTGCAATTTTGAAATAAATTCAGTAGCAGAGCTACTGCAAGCGATTTTTAGAGCTGCAAATCCATTTATCCTTCGCTGAAATTTCCGCGTCTCATGGAGAGAGCACGTCATTGTTGCTTAGCAAAGACAGACGCCTCAGGAGAAAGACGCGCTTAGCGTTTTCCATGCGTTTTTAGGCACGATATGTGAACGGCCTCTAAGGCGCTCGCTCACTCAGCACGCGCTGAAGGCTCGTTGCAAAATGTCTAATGCATTTAACAGACCAGAAATATAAGATCCTAAAATAACCAACAGGTCTGGTGTTTGGGTTGGATTCCCTGTAAGCTAGTGTCTAAATGCTGCAGGGATAGTTTGCTGCGTGCATGTTTCTCCTTTTTTTCGTCTTTTCCCAGATAGTACTGACGCATATATCCCAGATATTCCCGCTGTTTTTTTTTTTTTTTTTTTTGTATTCCCGCTGGTGTACCCTGTCATGTTGCAGATGTGACATACCGTTGTTTTTTTATCCACCACTCTCTTGCCATCACCATTATAGCTTAAAGGGAATCCAAAGTGCACCCAAACACCAGACCTGTTGGTTATTGGAGGATCTTCTCATTTCTAGTCTGTTAAACGCATTGTCTATTTTGCAACGAGCCTTCAGCGCGTACTGAGTGAGCGAGCGCCTTCTGAGTAGCCTAACATAAACATATAAGATGGTGTTTTTTTCTTCTTCGGGAGTGTCAGGGGCGTTGCCTTTTACGTTGTTTGGGTTATTGGGCTACCTTGTTGAACGCATATCATTATATTTCTTTCTCTCTCTTTTTTTTTTTTTTTTCAAATATAATTAATTACTCCAACGAACCGTTCGGTATACATAATGCGTACCGCGTACCGAACCGAAAGCGTCGTACCGAACGGTTCAATACGAATACGCGTATCGTTACACCCCTAATATATATATATATATATATATATATATGTATATATATATAATGCCATAACCATAATGCCATAACCATGTCACTGTACAAAGTTTAGTCCTGATATGTCACAACAACATGCCCACACACACAGAGAGAGGTCTAATTTTTATATATATATATATATATATATAAAACACATCAGGACACAACTTTGTAAAATGGCATGGGTATGACACAGGTATTACAAGGAGAGGGTGGCATATGAGGACATAACCCATGGCTAATAAACCATACAGAATTATTTTTTTTTTTTTTTTTTTTTTTTTTTTTTGAGAAAGTAAAAATGCACAAAGTTTCCGGTTAGGTGTAGGGTTGGTGTAGGGCCATAGAATATACAGTTTAAATGTACAGTATAAAAACCATTATGTCTCAACTTTTCACAAAAACAAACGTGTGTGTGTGTGTTTACTTGATTATGCTACATGCACAATAAAAGTAAAACCTGAAATTGCTGACATTGGTCCCCACGAGGAAAAAAAAAATGAAAATAATAAATTATGTTTATCTTAAAGTGTATAAATGCATACAGGTTTTCTGTAGGAGGTAGGTTTAGGGTTAGGAGATAAAAATATTGTTTGGTCAGTATAAAAATAATAGAAGTCTATAGACGCGTGTGTGTGTGTGTGTGTGTGTGTGTGTGTGTCTGTGTATGTGCGTGTTTATATTTCATTTGTTATATTTTTATTCTAATATATAAGAATTACTATTATTCCAAGAATAAGAATAATGATGATATATAATTATATAATATTCATATAAAATGTTTAGTATTATTATTAGAAATATATAATTGATTACATATTTATTAAAGAGATGACTATATAGTAACATAAAAAATTAAGATACAATTATTCTATAAAATAATATATAATTAATTAATCATATTATGTCGTAGATTTCTCAAACATGCTATATAAGAAATGACAACGGTGATGTTCTTGTCCTCTCACAGATGTGGGGGGCATCACACTTCTTCCTGATACTGTGTCTCTGGGCTTGTTTGGATGCACTGCCAGTTGCTGTGGATAAAACCAAAGTGAGCCCTCCAGTAGAGGAACCGGAGCCACCTAAAAGTGCCGTAAGTAATATGATTTAATGTTTTTTCTCTCTCTTTTGGAAAAATATAACTATTTTAAAAAACATGTCTTTATATAAATAGTGTTAAAATGGGTGTGAAGCTTCTTTCTTATATGCAGTGTGAACATTTCAAACAGGTTTGGTAAGCAGGCATTAAATATGTGATGCTTATAATAAGCTGTGCCATAAAAGAAGAAAGGAGTGTTCAGCTTACATAGACTAACTCTGATTGCTCAGTCATTTTGCAAATGTTCACAAATGTTTTTCCTTACTCCACTCTGTACATACATCTAATTTCAATTCATTTAGGACACTGGATTGCACTATGATCGATATCTCAGAGAGGTTATTGATTTCCTGGAAAAGGACCCACATTTCAGAGAGAAGCTTCATAACACAGACATGGAAGAGATCAAGGTATTGCCCCACTTTATTTCCCAATTCTACTTTGCAGACTGGCTTAATCGGATTATCTAACACCCCACTGATTCGTTCTCTGTGTGGTGAAAACAGCAAGGGAAACTTGCTAAAGAGTTGGACTTTGTCAGCCATCATGTGCGAACTAAACTTGATGAGCTGAAGAGGCAAGAAGTAAACCGACTGCGCACCCTAATCAAAGTCAAACAAGACCTGAATGGAGAAAAAGGTATCACAGGCAGCACTTTTTATGTTATTGTTTTGTGGCTCGCATTTGCACTAGAGCATTTGTAAAATGTCCTGTTTCATTTATGGTCGCCAGGCTCACAGAGCACAGATTTGTGAGGATACAGAATGTTTTATCTGAAAGAGCCATTTATCAGACTCTACAGATCACAGTTTACTTTATAAACCTGTAACTCCGGCCTGCTGCAAAGACAAGAAACTTCTATATGAAAAATGACACGCTCTTCATTTCCTCAAAGGTTTGACAGTGGACCACCAGGCGCTTCTGAAACAGTTTGAACATCTGAATCACATGAATCCACACACATTCGAAGTGGAAGATTTGGATCGCCTCATTAAATCGGTAGGCTCCATGTCATGACTTCCTGTTGGTTTCATTCCACACTCTCAGATCTACAGTATGCAATGATCTATTGGTCTCCACACATTTACATTTTCATCTCTTTGTGTTTCCGTATTTTGTCAAATTGAGGCCACTGATGACCTGGATAACTTCGACAAGGAAAGACATGAAGACTTCAAGAAGTACGAGATGGCGAAGGAACACGATCGGAGGGAACATCTCAAAACACTGGATGAGGACGCACGCAAAAAAGAGGAGGAACACTTTGAAGAGATGAAGAATAAACATGCAGAACATGCCAAAATCAATCACCCTGTAAGATACATTCCTTGAACTAAAAATCCAAACTTCTCCAATCATTTCGTCCGTGTAAATGCCGCCCAAGCTCACATTCAGCTCGGTTTCCATCCAGTCAACCAGCAATGCATAGATTTGGTCTGTATGTGTTGTAAATAGGGCAGTCAAGATCAATTGAAAGAGGTCTGGGAGGAAGCCGATGGTTTGGATCCCAACGATTTCGACCCAAAGACATTCTTCAACCTACATGGTGAGATCATTGAGCCGCTCTGTGCTGAGCACTTGGATTGTATCACTGCACAACTGTGACATCTGTTTGCTTTTACAGACACGAATGGAGATGGCTACTTTGATGAGCAAGAGCTAGAGGCACTGTTTACCAAAGAGGTTCCCCTTAAAAACCTTTCCATTCAGAGCTATCATAATAGAGAAGTTAGAGGATTTTGATGGGGTGCTAAATCTGCTGCTTGTGTCCACCATGTTCAGCTAGAGAAAGTCTACGATCCCACGCGTGAAGAGGATGACATGATGGAAATGGAGGAGGAGAGACTTCGCATGAGAGAACATGTGATGAATGAGGTGGGCGCATCACAGCAGGGGACCGAATTCTTCTTTGTGCTTATGATATTATTTCAAAGATGGTCCACTAGTAATCATTTTTTTGTTTTGTCCATAGGTCGACACTAACAAAGACAGGCTCGTTTCACTAGATGAGTTTATCACAGCCACAAATAGAAAAGAATTTCTGGAGCCAGATGGATGGGAGGTAATGTTTTGTACTTTTGGGGTCAACGTGAAACAAAGCCTTCCTTATCTGTCAACTGCTTTTCAATAAGAAAAATGGTTCACCGCTGTTCAAAAGTTTGGGAACAATACATTTTTTTCTTTCCTTTGAAAGAAATTACCGGATTTTTCGGACTATAAATCGCACCTGAGTATAAGTCGCATCAGTCCAAAAATACATCATGATGAGGAAAAAAACTATGTTCTATAGTCGCACTGGACTATAAGTCACATTTATTTAGAACGAAGAGAAAACATTACCGTCTACGGCCACGAGAGGGCGCTCTATGTTTTCACTGTAGACTACAGGAGCAATGAGCAGCATAGAGCGCCCTCTCGCAGCTGGAGACGGTAATGTTTTCTCTTGGTTAATTTCTCTAGGTTCATGTCAAATTAATTTTGATAAATAAGTCGCACCTATAAATAAGTCGCAGGACCAGCCAAACTATGAAAAAAGTGTGACTTATAGTCCGGAAAATACAGTATTTTATTTAGCAAGAACACCTTAAATTCATTGAGAGATTGTAAAGTCATTTAAAATGTTGAAGAATATTTCCATTTCAAATAAATGCTTATCTGTTTATCAAAGAATCATAAAAAAAATTAATTGTGTTTTTTTACAAAATTATCAAGCAGCACAACTGAAATATCATGTGACACTCAAGACTGAAGTAATGGCTGCTGAAAATTCAGCTTTACCATCACAGGAATAAATTACATTATATTATTGTTATAATATTTCACAATATTACTGTTATAACTATAGTTTTGATCAAATACATCGAGAAATGGTAAGCATTAGAGACTTCTTTCAGAAACACTGAAAAATACGTACAGACCCCAGACTTCTAAAGAGTGGTGTACATTTCATAAAATAGTTTTCCTTATGTAAAAATGTCCTTTGTCTGTTTCCTCCCGAGACTCTGGAACAGAATCCAATCTACACTGAAGAAGAGTTGAGAGAGTTTGAGGAGCATCTGGCTCGAGAGGAGCAAGACCTGAACCTGAAGAAGAATGAGCTGATGAAACAGCAGGAGGAGCTGGAGAGACAACAGGAACAACTGAACGCCCAGAAAATAGAGCTACAGCAGGTAGGAGACTGAGAGTTTCTTACGTTCATCAAGGCTGCAATTATTTGAAAAAATGTAATATTGTGAAATATTATTATGATGTAAAATAAAGTTTTTCTATTTTAATATACATTAAAATCTAGTTTATTCCTGTGATGCAAAGCTGAATTTTCAGCATCATTACTCCAGTCTTCAGTGTGACATGACCCTTCAGAAATCACTCTAATATGCTGATTTATAGTCTTTTTAAAAAAGAATATCATTTACTTTTAAATATTTACAAATATTTTTTGGGAAACTGCAATACTTTTTTACTCAGCAAAGATGTGTTCAATTGATTTAAATTAATTGAAGTGATAGCAAATATTTATAACGTTAGTAAATATTTATATTTTGAATAAATACTGTTCTTTTTATTCTTTAACAAATCCTGAAAAAAAGTATTTGGCAGCAACTTTTGATAATTGTAATAATAAACCAGCATATTAGAATGGTTTCTTATGGATCATGTGACACTTTATACTGGAGTAATAGCTGATGGAAATTCAGCATTGCATCACAGAAATAAATTTATAAATATATATAAAAACTGATACTTGTAATAGCACTTGCATATCATTGCTCTTTTATTGGCTTCTGTTATTCTCATTTGTAAGTCACTTTGGATAAAAGCGTCTGCTAAATGACTAAATGTAAATGTAATATTACCAACCCCACACATTTAAATGAGTCTGCTGTATATGATTGAGTTTTGGTCCACTGCTTTTTTCTTATGCTGGTTTTGTTGTCACTACAATATTCAATTTTTAAGACAATGGAAATGTCTGAAGCTAGTTTTCTCTCACCTCAACACTTTTTTTAATTTACTGTTCTTCTGTTTTAGGCAGTAGAGCACATGGAGCGGTCAAAAACACAGAAAACAGAGCCTCCAGTGCAGGCCAAAGGTCAGTGTAATTGTTTTACATTTTTCTGGTCAATGCCATTTTGCCACATCATAAGGAATAAAATATAGATTTTCTATCATAATATATATATATCTATATATCTCTCTTTATTAATTTTTTATTATTATTATTATTTTTTTCTTCTTCTTTACAGATGCAGTGCCTTCTGCTGTGGAAAAATTACCTGGGGACAATCAGCCTATGGCACCAGGTCACCAGCAAGACCTCCCCACACATTCTTAGCAGCTCAAGCTCTTCTCAGTGTCTCTAATGCATTTGTCTGTCGTGTCAAATATTTCCATCCTCACATATACAAAAGGACCATCTACTGTCTTTAAGCAAAGACTTTGACAAATCACTGTGGTGGTATTATCAACACAAAACAATATTGAGTTATGATATCCTGAAACAGGCTGCTGTAGTATGTAATTAGTTAACAGAATTATCAATGGACAATCACACTTCTCTTACCAAAAGTGCAGATACTGAGGAAAGGGACTGTACTTGAAACTTGTGTTTAGAGAAATTAACTGTACGCTTATTGTTCTTGTGTCTTTTTGTTCTTTCATGTCTGATTTGCACAAACATGGCCAAACTTCATAGTATAGATGTCTATTCACATTTAGCCATTTGATATTATACCTCGGCAACAAATAGTTCATGTCATGTTACATGCCCAAATTCACATTTAGCCATTTTTTTATTACATATTTTTATAGAAAACACATGGAAGATAACATGAAAATATAATTCAGCATTCTTATTTTATGGCAGTTCCATCTTAAAGAATGAATGTGTAAAATAAAGGTGTGAAGAATAAAAGAAATACACAGGATAACAATAATGACACCATTACTGTAATAAGTAAATATTGTTTTATGTAATTTTTGTCATTTTCACAATGCTAATCTGGCCTATATTTATAGCTATATTACCCTATATTGATTCAAACGATTCTGAAAATTGTAAAGAATTAACTACTGCAACACCAGTGCATTATTTCAAGCTGTTTCATTTTAATTCATTATGGTTTCATGGTTTTCAACCAGTGTTCTACTGTAAAGTATGTATAAATTTATAAAATATATAGAACTAAAGTTAAGCATAAAATAGATATGAATTGTTTGGTTGGTAATATTATTTTGTTTTTAATGGCTTGTTTGAGTATCCTTTTTATTTCAGGAGTAAATGAATGTGCTTTACGTTTTGCTACAATGTAATAAATTATGTCAGCTTTACCAATTATGTGCTCTGATGATTGTTTTTTAAACATGCAAGAATCTTTGAACATTGATCGTAGGCAATCACCTGACTTAAGAGGAGGATGTTTACAGCATGAAATAATAGCCTGATCATTAGGTTCTACAAAGACTGAGGTACGCTGGAGTCACCTGCATGGTGCATCACCTGTCACCATAGAAAAGAATTAAATGAGCCAGCCATCATCATGTGTATATACAGTTGGGGGGGGGGGGTCATTATTTATTTAGCAAAAATAAAGCCAATATGGAAAAGCCGTGGGTGACGAACTAAGGACACTCAATGATTCAGTTGTTTGTATATCAACTTTAAGCAGCAATAACTTGAAGTAATGCTTTTCTGGATGACTTTATCAGTCTCTCACATTGTTCTGGAGAAATTTTGGCCAGCTCTTCTTTACAACATTGCTCCAGTTTATTGAGGTTTGTGGGTATTTGTTGTAAACAGCTCTCGCCACAGCATTTCAATCAGGATGAGGTCTGGACTTTGACTGGGCAACTGCAACACCTTTGATTCTTTTCTTTTTCAGCCATTCTGTTGTAGATTTGCTGGTGTGCTAGGGATCATTGCCCAGTTTCATGACTTGGTCTTGGCCAAGGTTTAGCTGTTGGACATGTGGCCTCACATTTGACTCTAGAATACTTTGATTTACAGAGGAGTTTGTGGTCAGCTCAGTGACTGTGAGGTGTCCAGGCCTGAGCCGTTTGTGCTGATTTACTTTTATGATAGCTAATGTGGTTTATGAAATTTAAAAACAGTGTAACATTAAAATATAATAGAGTGCACTGCACATAAACACAAAAGTATTAAAAATTTTATAAACGTTAAATATAAACATATTAGTTGCATATGCATGGCAATTTTACATGTTTGCAAACTGTGTGTAAAGAAGACAAAATTATGTACAGTGTACACCTCTTAAATTTAGCATTTTTACTAAACATTACAATGTTGAGTATATTTTGTACACAAGTAATACACCTTAAGATTATCGTTTATTTTACAGACTGTTTCTGAAATCAGCTTTCAGAGAAAAACATGAGGTCTACTACACCATGGGAATATTAATATTGAAATGTGGTTAAAAGAAAAAAACAACAATGTAAACATTTTTTTGTGTGCTCACTGAAAATACCTGCAGAGCTTGAGTCTTGCCAAAATTTTTTACAACTATTTGGTCTTGTCTCTATAGGTCTTACAAAAAAAAATCATATTTTCATTTGGACTTATGTCTTAAATAAATATACTGTCCAGAGAACCAAGACAACACAAATACATTCAAAAATGTAATTTTAAAGTGCATCTCTTTTATGGGTTCTTTCCAATTTTGCTCTTTTTGTCCTTATTTTTCTTCATCTTCTTGCTTTGCCATTGTTCTTTCTGATTTATGACTGGTTTTCTTTTCTTGTCACTAAGAGAGAAAAAAGATCAAAGTTCATAGCAGTTCATGATTCCAGACAAAACCCTCCACTACCAAAGCTGCTCATACCTTTTTATGCTAACAATAGCTGTATGTCCTGCTTTCTTCAACACATGAAACACTTGGAACTCTGGCTGCATCATTCTAGGAGACAAAACACAATATTAATTTACCATAAAAATAAAAAAAAAGTAACTTCAAAAAATGTTGTTCTTTTGAACTTTCTATTCACTGAAGAATCCTAAAAAATAAAGTTTTCACAAAAGAACAGCACTTTCAAAAAAATTTTAATATAACTCAGATTATATTCGTCTGAAAGAAGAAAGTAATATAAACTAAGTTGGCCTTGAGGGGGAGTAAAAAACAGGCGAATTTAATATCCTAATGATTTTTGGCAGAAAAAAAGAAAAATTTATCATTCTGACCCATACAACGTATTTTTTGCTATTGTTACAAATATACCTGTGCTACTGAAGACTAGTTTTTTTGTGGTCTAAGGTGACATATTTTAAAAAATAATAATCTAGTCTCATATCAGATCCTCATTTAGTGTCTGTACAGTTGGTTCCATGCTTATATCTTTGGTGGCCACCATCTCTGCTTCAACCGCCTTCTCCTGAAGAATGTTAAAGAACCGCAGAAGAGATAAAAATGAACAGTAGCTACACACTGAAACAACAAAACAGTCTAGAAGAGGTAGACTACTCACTCCTTCAAGTGGCAGTGCTCTGATAAGATCCTTGTGTGTTGCTTTAATCAGTGTGTGTAGAAGAGACCAGGACGGAGTGCTCGGACTCACCTGCACCTCTTTACGGATGACACAGTTGAACAGGCCCATAAGCTGAGAACCAGGCAGCTCAATCTCCTTCTCCAGCTCATCTACACTCTTGTGTTGAAGCCCAATTCCTAACAGTAGAGCCTGAAAAAAGAACCGATTGTTTTATACACATACCTGAACACACACCAGAGATGGAAATTCGGTCAGCTTCAGCTAAATGACTTCTACTTAAAAGCAGAATTACACACTGGGCAACAGAAAGTGTGATGTCTCCCAGTTGTTTGAGGAAATACATGCGTGCAATAACAGAGATCATGTCTATGATGAGGTGATCGTACGACCTGAAGCATCTGGAAATGTATTAAAGAAACATGGTGGACTGAGTGAATGTGGCCGCTAACTCCGCACTGGTGAGTGCTGAAGATACACATGAAAAGGCATCTTAAAACCAACAGAACACACATACAACATTTATTTTATTGAGGTATGAATGTGGGCCTGTACCTGCTGGGATGTCATCCTTAGCGTTCTTGTTCTGCAGTATATTGAGAGCCAGGGTTGGGCTAAATTTGCTGAACTGGTAGGAGAGCAGGGAGAGGAACCTCCACCGGAAATCTGTCCCACACAAGAAAAGTTAGTCTTTTGAAAGCATTCTATCTATTATAACATGGTTTTCTTGAATACTACATTCTGATAGGTACAATGCTGCATTCATACTACATTATAAGATACTGGGAATACCCTTCCAAAAAGCCGAGAGCCACTGGTCCTGCTCTGTTGACTCCTCAACATTGAGCTCCTTCAGCATAATGCAGGAGTGCTCTCCCGTCAGGTCATTCTACAGGTCACAATAAGAATACATTCTACTTGTTACATAGTTACAAAATATGAAAATAAAATAAAAATAAATAAATACTGAATCATTACCGGAGTCTGTCTTAAATAAACAGGCACAAAACCAGCCTTTTTCCAGAATCTGGGTGGGGAAATAAAAAAAAAGCAAGAGATATTTAGGAGTTACTAACATGTTTTGTAATAAAAATATCACCGTTAAACCTTCTTGCATGGAGCAACACACTTGAGCAGATGAGGAGTGAGACCATAAGACACCCCGAGGTAGTCCAGCCTCTCGGCTCTACTCATTCAGCTTCAACAGCAGCGGTGGCAGGTCTTTCCTCGGAGACACCACCTCCTCCAGGAGAGTGACAGCCTGCACACCAATCAAAAATATACTCCCAGAATACAGACTTTAAGGATTCTTCATTATTACTACTTCTGGTCCAGATAGTATGCTTCTTTATCAGGTGGCATTTATAACCACTAAAATGCATGAAGGATGATCTACATTTTTTTTTATTTTGTTACGTCCAGAGCTGAATTGTGTTGAGACAGCTGAAGTAGAGTTTATGTCTTTGTCTCTTCAGTTAAATCTATGACCGAGACTTTTCTAAGAGAGAAGTGAGTATTCATTTGAGTTGCCCATTGTAAATACTGAACTAGCTTTATTTTATGTCTTTTTTGGGGGGGTTAGTAGGAAGATGGGTGCCATTTTGTTTTACACTACCTATTTTCCACTGGTTATGTTAGTTTAGGAAGTCAGTATCTCCTTTTTCTGTTTTTATTTTATTTGTAGCTTGTGTAGTTGGTTATAAAACAGTCAGTTCTGTTATGTTTGTTATTTTGGCATTGTCCCCTTGTGAAGTTAATACACTTTTGTTATTTCTTTGTTCAGAATTATGTAGGCTAAACAAAAACTTTGTTCTTTGGGTTATTGTTGCCATTTTGTGCCCATAAACTGCGTTTTCTCTGCCGTGGCACAGTCTCCACCTCCAGACATTTTATTTCTGTTGCGGTCTTCCCTAGACTAGTTTAGACCGTAACAGATTTCAAAACTTATTGTACACAGTGCTGCCACAGAGGGCTTTTTCTGTTACAAAAAGGAACAACTAAAGCTAGCATATCAATTTGAATCAAATTTGCGTATAATCATCACATCAAAAAGTCAGTAAAGTTGTTTTTCTAAGAAATTAATACTTTGATCAACTAACTGCAGCCTTCATGAACATAAGATAAATGTTCTAAAATCGCTTCAAAATGTTAAATGTAAGAAGTAAAATACAGTACAATCAGTTTTTCAGCAATATTTCCTACACCTATTTTCAATATATGAACACAAAGAAGAATGATTTCATATTTTTCACTTAAATAGACCAATATAACAATGCAATACAGGTATATTTACATACATACATTATAGTATATACACAATCCACAGGAATACTAAAATGTTTTAATATATGAAAAATGCCACACAGAATTTGATGAACGTTACCTCACTGCTCACAGATGTGATTGTGCTTGTAGTTGTCTATTCTTGTTCTTCCGGAAGAGGAAACTGACCTTCATAATAATGCTGTAGCAGTTGCTATGTACGGCTGCCGTAACCCATCTAAAGAGTGGCACAATAAATCACAGATGAACAATGACGTAACTGGTCAAACAAGACAATAATGCCTTGTATATGTATGTTTTTCACTGGTTGTATACAAGGAAAAATCATCTACCCCCTGATAATCAGGATTTATTGCAATACGGACGATCCGGCCCCCAGAGAAGCTTCTGAACTCAGGGTCTTGAAACTAAATGTAAAACACAAGAGCATCAAAATAATTTCAGAATCACTCTTTGTAAGTTTGGCACAAATAATAGACATACACTACTGTTCAAAAGTAAGTTTTGAGCAAGTGCGTTGCTTCATATTTTTGTGGTAACCGTCAAACAATTTTCAGAATTCAACGATGAATAGAAAGTTCAAAATAATAGCATTTATTGGAAATTAAAACTTTTGTAATATTATAATTATCTTTACTGTAAGATTTGATCAATTAATAAGTATTTTGAAGTATTAGTTTCTTTAAAAAAAAGAAAAAAGACTGACCCCAAACTGTAGTTTAACATGTAGTGCGGTTTGAATTAACATTAGTATTTGTTACCTGTTCGAATATCCTGTTAGACAAATAAAGTCAAAACAGTTGAGAACCACTGCTCTAATGCAATAATAGATATTTATTCACCTTGTAATGCGATGCAACGTAAAGTGCCATAAGACGCTGGAGGAAAGTCTCAGAAGCTTTATGATAACAAAACAATGCGTCTCGATTCACATAATAACTGGAATACGGGATTAAAGAAATCTTATGTGTAGAAGATAGATGAGAGACAGTGTTTTGTTATTTTGAGATATAAGGTATGTGTTTACAGTATATATCATTATGATATAAAACACTGAAAATCTGTAAAAAAAAAAAAAAAATTGTCAGTCACATTATGAGTCAAAATTATAAAGAGACATTTAATCCCATAATTCCATTTCTTTTTACTTATAATGATTTGGTATATCATAGTTTTGACTTTTTATCACATAATTATGACTGTCACAATTTTGACTTGATCTCATAATTACAACTTTTTGTCTCATGATTATGGTTTAACAGAGCATTATTTTCTTTCTCATGTGGCAGAAATAGGAGTAATGTTCCACCTGCTGCCAGTCTGGCTGTGCTGGTGTTTCTGTTCTCAGCCGAGAGGTTCAGCTGGCTGTCTGCACTCTGCTGCCTTAACTGCTGAATCAGCTTAAGAGACAGAGAGCGACCGGTGCCCTCGGACCTGCATGATGACACAAGGATTACTGCATTGTTATTATACCATACCATTGTAAAAAGAGCTAAGAGCTCTTTAAATACAGACCCATTGATCGTAGATGCCATAAACACAAGGTAAGGCTCCAGCAGTTTCTTCACTAAAGGCAGTGGGATCGCGGCAGCCTCGTCGATGACTAGCAGCTCTGCCTGGCCTAACTTCACCACATCAGCAGGGTGAATGTACTGCAGATTAAAACAGATCAGCAAGACAGGAGAAAAATGATGAATGGTAATTATAGAGTTATGAACGATGCACAATGCACTACATGAACATCCACATACTTTACATATACCAACGTTGAATAAAACAACTCTAAGCAAAGAAAATGTGTAAGATTGCATGATTTAACAAATAATTACAAGAAAAAAAAAAAAAAATGGAAAAGAAATTCAGTATACCTGAATGGTCTGGCGAGGTTCTTTGAAGATGTTCACGCGAATCACAGCTTTGTTAAAATCTGGGTTCAACGACTGGATTATTTCGTAGTCCAGATGTTCCTAAAATTTACATTTAAAACCGGTTTTAAAGTATGTTCCTTAAATGCAGTAGTCTCCTGACAGATAACATTTGTCTATAGTATTTATTCATTCATATATAGAAGTTTAAAGTCTCTTTTTTTTTTTCTTTAGCCTTTAACTCCAATACCTACATAATGTTTTCTTTCAGAAGATCACCAACTGTTACCTATGTTAATAGTGATAGCTTCTATAGAAGCAGCATTGAAAGGGAAAGCCAATAACACAGAGAATCCTTAGATTTGCAGTAGGTTTTAGACAACTGCTTATGTAGGGACTTGAATATGCAAATAAAGGCTCTGGAATAAAGAATTTTTAACAAGCGCATTAACATACATAGTGTTTTTTTTTTTTTTAGCAGTACTCATAAGGTCATTTAGGTTGATAGGCAAAGTATACTGACATCCAAATAAAGCCAAATGTGTCTGACTTGATACTGTTATCATGACTGTGGGATACAAAAAACAGCAGTAAAGCATTTAACGCAACACATCTTTATTGAAACTCTTGAAGTAATATCACTTTACAAACTGAGACTCTTAATGTACCAAAAGAAACATTTTAGAACCAAAATGTATTAGTGGGAACAAAAAAAAAAAAAAAGGGGCAGCAAAAGAAGTGCCAATTTTGGACCATCTGTGGCAGGTATGAGTTTAATTTCAAACAAAAAAATAAAATAAATTAAGTCTTTCAAGTTCACAGGTATCTGTTAAACACAGGGTACTTTTAAAAATCACTGGGTTTCAGCTTGCTTTCTGAATCACTGAATCATTTTCTCAGTTTTAACATATTAGGGTAAGATGTTGTCCGATCAATTCCATGAAGGTGAGAGAAGGGGGGCATATGCACTTCAGTATTTCAATGTTCACTGCGGTCCAGATGTAAGCTCCGTTCACAAGGCTTAAGACCGCATAGCTGGAGCACTTCCTCGTGGGACCCCTCGAGCCCCTTGGCCAGCACCACGTTTATAGTTCTGTTGGTAGCCATCCTGTGGAGAGACAAATTAAAAGATTAAAAGAAATTCATAATGTCTCAACAGTATTTGGAGGATGTGTTGAGTGAGACTAATGCTAAAATAATAAAGAGAAACATATAGTATCAAAAGCAGAACTGACCCGCTGATAGCCGTTGTTGGAATAGTCACGAGGTGCGCTGAATTGGGTTTGTCCATAGCCAGAGTTTGCAGAGTTGGAGAAGTGTGGGCGATAACCATCATATCCCCCTGAAATAAACAAAACCTCCGATTAATTGACCATTGTAATTGACAAAGAATATGCATTTTTTTTTTTTTTTTTTTTTTTTAAACTTGCCGGTTTCCATCCAACTGACCCTATACTGATTAAATGGTGAGCGTCATGACATCCTATTTTTGGTTCCAGCACACTGGCTGGCATTCATTGCAAGTTGATGTATTACAAACGGGCATCTTCTATGAACTGTTGCGGATTCACAAACTGCGGCACAAATTTGCGGAGGTGGTGGTGGAGGTGCAGCCGCGCAGACAGCTGAGATTGGTAGAATTAACTGCTCTCTTTCGAGCACGCATTCCATTTTTATGTTTAGTGGAGTGCATATGCGACCGAAGTGCGTTAGCTCCCATCCAGTTGACATTGATGGTTTTTTTTTACACACCGAACAATAAGCCTGCCTGTTAGTGTTGTCACGGTACCAAAATTTCAGTATTCTGTACCGATACCAGTGAAAATCCACGGTTCTCTGTACCAATTTCGGTACCAAAGCAAAACACAAAAATATGCTAATAAAAAAAATAACTTTTTAACACTAAAAATAAAACCAATGACATTCTTTATACTTATTTACAATTGTGTTTAAAGTTTTTCTACAAGTTATATAATTATTAAAAACAGTAAACACGTTTCACCCAAATTTAATTTGTCTTAATTTACGAAATTTAAACATTTTATTTTTGGTAAATAAAGGGGATTTTTTTTTTTTATTATTTGCTATTAAAATTAAAACAAGGAAGAAATATTGTGATTTATTTCTTAAAAAAAATAACGTTTTTAATTTTTTCAACAGTAGTAGCAGTATCACATACATTTTATTAAATAGTAATATTTCTAGCACAATACCCTTATGTAAAAATTAACTTTTAGGCCTAATGAATGCATATTTGTCATTTTAACTGAACTTAAGACTGGTGGTGATGCTTAAGATATTTTTAGTCATTGAGGGTTTCTTAAAAAAAAAAAAAAAGTAATAGATCAAATTAATTATTATTAAAGGATAATACTACTACTAATTCTACTATCATACTAATGTATATACCATGCACTATGAATTGATGAGCTGCTGGGTTCATGAATATTAATCACGTTGTTTGCGTTAGGGTCAAACTGATTTGCTGAAATCAAACCAGGGACGGTACAAGATCAGCGCCAGCCAATGAAATTGCCATTTGCGCATTAGCTCCGCCCACTACCGAGAAACGGGTGTGTCTTCTGCTCGTTCGAAAATGAATATGAATAATTCTAAATTAACTCCATTATTTTGACAGAAGACAGAATAGTTTACATATAGTGCGTCGATTCAGCGTGCTAAGACTCTCTCTCTCTGTGTATGTGTGAGAAACAGCACTATGAGTAAAGCAACGGTGAGTTGTGCGCCTTCACACAGAGTTTACAGAGCATCAAATACAGGTTCGCTGTGCGTCCATTGAGATGAACTGAAAAGTTCAGATCGCTTGATGGAGAGAAAACTCTGAAGCTCAGATGCTGAAATTAATGCAAGCGTCATGCGCTTCAGTCTATGGAGAAAACAAACCCACACGTCTCTGCCATTCATTCATTCACACAGAGACGCGCAGAACACGGATTCATATTTCAAACAACTTTTGCGGCTTAACACTTACAGATACTAGTCCATATAGAGATTTGATTTGATTATTCTAGCTTTGACAAATTCCATGACTCTCCATATTAAAATGTAAGTTTCATTTTCATGACTGGATTTTGAGAGTCCTCGTTTTCTGCTTCGCGGAAATCATAGCGTCAAGACATATGCGTCTAGAACCGGGTTTGAACGGGACCTCGGTACTACCGGTACTTAAAGAAACCTGGTACAGTCACATTTAAATTTTTTTAGTACCGAAGAACCGGGTCTTTTGACAACACTACTGCCTGTTATTCCCTACTACAGGCCTGAGCCAGTCCTTAAACGCTGAGTCGTTAGAAAACTTGCATTTGCCCATAAAGACGACGATGGTTGTCCAGTCGTTGAAGATATGCCTTGAAGTCTAAAATAAAACGCAAGCCAGCCACTTCTGTTGAGTGTGCAGTGTTCTGAGATGATGCTGAACAACCACTGAATATGACGTCAGCATCAAACATACATTGAGACGGAGACGAAAGATCTTTGATTATGTGCCCAGATATGCTAAAGCCCATATTTAAACGAACTAACGCGAACGCAGATAGAATTTAAATCAGAATAGGACACCTGATAGTCTGAAAAAATAATACCTAATTTGGAAAAAAAAATAATACCTCTGAGACCACATATAACACTTTTAATGGCCTTAAATTTGACAATTTTGATTTATCACTTTTTAATACTTTTTAAAACCCCGCGGACACCCTGACTATAAGTACATGTTAGTACACGTACTGTAAAATAAAGTGCAACCATATATTTTATAGACAAATGGCATTTCCATCAGCTATATTGGTAAATTTTGAAGCGCTTAATATTTTTTCCGCAAAGAAAATCCTTGGATGGAAACCTGCCTAAAAAAAAAAAAAAAAAAAAAAAAAAAAAAAAAAAAAAAAGTATACTACTGCTACAAACACTATATTGTTCTGTACCTCTGAAACCATTGGATTGTCCTCTGTAGCCATTGATCATCCCACGTGAGTTACGAGGACCTCCACGAGAAATTCCTCTGCTGTTGTAGAAGGACTGAGCCTGACGGCTGAAACCATTGCCCTGGCCACCTGACTGCTGGGACATGGGCTGGGGGCCAGTGGAGTTGGGGAGTGACTGGTCTTGAGCATGGAAGGCACCAACTACTGTGAATACAGGGATAAAACAGCTGAATTAAACCTTTATTAATTATTATTTTAATTAAACATCCAATCAGTCAGTCAAACTTGATTATGCATGTATGAATATGCATTTTGAAGGGATATATATATATATATATATATATATATATATATATATATATATATATATATATATATATATATATATATATATATATATATATATATATATATATATATATATATATAGTCATATTTCAATAGCTTTCAAATGGCATTATGTAGGGCAGGGAATAGTCAAAGTTTATATTATTGACTCCACAGTTGCTTGCTTCCATGAGCCACATGTTGAGAAGTGCTGACTATATACAGGATTATATTGGGGGAATTAAAAAATGATTGAGGGATTCTGAAGATTTTCCTCACCAGATTGGAGCTGCTCTGGCGGCATGTCTGCTTGCTCCACAGGGTGTTGTGTCTGGCTATTAAAACCCTGGCTGTAGCTATTCTGGTATTGGCTGGCCTGCTTTATTGAGTCCGTATCATTAACTGGTGGGATAGGAGCATTGAGGTTGAACACCTGTCAGGAAGAACATGAGTAAGTGACCATGTTATATTCGGCAATGGAGAATCCAACACAAAAGTCTGGTAACTAAATGAAACCCTTCACACTTATGAGAGTTATCTTCAATCTTCAAAATATATTTTATGTTCAACATAAAACAGTGATCCTCAAATCTGGCTCGCGAGATCCACTTTCCTGCGAAGTTTAACTCTAACCCGAATCAAACACGCATGAGTTTGCTAATCAGTGTCTTCAGGATCATTAGAAAATCACAGGCAGGTGTGTTTAATTAGAGCGAAGCTAAACTCTGCAGGAAACTGGAGCGCGTGAGCCAGATTTGAGGATCACGGACATAAAACAACATACAGGTTTGGAACGACATGAGGGCAAGTAAATGACAATTTTCAATTTTGGGTGAACTATCCCTTTAAGTTAAAACACCCACACACACAAAAGTATAAGTTATCTTAAAGCACAAATACAGACACGTGGGCACATACACCTTTGTAAATCGTTTGGATTTCTGAAGCACATTAGCAATTTTGTGTACAGTCTACTGTCCATGTCCAGAAAGGTATGAAAAACATCAAAGTAGTCCAGGTGACATCAGTTCACACAGCTTCAATGGAGGGATTGAGAGCTCTCGGACTAAATCTAAAATATCTTAAACTGTGTTACGAAGATAAACGGAGGTCTTACGGGTTTGGAACGACATGAGGGTGAGTTATTAATGACAATTTTGCTATTTGGGTGAGCTAACCCTTTAAATTTGAAGTGACAATGACGATTAAATGTCGATTATGTTTTTGTGTTGTGGAAACGACATGTCATATTACATTCTTCAAATTGGTAATTTTAGTATTGCGAAAAACAAGATGGTTATTCAATTCAAGATTAAAACATACAGAAAACAAGCAACCGACATTCGTGATCACAAACTGATGATTTCACTGAATCTCGATGTCTACACTGGCTCAATGAAAAAAAAGGAAAACCTTAACAGGAGGCTACTTAAGTATTCAGTTCTCATTTTAAACAATTTTTCATTTTCAAGCCATCAATGACTAAAGCAGCAACCTCCCGGCAAGTTTTTAATAACACTACAGCCACACGCAGAAATGAGCAGAGCTGCTTATTTTATGTTTAAAAAAAAAAAAAAAAAAAGATTAACCATTCAGTTGGAAAGCTAATTATTATGAAACCAATGGAACTGCATTTTCAAGCACTTTATCTAAGTCCAACTATTTTTCAAACCTCAAACACTACATTCAAATTAAAGCATTTAAGGATTTAAAGCACACATATGAACCCTGCTGTTTTTACCAGTTTAAAACATCTTAGTTTTTTTTAATTCAGGCATGTTACCGTTTGCATGGACTGGAATGGGGCTGCATTGACATTGATGCCACTGCTGTGCAAGGGTTTGGATCCGGCCTGAATCACTTGGGTCTGGGAGACAGGAGGGAGCACCGTTGATGGAGGCGGCTGCTCTGTCAAGGGCATGGAGGCCTACAGAGGACAAGCTAAGTTTTTGATTGCTGAAAATTACTTGATGCACATTTTGTGGAGTTAACATTTGGTTATATTAGAAAGCTCATATTCTAGCTACACAGTAATAATAGACCTGGCAACCTTGACTTTTTTTTTAGTACCATCAGCATGGTTTTTATATTATTAAAAAAATGAATAATAAATAAACTCCAGTACACTTCTGTATAGGGCTGGGCGACATAAGCAGAAATTCATATCTTGTTATTTTTGGGATTATTTGCCGTATACAGTAGCCTCTCAGTATTTTGTATTTGGATTAAATAAATAAAGTGAATGCCAGCATGTGGGCATGTGTGCAAAAAAGGGCTATAAACCACATTACATTGTAACACTGAAATCTAAAAAAATCCTTTTAAGTTTGAGGTATATAGCAGCTCATGCAATTCTGACAGTAAAATGGAAATATTTCCATGGCTTTTTTAACATTTACAGATAGAGATATACCTGTGAAATGCAAGTTATGCATTAAGGAAAACAGTACATCTCAAACATATTAACAGTGCATCTCTGTCAGCCTCACAAGCAGCTTTTTGTCAGAGCATCTGACGGGGCGTCCGTGAGCCACTTTGAACTGAAACTATAAGCTACTAGGAGAGAAATAAAAACGCAGAAATTTAAAAGCAAAAAAAAGAAAACCCTGGTTGACCTCTACAACTTCTTCTGTTGCTTGTTTTGAATACTGCACGTGGACCGAGGCATCACTTGATTTTTGCATAGTTTAGAGTGACAAATCGTACCAGCGTACCTTGATGTAAAAGAGCGTAGCCAATACACAATGCATACAGGTTGACAGGTCTGTAATAAATAATTTGGAGAACTCATTGAATTCATGAAACAAACGGGCGCTTGATAACTTGCCTGAATAGGATCAATGGAGTCTGTCTGTGGTCGGGGATCAGCTGCGTGAGAAGATTGGTATATTGGAGGCGGTGTGGAGAAGGTTTCTGGTGATGGAGAGACCATGGAGATCTGCAGACAAAGTAAATTCACATCTTATCTTTACACAGATATAAGATCCATACTCTCATCTTTCTTTTACAGACAGATCAGCAAACTCATTTCCATCCAGAAGAACTTGGCTATACTCACTTGTGTGGGTTCAGGCTGGACGCCAACAGCAGGAGGCTGGGCGAGAAGAGACTCTGGGTGTGCTGCAGGTTGAGAAACCAAAGCCCAAAGTTAGCTTGATTTAAAATGCTTAACCCATAAAGCTAACTGAATGAACATGGTGGAAATATGAACATACCTGGTGGACACCCCATCGGTGGCATCTCCATATTAGGGACCGGTTTCATAGGTTGCGCCGATACAATAGCTGGATCAAGAGACTGTCCATCAAAATCAAGCATGGAGTCCTGGAAACAAAAAGAGCATTTAGAATACATACAAACATTTGCCAAATAAGACAAACCTGCAAAAAAAACAAAAACCCCACCTGCATGAAGTTGTATGGTCCCTGCATCTGTGCCATGAGATCCTGAACCACCTGCTGTCGAACCACAGGGTCTGAAGGGGGTGTTGGAGTTACTGTGGTCAGAGGATGGGGCTCTGGGACGACAGGGGCAGGGGCGGTCTGAACCGGCTGCATGGAGTTCACCACCTGTAACAAATCCAATAGGCTTTAGACATTTGGAGTCAAAAAGGCTGAGAACCACTGATGTACTTATCCATACACAAAATATTAAACAAGGGCAAAAATGTCTACATGGGTTACAATGCAGTTTCTAGGGCAGCTTACCTCCATCTCCGCACTCCATTCCTCTCTTTGTTCCTTGTCGCCAGTACTGTACGTGCTCTCCAAAACAAACTGCCTATTAACAAACTGGAGAGAAAGATAAAAGGTCAAAAAAAATTGGGAATCAAGAGAAAATTCTGCTTAAACTTTCTTTACCCCTGAGCAGGATCATACAATTATAGGGCTCTCACACATTCACCATGTCCCTGAAGTCAACTTGTGTAAATGTTTTCCACCAAAAACTGCTGTGTTTTACTTTTCAAAACCCGTTTGTCCATCCTAAACCCTGGTTTATTCTTGCCGAATCAATGAGTGCATGTTGCTTTTGCAAACCAGTATTACTTTAGTATCACTACTAAAATACTATTCCTCTATTCTAGTTATTCATATTTTAAGTTCTCATTTTAATTGAGTAATTATTTGTGCATTATTTTTATTTGTTTTTTTTTTCCATATTTAAATCAAACATTTTTACATTTTAATTTTCAGTACATTAAGTTGAACCAAGTTAAATTGAGAAATGCTACCTAAATAAGCTGAAAAAAATATGATTTTTGAATTAATGTTTACTTTGAATTAATGTCTAAACAGACCCCTCTTAAACTTGCATCTTACAAAGTGAATTTAACTAACTTCCCTTACCTCGGTCACCTCAATTGGAATGGGTTCTGCGTACGCTTCTGTAATTTCACCCTCTGTTAGGAGACAAAGTCAGTTTTTAGAAAGCAGCCTGTATTGCAGCAGTTTCAGAATGAGTCACTCAATTGAGCAATGTGAAATGAGGAGTGTTTTACCCGTGTCTGGAAGGTGCTCCTCTGCTTCAGACACTTCCACTGCAGCTGTCGGCTCCTCCTCTTCCTCCGTGCAAACTCCGTTCTGATGAGACTGCGTTCTATCAAAGTAGCCGCTCTGCAAAACCCGCTCCAACATCTCATTCAGTGCTTTATCTGAAAGACAAGCATTTACACTCCAATTCAAATGTTTAGGATCCGTAAGATACATTTTTGCTCACGAAGGATGCATTCATTTGATCAAATTTTGTAAAATATTAGAATTTAAAATAACTTTCATTTCAATACATTTTAAAAGTGTAATTTGTTCCTACGATGCAAAACTGAATTACATGATCCTTCAAAAAAAAAATAATAATAAAAAAAAAAAAAACACACTTTCTAATATATGTTTCAAGAAAAAAAAGAAAAAAAAGTAAAAACAGCCATGTTGCTTAATGCTTTAATTTCTTTGGAAACCATGATACATTATTGTCAGGATTGGCTTTAAAAAATAAATCCTATGTAAAAAGTGTTTTTAATGTCAGTTTTGATTACTGCATCCACACAAAATAAAAATTAAATCATTATAAACAAAAACGGATTTAAATTCTTTTTTTTTTTTTAAACGACTGTGAAGACCATCACACTGCCAGCCCAGCTGGTGCATAGCAAATGAATTTATTTATATGACATGAGCCACATGATCTGCCAAGGAATACCACTGAAGAAAACGCTAGAAGCTTTCTGAGGCAGGGCTACTGTAGGGAGTAGATCATTTTAACTAGTTTAAAAATAAATAAATATTCCTGTGAATATTAGCAGCGTTTTAATGTGCCTTCTAACTAACCATTAACATGCACCAACATCAAGACTGCTATATACCTCAAACTTGGGCAAACATTTTTTTAATTGCCTTATGGATTCCCCACAATGATGGAGTGATCTTACAGAGTCAGTGTCCCCAAGCACACAGCTGCAGGATCACACTGTGATACAGAAGACAGGGGACATGGATCATGCCACTCCACCCACTGCCGAGTCAGCACATGCACCAAGGCTGAATGCTGCAGAATACGCGACTTCCGCCTATTATCCATGTTGCTCTAGTAAACCTTGGGTAAAAACCCCGAGAATGATGCGGAACAATTCATGCAATATTCTATAATGACCAAGTTTTGTCTTTACACATACACACACACACACACACACACACACACACACACGTGTATATATAAAATTGCATGTGAAAGCTTTCAAAACATATTAGGGGTTTTTCCTGAAAAATCAAGTATAGATCTCTATAGAAGTTGATACCGACCACAAAATCAAAAATCTATGAATAATTTCACCTTAAACTTCCTAAACACAGATGTTTTGAGCTATCAGACCCTAAAAAGAAGATTAAAAGTCCATTTGACATACATGTTGTTCCTGCTACAGGCTTGTCCTTCCCCTCTAAAAGTTCCCATAAGTGCTGTGATGCTTCTTGATACTGGTCAGTTAACCTGTGTGAGAAAGGCATCCCATTATGAATATACAATCAAAAAGATAAGAAAACTCAAATTTTAAATTTAACCAAACAAGCAAACGCATATTTATTATATTAGAGAGACAGACAGAGAGAGAGAAAATATAATTTCACCCAATCTGCACTCAATCCATATGGAACTCTTTTATAATGTCTATGAATTTCGTCAAGCGTCAAAACCTTTGCCATTTCATTAAAAATATTAAATTTGGGTTTCAAATATAAACTAAAATCATTTGCGTTTTAAATTTGTTAGGTTGAGTAATTGACCATTTTTATTCAAGTGAAGTAACCCTTTAAACTTTAAAATCTTCCTGGATGCACGGTTTCCAATTGACAACTAATTATAAGTACAGTTTCAAAGACGCTGTCAACCTTAACATGCTCTGCCAATGCAGAGACCTCAAGAGAGAGCCAAATGTATATTAAAACTCTTAATTCAGGGAGTTACAGTTGGAAGAACATCAATTCTTTGGTTTGTTAACAGTATAGTTATCATTTGCAAGTAATTTCAAAATGGAGAAAAGTAGTGTGGATCTGGATGACCGTAAACTTCACCTGATGTTTTGGTCACGTTCAGGCCCCACAAGCTTGTAAAACTCATCCAGGGAAGTAAGGTCGCTCTCAGTAAGCAGCGAAGGTCCCCCAGCTCCTTGAAGTAGCTCTTGCCGCACACTTTCATCCCCAAGTCGGTCCAGAAGGAACTGCAGCTCCAGAACTCGTTTCAGCCTTTTCTGTTCCACCTCTTCACGCTGGAGTTGCTCACGACGTGCTGCTTTCTTAACACTCTTCTGGATCTATCCAAAGCAATAGATGCAGGAGACATTCTGACTCATGTATAAACCTTAATGTGAATTTCAATAGTAGATCTACACACATTAACAAACATAAATAAACTGTAGGTCCTCAGACTACGGAAGAGTAAATTGAATTCTCATGTACTCACTTCTTGACCCAATGCCAAAAAGCTCTTGTGCAGTTCCCGTGCAAAGTCAAGGTTATGGATTACCTCCTGGAACTTAGACAGGGCTTCCTGGATCGATTTGGAAAAAGAAGAGATTTCAGAAATCTGAAACAAATAACAGGAAACAAAAATATGCAGCGTTTACCCACCAGCTGGTCCTGGTTGAGACGTTCCCCTTTGACCTTTCTGGCCTCATAGTCATCAAGCTTGCTCTGCAAGAAGACAAGTGAGAGAAAAAAGAAATAAATTTGGAAAAATAAGCTGTGTAATAAAATGACAGTACAATGTAGAAGTAATCTCACAGGTGTATGTATTCATTTCCCCATCTCAAACTCCAGCTGAATTGGTCATCACAAGAACAAATGACAGAGATAAAGCATACAATCAGGCCATTCAAAATAAACTTTTGCACTTAATTGTATGCACGAACACAAACGAGCAAGCATACATCTTTAAAAATCCTGGGGTCAATAAGATTTTATGTTTTGAAAGAAGTCAGCCTTAAGGGTCACATGGGTATTCTTCTTAATATTTTTAGAATATGGTTATAAACCTTTCATGATTCTTCTAACAGGAAGTTTAAAATGGCATTTATTTCTTGTAACATTACAAGTCTTTCCTGTGTCACAGTTTTATGCATCCTTCAGTGAACTGAAAGACAAATACCTTTAAAAGAACATAGTACATAATATTTGCAATTATGAAACTAATTTCCCCATTTAAAGTGGATCAAGAGTAAGGACTTTGTTCCAGAAAGCTCCAGCATGTGGTTGAGTTATGTGGAGATTATCCCATTACAAAAAAGTTGGTGAGAGATAGGGCAGGTTCTCTTTCTACAAATGTATAATGTTGGAATCAGACAAAAATCAAGACGTAGACTGACATTCTGCCAAAGATCCACTTTTGTGTTAACAGGTTTGAAACGATGTGTGTGTGGTTTTATAATTTTATTTAATTTTCCCCAGTGAATTATTGCATTAACAAAATATCCCTTAATTTTCGACCCACGATCATTAAAACAAGAAAGAAACCAATTTTAAAGCAATGTGCTGCACTGTCACCGAGTTAAAGGTCTCTCCTGAAGGATACAAAGGCGCTTACCGTGTGTCCTGAGGACTCACCTTCCTCTGACACATTTACCTCGGCAAGACAAGCCTGAGACAATCAAAAATGTTAACTAATTTAAAATCTCTCTTAGTTTCCTCCGGCAGTTTCCCCATTTTTTAGCATGCTGAACCTGTTGTAGGACGCCATCTTAGCTTTATCTCCATGTGCGCGCTAAACAAACCGTGAACGTAGAAACTGACAAACATGTTAAGAAATAACTTTGAGTCACATCGCGGATTAAAAAGAGGGGGTGAACAAGTAATCATGTAATACATTTATACATAGAATAACGTCAATAGTTGACCGGCTAGCATGTACTAAAACTACAACTGCTAGCCGGTTAGCATTTGTAGTTGACGATACAAAGAACAGTTAAAAGCCATAGGTACAATTATAAACAATAAGCGATTTGCCTTTAACTTACATTTAAGATGATGGTTCATACACCATGACATAAATGCATATAAATACAGCAAATGTTTAATATACTTTTAGACCTGATTGTCTGCGTTTCCCTTCATTTGATAAAACTTAACACGTTTTTGACATTTATTGTCCATTCACCAGTAAGTCACACCACGGAGATCCTAGGATGATGTGCGTTTACTTGCTTAGTCAAAAGAAATGTATATGAACTTCGCCAGATTGCGTGAAATAAATAACGGAGAACAAAAGGCTCGACTGATGTGGGTTAGAGGAATGAACGGAGGACGCGAGACAACAACAACATGGTTTATCCATCCATTTGTATGTTGTAATGTTAGTTCTGATTAAGTTGGCATGTTACAGAGAGAAACCAGTACCTTTTTCTTCTCCATATTGCGCACTTTCTTTTCAAGAACCACCAGCACCTGCTTCAGGGCCTCTGAAGGGGCTCCTGTCAGCTGGGTGCTGGCTGAGATCTGGTTCATTGATCCGGGAGCAGATCCCAAGTCTGGGCTGGCAGACTTCACAGTCCTGGTGCCATTTGTTGCCGAAGGCATCTAATCAAGGATAAAGGATACGTTTTAATTTCAGAATAGAAAAAAAGGAGGAATAAAATAAAATTATGAAAACAGCATTTGAACATGTTGTAAGTTGCTGTGATCGATGATGGTTTCATTTTCGATCACATATCATCCACTTATTCTTTCTCTCAGATCGATCAAATCTTTCAGTTATGATACCAAGGTATTAAATCATACATGTTCTAATAATAAGGTAGTCATATAACTATTATATAACGAAATTATACAGAAAAGATTTCGTCTGATAGTAGCAAATCTCAGCAGGACGCGACAGGGACGCATTATGAATAAAATCCTATCCACGTCTCTATTTTTTAACAAGTAAAACTCTAAAAATTATAAAGATATTTTACAAACGCTAGAAGAACATTAGACTGCGAAATTCCCAAACACTGTCATAGCAACCCATTGTCCGCAGATTAGACTAAAAACTGTGTCCAGTCCAAATCAACTCATGATCCAGACTATACAACGTTCACGTCTGTGATTTGGATTCAGATATGTGCTCACCTTTATGCGCAATATGTCCACAAGGGAGTAAAATAATCGTATAGAGTCAAATAAGCCGAAGCGTTAATGTGTTGCTTTTATTTTCTCTTCCAATTTATTATGTGATCCGCCCCGCCGGCCTCACCGACAACTGAGAGCGAGCGAGAGGCGAGGAAAAGGTTTATAAAGAAGAAGGGCCCGGTTTAGAGGCGACCAGGATTATGCCTGTGCCTTACTGACATGTATATGCAGGTTATTATTACGTTTACTTATTGTCCGATGAAAGTACAACTAAAAAATAAAGATAACTCATGAAGCGAATAGGAAAGAGTCCTTAAGATTGCAGAAAATACTAAGATTTTAATCAGTTGTAAAACGGGCATACAATGACTCCCTCATCTGGATTTGTCGCTGAGCGCGTGCGAAACCGATCAGACTGGCTTTAAATAAACATGAAGATAGAGGAAAATGAGCAGATGATTAAACATTTTATATTTAGTATTTTGTATGACTATATTTTATTTTATTTCGCTGAAAGGGCTTTCTTTTTTTTTCAATATCATGCCAAATGACGATTATATCATGTTAAACTAACGTTACCCCTTTCCCGATTCGGCGGTTCTTAACTTTTTAATTGCTATTGTTTATTTTTCGGCTAAAATGTAAGGTTTTAAACGACGAAACAAGTCCTTACAACGTGACATCGTTATTTAATGAAGTTATTATGATGTAAATCAAACTATGGTCCAGCAGATGGCACCAGATAGAAGGAAGTGAATGCATGCAGACAACTCGAACTTTCTTTCCACAGCCTTCTAAAGAGGAATAATAGAAATCAAAAAATATTTTCATTTTTTTATTTGCATTAAGTTGACTACATTATTTAATAGCGTTTTTATTTGTGCTTAATAATTTTTTCTCCTATTGCATTTGTGTATCTTTTCAAGCTTATAGAGGTATTTATATTGTAAAAGTATATAAAAATAAAGCTTATTTTTGCTTCTTTCTTTCTGTAAAACTCTAACTATTCAAAAACCATGTGAAAGCAGTTGCACGAGGTTTTGTTTGGCAAATACAGGAAGCAGTTAACATGGTTGCTCTGCTCTTTGATAGCACTGTTCTATCGAAAGGGTGTTTTCTTTCAGGAATAATACTGATTAGAGGAAGATCTCATGGGAGAGTGAAGCTCTCTTTCATCGAGTGACTCATTTCCGTTTTCTATTGTGTTTAGTAACAGCAGCAGCAGTCCTCAACCTAAACATTTAAAGTCCACTGATACATATATTAGTGTCACAAACAGATGATCACTGATCATCTGAAGTCTGCAATCAACAAATCACAAACTTGTAATAACAAAAACGTTTTTACTTAGTCAAAATAATGGTGCTCGACCATGCTTCTAAAAATTGAGCCAACAATAGTTAAAGCTGAGATTAGGCAGGAAGCATAGCTTGGCTATTGCTGTTTCAGAGTATATGCTATCAGAGGGTCAACAACGCATCAGGCTCTCTCCTTACAGGAAATACGCCTTACTGTGATTACTCAGCCTGTAATGGATCTCTTTTCCAGTATGCTAAAGGAAGCCTGGCCTGTAATTAAAACAGAGCATGTCCAACACATCCAGTAAGAGAATATGTTTCAGTTTTTTTTTTTTTTTATTGAGACAAGGCATGTTCCATGGCAAATGATCAGTCAATCCAATGGCATTTCCTATAAGGGCTGGGCTTTCAATAAATCATAGCCTACTCTTGCAGAGCCAAAATAATGAGAGAATGATCTCCTTTAGAGTATTCAGATTTCGGGTTAAATCTGTATGCAGTTTCAATGGCTGATTTTTAAATCCTAAATCCTAAACATGTACTTTATGCAACAACCATTTACTGTTAAGTTTTGCATTCGTTCTGATATGAATGTTACAGTTAAACTATTGACAGTAACCACTGGCTTCTTTAGTATTTTCCCCCATACTATGGAAGTCATTGGCTACGGTCAACTGTTTGGTTTCTAACATTCTTCAAAATATCGGTAACGCTTTATGTTTAATGCATTATAAATGTAGTTTTAATGCATTAATTATTCCTTGTAATTGCATTTTAGGTGAACTATACCTGTTATGTCCTTTATTAATAATTTTGTACCTTTGACCATTATGCCTGTAACAACCATTAATCAAATTACTGCAACAGGTGTAAAGTAAAACATGTTTTATGAGTTATTCTTTGTTAAAATGCTGAGTAAATTACTTTTTTTCATATCACAATTGAAATTTTACACTATTATGCTATTTTGATGTCAGTGAAAAATACATTTAGGCCATCAGATTTCATTCCATGTAACATTCAATTTGGGGCAAATTGGCTGATATGAAAAACAAATATATATAATGCATATATATAATGCTTTTTGTTAACTGTTTTTGGATTTTGGATAGAACAGTTTAGCTTGTGTTCAATTTATCTCGGTTTCTACAGAAATTATAGTAGAATTCCATTCCATTTTGCTGAAATCCATTCCTTAGACAACTACAATATTTATTCTGCACAATATATTGTCTTGCTGTGGCTATCAGATTTTTGTAGGTTTCATTTAATTTAATTTTTTTTGCACATAAGAAATATTGCATACACGAAACACAGCATTTTTAGAAAATACTTAATAACATTTCTGCCTTTACAGAGATGTTGCAAGCCATGTTGATATATTTACTACATCCCTGACCATATATTAAGGAAACCCACCCCGAGTTAAGAAAGCTTTTCCTGCCAAGTAGATGAGTTGACAGTCAGTGGTTTCCGAGGCACTGTCTCAAAAGCCCTTCTCCTATCAAGTGGGGCCATCTGGAGTTATCCAACCAATCAGAGTCCAGCAGGGTGATCAAGTGAAACAAGTAGGAAGTCAGCATGGCTCATACCACCCCCTGCCAAGGTTCATCTGTGCTCACTTCCTGTATATCCTCTGGGTTTGCTGTCTCCAATCCACAGGAAACGGTGGACGCCTTATGCAGACAGTTTAACAGCTATTAAAAAACATACTGTTCAAGCAAACAAGTAAATGTTGTAGACATGTTATCATCTGCATTCCTGGAAAAACTTTTTGCTAAAGATTGTACACTTTAACTGTATATCAATATAAATAAGAAAACACATAGATTTTTGAATGTTTTTGAGTTTATCAATTGATTTTTTTCAATGTTAAAAACAACGTTTGCTGCTTACTATTTTTGTGTAAACTGTTACTTTTTTGGGGGGAGGGTGTTCTCTAATGAATAGAAAGGTCAACGAACTTAATATATTAATATTTATATTTATTATTTATATATATATATATATATATATATATATATATATATATGTATATATATATATTTTTTTTTTTTTTTTTTTTGCCATTTATTCAAAGTATTTTGAATAGTTGTGTATCATGGTTTTCGCAAAAAGAAGTAATATTTATATGAGATTTTATACATTTTGCTAATTAAATGTAATAAAAATTATCCCTACTCTCAACTGAACTTTACATTTGATGAAATGTAGTTTTTGGAGTTATATGTCACAATTATCAAATTATAGCTGAAGGGCGATCGTTGACCTCACAGATTGGCACATTCAACATTTGGCTGAGATGCTGCCACTGAAGACCCTTCTAGCATTGATGATGTTTGGGAACCATTCAGTGTCCCAACAGTGTGCAGAGTGTTTTATCTCCTGGCCCAGTACTGCTGCTGACACTACCCGAGCCACTCTGACAGGAGATAAGAGGAGTTTCCCCAACGACATCAAGCAGAGATGAGTGTGAGGAGATAGATCTGGAGAAAACTGATCGAAAAAGCCATTTGCTGTGTTTTGTTTTTTAGCCGCATTGAAATTACAGATGAAAGTGTTTTCATATGATTATACCTTTAACAATACATAAACATTGTGAATTAGGGAATGGGTTTTTGATCTTCTAGATGCCACGGACCCCCATAAGATGATTCTCATGCGAGGGACCCCCTAAAATTGTAATTATTATTTTTTTTGTATTGAAGGTCCAATTTAGACTGTAATAAGTAAATATTATAAATATGTGTTAAATGTTGTTTTGTATAAAATGTTTTAATAACTTTTTTTATTATTATTATTGTTTCACTGTTTTTCTCTAAACATTTCCACAGACCCCCAGCACTCTCATGGCCCCCAGTTTGAAGCCCCTGTCTTTTGGTTATTTTTGAAAGGCAGTTGCTGCAGGGGCATGTTTTTAACAGTCATCTTTTAACAGTCTATCTGTTTTTTTTTTTTGTATTTTTTTTTTTTAGCAAAATTAAATTTTATCAAATATATAAAATAAATTATCAAACTGATTATACAAATTATAACCCTTATTAGTTTATCTGACTTAACATAAAAATATTTATCTTATTATTTATTTATTTACAGTCATGGCTACAACCCTCTTGCAATGTTGCAGCTGTGTCCTTGACCTTGGCTTCTCCCTGTGTTGTCATGAACGCATTAATTATATGCTTTTCCCTCAATCTCTTTCATGTCTGGGTGACAGGAGCCTGTCTGTTTGAGCTCGTGACCCCTCCAGTCACGAGCCCACGGCTTTATAATTGCCAAGTGACTAGCGGCATGTAGGAGCGCTATTTCCTCTCATTGTCGAGCGGTCGTGAGCAGGAAGTCGGAAAAGAAAGCAGAAACTGAGGGGGCAGGGCCATTTAAAAATACCTGCTACCCTCCTGCAATAACGGGACCACAGACAGTAGCCCTACGGGACAGTGCTGGGGAGACTCGCAGCACAAAATGCAGCACAGAAAAGAAACCACGCTTGACGCAAACGCAGTTGCAATGGAGTAATTAAACAACGCGGCTGGAGGGACATCTGCCTGTCATTACGTATTAGGCGCCTCAGAAACACATAGGATTGAATGCGTGGAGATAGAAATCTAATGCAAAGAAGCTACGTTGGATGCACTTGGGATTTAGCGTTCATAATGTGTGCTATAGGTTGTAGATATTTAGTGCACTAAGAAGGAAGCAAAGCAGGTGCATCTCTGAAGGCAGTTCATTGAGCTTGACGTTGATGGTGTTTCAGTTGATGGTCTTTCTTTCACTGGAACTGCACGCATCAAATGTAGGCTACTACTGAATCATTCCTGAATAATATTTAATATGGCATCTACAATTGAACGGAAAACAATGGAAACGAATGAGTAAGTAAGACATATTGTTTGGTTTTCCATTTTTTTAGGCTATC
This sequence comes from Carassius auratus, assembly GCF_003368295.1. Lineage (NCBI taxonomy): Eukaryota > Metazoa > Chordata > Actinopteri > Cypriniformes > Cyprinidae > Carassius > Carassius auratus. Next base: position 12,568,604 of record NC_039260.1, read on the forward strand.
ATTGCTGTCTGTATAGACAACAAGTACAACCAAAATAGTGCAATAGCCTATATTATGTAGCCTATTGGTTATATCAGTGTTTGCGCTTAGTTTAAAAATGTAAGTCACAGTCATTTTTTTTTATTAGTGATAACGATTATATATTTGTAATAATCACATTTGGACTAATTTAAAGTCGCATTAACTTGTATGATCGCGTTTTCACGAGTTAAGCGCATGAAGGATAGGGCTATTTTACTCAATGCATTAATAATCCAATAAAACGCTACCTTTTCAAAAAGTGGATTAAACGGCTCTAGTCGTGTGACTATGAAAAGAAATGATCGTTTACATGAGATCAAAACAAGTCTGCACTTTTGGTTATGCTTAACAATGCTGTATAAAATAAAATAATATTTGGTCACATGTTAACCAGTGGGAATAAATGGGCTAATTTAAGTACGCGTGCAGTGACCCAAAGCGCCTCATTTGCCTAGTGCACTTAACACTTTTCTCCCTTGGGATCGCGTGGCAGTAGTCTTTAGCAAACATTTATTTATAAATCAAATGTAGGTATATCTAAAAAGTAAGAAAAGAGTAGCGCATCTGATTGCCAATTTTATCCGTAAGGAACACACATAACCATAACATACCATAAGTTTTATAGTGTTTTCAATGAAATACGCACTAGTGCCATCTGGTGTTCATAATGGCGTATCGCATGTTTGAATGTAAACGCTAATCCACACAGGGAGCCCGTGGACGAGGTGCTCCAGATGCCGCCGTCGCTGCTGACCTGTGGCGGCTGTCAGCAGAGCATCGGGGACCGCTTCTTCCTCAAGGCCATCGAGCAGTACTGGCACGAGGACTGCCTGAGCTGTGACCTCTGCGGCTGCCGCTTAGGCGAGGTGGGCCGCAGGCTTTACTACAAGCTTGGCAGGAAGCTGTGCAGGAGAGACTACCTCAGGTAAGACTGGCAGGCCTGGATTGAATTTTTCATCCTTTAATTAACCCTGTGAAGCCTGACATATGTAATAATAATCTTTAAAAAAATGAAATGGAATTTTAACTCTAGCTTTAAAGTCTAGTATGTTTCAAATATGTGTTTTATTTTTATCAGGTATCATATTAAATACTTGCATCATGCTTTTATGGCTCATATAGTATGATATTGGAGCCCATACTTTTTAGGAGAAAAAAGTTAGTATGTTTCAAATATGTTCAATACTTTTATATATAGTATGATACTGGAAGCTATAGGCCTACTCTAGGAGAAAAAACACCTCAGTGTCATTCAGAGATGAAAAGTATGTAATTTAGTGCAGATGCTGATATTTATACGGCCAAAATGATGAAATTCTGATTGTCATGTAAGTGACAAAGCTTGTCATGTAAATGATCTTTATAAGAGTATGACAGATTTCTTACATTAAATGCAAACAATTTTATTGTGGCAGGCAAATAAAATACAGTGCCATACAATAATGATGACTCAGACTTTAACATAAGTTTTCTAAAAAATAAAAAAAAACAAGAAAGCAAGAAAGAATGAATGGATAAACAAGTACACCTAAGTTGCTTCAGTCAAGAAAGGGTTAAAACTGAAATACTATTAACAGAAAATTTGGGCTCCAGTCCTGAAAGGTTGTTTTTCAGCCCTGAAATGTATGCTTATGTTAACTTGATAAAAATCTGTAAAGATATCACAGCAAAAAGACAAGATTACCACGACCTGAAGGAGAGGCATTTTTAGAAGGATAATAAAAATGCATTTTCCTTGCTAAAAAAGTCATGTAGTAGCCAAGTTTTAATCATAATTTTGAGGTTTTAGAAATGTGTGTATTATATGTGACCCTGAACCACAAAACCAATTATAAACAGCACAAGTATATTTGTAGCAATAGCCAAAAATACACTGCATGGGTCAAAGGGATACATTTTTATTTTATGCCAAAAATGCCAAAAAAAGTAAAGATCATGTTCCATAAAGATATTTTCTAAATTTCCTACGATAAATATATAAAAACGTATTTTATGATTAGTAATATGCATTGCTAAGGACTTCATTCGAATCACTTTAAAGGCAATTTTCTCAAATTTGTGGGTTTTTTTTGCACCCTCAGATTCCAGATTTTCAAATTGTTTAAATAGTTTAAATATTGTCATCAATGAAAAGCCTCAACTTATTCAGCCTTCAGATAATGTATAAATCCCAATAAAAAAAGAACCTTATGACTGGTTTTATGGTCCAGGGTAACAAAGATAATGTATTTGGCTTTATAGGGTTTAACTTAATTATTGGCAAATCACAATTTACATGTAATAAGTAAAGGGATAAACATGTATTGCATGCATATGTCTGTAAAACAAATATTCTTGTGAAGCATCTAGTGTACTTAAGAGTGTTGCACATTACTATAAAATCATATATTAAAATAAGGTGGTTGTCTGTCAAAATCAATTTCTGTTTCCTTCTCTGCAGACTGTTTGGTCAGGACGGGCTCTGTGCTTCCTGTGAAAAGAGGATCCGGGCTTTTGAAATGACCATGCGTGTCCGTGACAAAGTCTATCACCTCGAGTGCTTCAAATGCGCTGCCTGTCAGAAACACTTCTGCGTTGGAGACCGCTACCTGCTCATCAATTCGGACATTGTGTGTGAGCAGGACATTTTTGAGTGGACCAAAATTAATGGCAGCATTGTATAGTGTTCTACTAAAGTCCTAAGGGAAACGTAACATCCTGTCAACATTCGCAACAAACCCTTTACTAAAAAAGAATAATTCTCTTTCTGGCTCCAGGAGCCACCGCTATGGACATGATTTAAACTTTCATCTCATATATTTGAGAAAAATTGCCACCAGCAAAATACACTGGGTTTTCTATTGGTGTATTTTTAATAACAGCCTAAATAAAGTTTGTGATGCATTGCAATAAAAGCTGATTGCCTTTGCTACTTTCACAGAAAGTTCAATTTGTTTAAGTAACACAATTGCTATAAAATGTTAAAACATCTTTCTTAGAGCCTATATAAAGAAAATGACTTGTATACTCAGGCTTTTCTTCTTCACAGGAGAGATACTCACCAATAACGACATATTATAAGACAGAAATAATAAGTCAAATACAATCACGCTTTAGATTAGAGAATACACATTCACTGTTAAGAGTTTTCCCTTAATAAACTCCTACTTTGATGCTTATTAATAGTTTGTAAAGTAGTTAAGTATATTCATATTTCAGTGATGTCATAACTGAATCCGCATCATTACTCCACTCTTCAGTGACACATGATCTTTCAGAAATCATTCAGATATGCTGACTTAGGACTGAAGAATCATTTCTTGATTTTTGTTTTGTGCTGCTTAAGATTTTTGTGGAAACCATGATACTTAACTTTTTTTATCATGTTTAGTAGAACAGTATTTTTAAATATATTTTTGTGTAATGATGTAAACTCTTTACTGTCACTTTTGATCAGTGTAATGCACCTTATCAATTTCCTTAAAAATCTTACAGAACCCAGACTTTTTAACCATAATCTGTATCAAAATCAAACTAGGTGTAGTATGTTATTTCATGTAATTTTGGAGAAAACGTTTAGGTTATGCAGTTCACCACTATCATGTGCACTAATAGGCCTACAAACTGAAAATCGAGAACAACTGTCAGATTCAATCTAATCACAGCCAGATTAAGGTCTGATGCTATAAAGAAAAAGTTCTCATTTGTCCAGTCATGTAGATTAATTCAAAAGACTTGAAGGATACATTGACAAATCCGGAAAAAAAAAACCAACATCTGAAAAAAAAAAATCACATATCTCTCTGTGGGGTTCACAGAGTTCAGAAGACCTGCATGAGGGGGAGAGCCCTGTCATGGCAAAGGAACACATCTGAAAGCCACAGGTTCTAAACAGAGTTTGAATGCTGTTACATGTTTTCCATCCCACTGCTCAGCTTTGAAGAAGTTCTGGTTCTGAGCTTTACCAGAAGCCAGTGTTGAGACAGAAGTGAATGCTGCCCTTCACTAAACTGGCTTTGGTAGACTGACCACATTCACTCCACACAGTCGCAGATATTTTTGTTAGTTGTACCACCTCTGCTGGCTGCCTCCAATAATTCGTGATACAAAACAGGACTCCATGCCACGAGGGGAAACTGAGAGATGGTCCCTGTGTTTTGTAAAAGACCGTAACAAGTTGTTGTTTGTGGAGCTCTTGATTATTGCCATTGGTGTTCTCGCTCTAAACAGAAGGGGGCGCCAAATGTCCAAACAAATGGACTTTAAAATAAGACATGGGATCGACATTTAAATATGACATGCAGCATATGATTCGCTTAAAATGTCAATTAATTTGGTATCTGCGTTTACTAGAAATTACATAAACTTTGGTATAATAATTGAAGATGTACACATTCAGATTTTATTGAAAAATATTTTTATTTTAGTTAACTTATATTCATAACTGTCATAAATACCTTATTGGTTTCCGTTTTGTTTATTTTTTTCCCCTCATTTTTTATGCTTTTGTTAATTGTATTTTGTGTAAATGTGCTTGGTTTTTTGCCTCTCCTTTTTGATTTTGTGTCTTGTAGCTATTTTGCTTTTTTTGTTTTCAGAAATAAAAAAAGGCATATAGATGGATTTGTTTTTTTCACTGGAAAAATTCAGTCACTTGCTCACTAATGGATCCTCTGTGAACGGGTGCAGTTTTCACTTCCCAAGACATTAATGATTATTTTTGGATTATTGTGACGTTTTATCAGGACTCTCGTTCTGACGGAACCCATTCACTGCAGTACATCCAGTGGTGAGAAAGTGATATAATGCTCAATCAGTTTCCCTAAATCCAATAACCATTTACTCCTTGAACTACTAAGAATATATTAGGAGAGATGGTGATGCAGTTCTATTGTGGAACATACATCTTCCATTCCATCAGTGGCTTTTACACAGGTTTTATCAGCAGTTTGGACTGTCATTCTGACGGCACCCATTCACTGCAAAGGATCCATTGGTGAGCAAGTGATGTAATGCTAAAGTTTTCCAAATCTGTTCTGATAAAAATATTAATAATAATAATAATAACAGTGGATGGCCTGGGGGTGAGTACATTTTATGCAAATTTTCATTTTTGGGGGCGAACTGTTTCTTTAAGCATGTCTGATCTCATACATGTGAATGTGATAAGATTCCAGTCTAATTCTGTGGTCCACACATAACATATAAAGCATGAATATTCTGATGGAATTTCAAACCTGAGATCAAACCCACAGTAAAGTATCTATAAGATAGCATAAGATAGATTGCAGCGGTACAGTCTTTAAAAACCCACAAATCTGGGCTTGGAAAATGTAAAGTACATAGAACATATCCTCATGTGCATCTGCAGTTCATTAAGAACTGGCTATGCTTTGTTCAAAGGTTCTGTCATATAGTCTTTTTGAAACTGCATATTGATGTGCCCATTGTGTTCCATAGATTTGTTATTTGCAGGAATTATTTTTGGCTGGAAACCTCGCGAGTATCATTTTGCACATGTGGATAAGGAAACAAAATTATTTTACGTGACTATGAAAAATTCGGCAAAGCCTATAATGACAGGATACAATTTCTGTGAGAAAACTGTCTCAGGTCAATATTTAGAAAAGAATGAAACTGGCATAAACAGACGGGTGATAAAACATCACTAAACCAAACCCTGTCCAAAACAGGGAAGAAATGTTTTTCATTATCTAGTGAATTTTCTACGATCTATTATTTATTACATCTGCATCTTTATCTCCATAGCTCATTTTTGTTTGATACTATAAATCTGCATGGATTTTGTTCTTCTGTATTGTCTTCTAAGTTGCCTCAATACATTTTGCACAACACGTAATTGTTTACAGAAAGAGCACTCAAAAACTTCACAGCTTTCCCCCTCATCTATGATGATTTACAGTTAACAGACTAGCACATAACATACATCTGAACCAAAAGTTGAGGAGGATGTTATTTTCAATGGTGACTCCACATTGCAGTGGCAGAGTGCGCTCCAATTTGAACTGTATTTCAGATATTTATTAGACGCTTCAATTGGTTAAACATTCCTTGTTTATAAGTACACCAACATGTTACAAAGAAAGATATTTAAATAACAAAATATTAATACTTTTAGATTAAGGAAACTATAATTGTTGTAGTTTACTGTAATTTACTCCTTATTTTCTAATTAAAAGCAAGCGTGTCTATTTATTACATAAAGATAAGTTTTTTGCTGTGGAAAAAGACTGGATTGAGTAGGGGTAATGCACGTCTTCTGAAAAACAATATCTGAAAGTAATTAAGAAACCAAAAAAAAAAAAAAAAACCAGGTCAAATTTGCAAATCAATTCTTTTTTCACCCAATTGGAAACCACTGGAAGAAACTGCCATCTAAACTGAATTTTAAATTATGTTATAGCATCTTGATCAAGTCTTGATTAATATTTGACATCAAATTGATATTAAGGTGCCTGCTTTCTGGTCAAAGACTTTAGATATACAGATAGGAGTTTCGAATTTCAATGGTGGAGCTGCTTTGCGAGTGCTCTGGTATTTAGTCCACTTGGACTTTTCATCGTTTGTATCACGTGGCTTGTCCTGTGAGTTCCAGACAGGCGGTCGGTCTCTGCATTCGTGGTTTGTATACTTCAGTTACTCTTTCTGTAGATAAATCCACAGTTACTCAGTAGTTTTCAATAAGGGAGTGAATCATGGAATCATTCATTCAACAGATTTATTCAAAGCCAACGTATTCAAAGGAATGCCATTACTGTGTTGCTCAGAGACACATGATGTTTGTTTCTGCTGTGATTCCATTTGGAATTATAGTTTCACTGTAAGGTACTTCTGATTTATTAAAAGTTGTATAAAACAGTGTTATGCTGGCAATCATCATGGTTTTGATTGTAGCACCACTGATGATTGAGGTAATAACACTTTTGCTATTGCTTAATTGTATCAAGGCATGCCTTTTCTGAATTACACATAAGGTCGGCTACATTTAATCAGCCCTGGGGTGACAGGAAGGGTTAAGCTGGTTTCTAGGAAGGCAACAAATTCCACATTGGCATCAAAACATCCACACATGCCTGGGATCATGTTTTTGTTCAGGTGATGGGGAATGGCAGCACTCTGGATTCAGTGTTTGAGTTTGATCCAGTTTCTCGCAGTAATTGCCCTTCCCATAACAGGCCTGCTTTTAATCAACTCTGAACATCGCTGGGATGTGCTTCAAGATGGTTGACCTTCGAAATCTGCTTGAAGGGAACAGGATGAGATGAAATATGTAGCCTTGCTATTGAAACATTAAAATGATAATAAAATAGAACATGTTGTTTAAACTATAGCTCTGAAACGATCCTCAATGCCACACAATGAATATAAATAGCAGATGATATGAGGCACTCTAGAACACACACATACACATCAAGGAACAGTAAAGACATTTACCCCTGGTTTACAGACAAGGCTTAAGGCTAGAGCTATTTCATCTGAAAATATCTTGCTCGGACATATCTTAAAATATGTCAGTGCCATTGTTCTGTCTCAAGATGCACACCTGAAATGTTTGGTTAGGCCTAGTTCTGGGTTAATCTAAGCCCCGTCTGTGAAACCAGCCATAGAAATGTTAAAAAGTTTTTGATTTTAAATAAGCCCTGTGCTTTTTTTTTTACTGTATATTCATCCAGGAATCCTGAAAAAAATAATTGTAAAAATATTAAGCAGCTGGTTTCAACTTCATAATAAAAGGAAATGTTTCTTGAGCACAAAATTAGCATATTAGTTTTAGTATTTTAGTATATTAACATTGTTCAATTCAGCGTATTGAGATTTGTCACCATTAAAATCCAAAAAATGTAGTCTTTGTATTTTGTATTTTAAAAATGATAGATTCCATTTCTCTCTTTTCTTTAAAAGAGATGACTTTAGAACTGTCAGTATTAATAATACAAGTTCCTGAGACAATACACAGATAATGTCACATAAATAGGGTTTAAAGCCTAAATAAGTGCTCATATTCCTCCAAACAATACTAATCCATTGTTAGCTTTTATATACACAACTTTTATATACACAAAACAAGGGACACTATATTGAATACCGTAGCCAATTTTTTTTTCGTATGGGTTTGTGGTAACAACAAGCTTTGCTGCTATATCCCACAATCCTTCTCTGCTCTGTTTAGCTGTGCAATAGTTAAAGCTTCCCTCTATTGTAAAAAACAACAGATCATTCTTTAGACACTACAGTAAAAGTGTGTAGCCCAATTACAGCTCTTATGGTAATTACATTATTGACATTCCCTAAAATACAATAAGCCAGCCACTGTTCTATACAATGAAGTATAAGACTGATAGAAGAACAGTTGGGAATCAAGCCTAAGGTCCGTTCTTATCATTTAAACTGAACCGAAGGCATTTCAGAGCCAGAAGGGGACTGAAAAACCTTTTCGCTCCATGTGATATCAATTGAAATATTAGCTGTAATTCAATAAGCTATCGGTGGACAGGGCGCGTGAGCCTAAAGTGAAAAAGTGGATGAGACGTCTTTTGTCTTCAACACTTAGCTTAAGAGCCTAAAAATCTGAGTCATGTGCCATTGAGCCATTGATATATTGCTATATACAATCTCATCTAGATATGTATATATATAATCTATATAAATATATATAGATTACATAATAACAGACTGAATAACGTTAAATTAAGTATATAAATAACAATAAATCATATAAATAAATTACTGGACGTTATCTAATGATATTAATCAATTATTAAAGTGATTTTTTTCATATAATAGCGAGACATGTTGAACCCTATGTCAACTTATTATCCTCTACATCTTCAAATAGTCGAATTGAGACATGGCACTTCTTAACAAGCGTCCTTTAAATTTTAAGACAGGGAGCATGACTTTCATTAGAGTATGAAAGAGCCTCAGTCTTGTCTCTGTCAGGACATTCCAGATAATTACTGTTTGAGAAGGTCCTCTGTTCCAGCTTCGGCATGAACTCGGACCCAGCGGTCAGTGCTGCTGAACCACCTGTAGAACTGCTGGGAGAAACTATCAAGAAATATGCTCAGAGTCAAACCACATCCAAGAGAACAAACCAGGAATATTGCACTGGTGTTTGAAAATGTGATGCTGTATTTATAAAACAGTTATAAAATGTTTATAAGACCCCCACGAACCCTGTGTAATTTTATGTAGTTCATTATATTATAAAATGTCATGGAAATATATTTGATATGGGCAAGAGTTTAATAAACACATTTTCAGATGATTTAATAGATAAATAACTTTGAATATTTTTTTTACATGTTGCAGTGAAACAGAGACATAGAATGCAATACTTATGTAGAACACTGTACCTTATTCAGTTAACTGCAGCAGTAAAATGCTGTTTTGATCAAGGTGGAAAATCGAGGTTGACCTCTGCAATGTTATATAACTGAGCCAAGCCTCTATCAAACTCACCTTAAATGCCACAGTCATTCTCAGTTTGTTTTCAGAATTATTATATTCCACTTTTAACCCAGCTGAAACCTAACATGCGCGTAACCTGAATAGAGATTCCACAGAGGAATCCCTTAAGAGAGCAATCAGAGGCCCTCTGGAAACACATCATGATGTCATCACGTCCACTTCAGCCTGAAGATAAAGTTAACTGATTCTTGCTGACAGACCCAGTCAGCACTATATTTGATTCCATGTTTCTTGTCTGCGTCATAGTAATTCAGATCTTCATCTTTCTGTGATCTCCGAAGCCAAAGCAAACCTCAATCTAATTACAGTTCATCATACTTTTTTGATCAGCTATTGTGGTTAGTTTATGTTCAGTGCTTGGTCTTTGGTGAAATGACCGGAGCATAAGTGGCAAACGGACAAATTAGAATGAATTTGGTAAGAGGAAGAATTCTCCCCGAGTAACATTTTACTCACCCTCAGGATATCCAAGATGCAGATGAGTTTGTTTCTTCATCACAAAAAATTTAGAATTAAATTACTTGCTCACCAATGGATCCTCTGCAGTGAAAGGGTGCCGTCAGAATGACAGTGCAAACAGCTGATAAAAACATGACAATAATTCACAAGAAATCACAAGACTCCAACCCATCAATTAATGTATTATAGTAAAAAAGCTGTAGGTTTGTAAGAAACAAATCCATCATTAAGGCATTTTAACTTGGACAGAATGGACACCAGTGGAAACCAGTCCATCATCCTTAATAATGCTAATAATGATGACCTGAGGGTGAGTACATGTTTTATTTTGGTTAGCTATACCTTTAACTAGTAAATGTAAATGTTGAGGTGATTGGAAATGGATTATATAAATATGTCTTTTATTAATATTATTAGCATTTTGAAACCCTCATCTTTTTTTTTAATTTGAGACCAATAACTTACAGTATATTTAGACGAAACAAGGCAGTGTCACATAAATAATTCTTTAAAATAAAATAGTTTTCACTATTTCAAGATGATAATGAAATTAAGGAAAGATTATATTTTTCTTTTCTCTTTAATTCTGCCATCAGAATATAAATAGCTGTGTTCTTTGCTATTATTATACAACATCTAGCTGAACCGTAAGCTGCTCGTGTGCTAGTATAAAAAATTTTACATTTAAAATGAACTTTCAAATTAAACGAGGGCTCGAAGAAACACTAGATTCTCAGACGTGACCACACAAAAGGTTTGCAGTGAGATGAGGGAGTGTTAGCATTTCGAAAATGGGAGAATGGTGCACATTTTTATTCAATTAGACATCTACTAGTCCAGTAATTTAATCAGCTCATCAGATGACATAGTTCCTACCCATCTCATGTGAATTCAATTACAGATATGAGACTCCCTCACAGACACCTCCATACTGCTAGACAAGACTAGCTTCATGTATTTTGTAATGTGGCCATTTCATGTGGATCACTTTCGATTTTTTACATATGGAAATATCCTTTGAGAAGTCATTGTAAAGCTAAAATGTTCCATTTGAATAGCACCTTTTTATTGTGTTGAGGTGGTGAGTAACTGAAGACTGAGAGAATAAAGACAGAATAAGTCATTCTTATTTACATCCTTCCAAAAATGTGACATTGACTATATAGGCAAGCTAGGCTTCAATGTAAGTCCAAATCTGATTTGGCCTTTTTTTAAATTCTCCCTGTTGATTCTTGGACTGGACAGGAATGTCAAAGACGTGATTAGATAGACAGACCAAATTTTTGTTGATGGATACTCAGATTATGACTACTAACTTAGGCTTCTCTCCTTGCAAATCATTTTCTAATTGGAGAAGATTTAATAAAATAACAATGTACTTATCTTTTTATTAAGCAATTTTACAGGAAAAGCCCAGCAAATCAAAAGACCTAACTCTATTATAATAAATGGTCCTGGGACTTCCTTTGCCTTTTAGAAACTGTCAAATAAATTTGCTGAAAATTTATAAATTCATTATAAACAGATTAGAAAATACATTTTTTGGTGGATACAATCAGTTATAAGCCTTCAATGATGCAGCATTGTAATGGTTAAAGTTATTGTTGCTGTTGTTCTGACAATGCATGTGTGCTATTACATCATATAAATTGTTGAATAAAGTACAAAAATTACAGACTTACAAACCAAACGTAGTAACTGAACTAGTGCATGCCAAAAGCAATGCAAAAATCACAGGTTCAGTTCCCAAGAATACAGTCTTGGAGAGATTGCATATTATACAGCTTCCTTTTTATAAAATATGCAACTTCATTAGAGAAAAAAACTTCTCACATATATCACTGATTAGCCTAGCTTAAAATTATCTGCGACCGCAGAAATATACACAGATGTTTGTACTGTCCTTGTACTGCAAAAATGTAATAGGCTATGTTTGGCCAAAACCAAACAAAAACAAACATACAAGCAAAAACATGACTCTGTTCGTAGAGCTGCTGAGCACATTGTTGGTGAGATGCAGATGGATGCCATTAGACAGTTAAAGCTGTCAGAGCTGCAAACGCTGTTATTTTCAGTCATTTGCATGCTTGCAATAGGCTATTATTAAAACATACTGATAAAAATACAGAACAAAATGTGACATTAAGACATATAAAAATTGTGAAAATCCAATATTATTATTTATTTATTTTCTACAGAGTCTTATAACTTATTTAACTTATTCAAAGGTGGTGATCGGGTAACTCATCTAACTCATTTGTCTTTTGGCTTTACAACTTCACAGCCAGCAGTAAAGCTGATTTAATTGCATTTATCTCTTTTTTCATATATTTTGCATTTGCAGTTTTTAACTATTTTGAATTAAGTAATGAGGGAAGTTTTTCAAACATTTTCGTGCAAAATGTTTGTGTATGACATTATAGTCAGTCAGTCATGTCCCTAATTGCATTACTGTCATGCGTTGTGTTCCTCACGTGTTAGCTGACCTCTCAGTTATCATGATTGGACCACCGACGCCAGCAGACACCAGGACAACATCCTGCGTCCAGAATTCTCTCTCTCTCCTGCATACCTTAAAAGACGCTTTCTAGCATTTGCTTTTGCCTCGTCTCTGGAAAACATCTGAATCATTTTAACCAACCCCAGCTGTCGCCCTGGTGTGGGTGTGTGAGAAAGTGCATGTCTGTGAATGAGAGGAGACTCGAGCGAGGGTGACGTTTAGATTTACAAATAATAATAAAAAAGTAAGGATATTTTTTTTCTTTTTCTATTTTCGTCGGTATGAACGCAGAAACGTGCGTCTCATACTGCGATATGAACTCAATGGATTCATATTATTCGCCATCACCAGGGCAAGGGAGAGTCCAACAGGACAGTCCTTACAGGACGTTCCAGCCGAGCGACTCCAAATACAGTCCCATTTTCCTCCCCGCCAAAGGTCAATCTTACGGGGACAAGCCACCGAGTCCTTTCCACCAAGAGTGTCCGTCACTGGATGATAGCACACCCGAGAGCGCCTACAGCAAGTACCATCTTTTCATGCAGAGACCCACATGCAAAACTCCCCCTGAAGACAGCAAACTGAAGGACGGCGCGCTCATCTCGTGTTATGGTGAGTGGCATCTATGGTAGGCTACATGGTTTGTGTGTTCATTTTTTTGTATGTCCTCGGAAATTGCATAGGCCTACAATTTGGTCCGATTTCCACCTCTGATAATTTCTCCGTGTAACATATACCGGTTGAGGGTAAAATAAGGCCTTTAACAATCTGAGTAGCCTATAAACTTCAACTTTCGCACATTTGTTATAACATGCACAGCACTCCCCGCAAAAAAAAAAAAAAAAAAAAAAAAAAACCTTGCCTTAAATGTTAAAATAGCCAGAGTCAAAGTGGTGCTGACGTCCCACACTTTTTGTTTTAAATAAATGATAAAAAAGTGTAGTTGAAACTTTGAATATTTAGAATATTTTATTCTGAAAATTATTTATTCAGAAAATTATTTAGTCCGAAAAAAAAAACCCAACAACTTTAAAATGGTAAACTAATATTATCCGCAAAATCTAAAAATCTAAATCCCTGTTACTGACATTAGCGCAAAACTGTCTAGGATTGATTTTTCTTCATGACATCTTTGTATTTATTAAATCGAATTATGTTTTTATTTCGCTAAATAAATGTTAAACATAATTAGGCCCGATTCATTTATTCAGACATGTATAACCTAGCCTATTATTATAAAATAGACTTTGCCTTAGAATGATTTATCGGACCATTATGCTAAACCGTAAGGCTGAAAATTATTCAAATCCACATTCATTCTCGCCTGTTATATGTCACATCCTACATTTTGTCACTCAGATGTTGCAGAAGATTCTGGTGGATTTTACTCCGAAATACTAACAATTCGACTGGTGGTCTCATAAACAATCAAAGCAGAAGTCATGGAAAGATGTTACTAAATGCATACAGTGACTTAAAGACAGATTAGCATCCTCTTCTTACTTACAAACAGTGGCATGAAAATCCATCTTCGTGGCTGTAAATCACGCCTGGGCTATTTACGATGTGTTGACCGCAGACCAGTGAAAACAGACACCGAATGTATCATCAACGTCTTTAAGGCTACATTAAGGCAGGCTGTTATTGGCGTCAGAAAAATACTAATCGATTCATTAAGTTATTTGTATAGTTAATTTAAGCTTTAATTATTTTTTATTTCAGCCTACCATCTCGTATTTTTTCCCCATGCATGTAGTCAGAACAGTCTGTTTATTACGACAATTTAAGACAGTTGAAATTAAATGATTAATATGCTGCTCTGAGTGAGTGAGTAAATAAAAATAGGTAAACAATATGAAATATGGTATAGTGTAGGTCTATTTGTATCTTGTAGCCTATTTGTATTTTTCTGCACAGGAGGTTTCAACTGCTATCAAAAGAATTACTCTGATTAATTCTATCGAAAACAATCTTAGCATTCAAACCATTAAGATCTTCGGGAAATCAAGCATCCAGATTATTATTAGAAATGACTAAAACAAAACAAGCAAACAAATCACACACACGCAAAAAGGACTGCATAGCCTTGCATTTACTGCTCTTTCATTAAAGTATAGTACAGTAAAATCAAAACAAATAATATTCTTGTTATTGTACATATGTAGGCTACATACAATGTTTATTGTCTTCTGTAGGCTAATAATAATCACATTTAAAGAGACAATAGTAAACTTAGGAGTGATATTTAGGGGTTATTAGTAAATACAAAAAATGTTTAAAAAAATACTGGATGTGATATTTTAATACAAGGTTTTCAGAAAATAATGTTTTTAAAATTGTTAGTAATACCAAATTCCTGGGTGTAAGTGGGCATGAGGATATGAGATAATCCCTTTCATGAAGATATTAATTTTAGATGATGCGCTGTACTTAGAGCTTTTTTCCTGTCTGCGGTTTGAGGAGAACGGACACTGTGTGGTTCCCACACCATACTTGGAGAGTATTTGTGGTTTGAGCTGTAGATGTCAAGGGGTAAGATCAAGCCTCATGCAAAGTCTGATTGACCAGTCGGAGAACACTGGAAACTGAGAATGTGGGACAAACTTTTGATCAACACAGAGAGAAGGGAAGATGTACTCTGACTCAAGATAACACTTCTTCAAGTGCGGGTTGTAAACTTTTGATCACACCACCTATATCCAAAATATGGTAGGGGGTTAGCTCTTTCCAGCCAATCAGAGCCCTGTAAATATACAGTGACAGTAACAGAGTATGTTTATCATGGGTTGAAACTGTTGAAAACTATAATACACGGCCAAACTTTTTTATTATTATTATTATTATTATTATTTTTACTTTTTTTAATTGTACATAAGAGCTGACTTGAGTATCAATCTTTTAGTAGTACTGCTTCCAAAGAAGGAATGTCAGGATAAATCCCCAACTAATTCTGTAATCTGACAGTTCTTATGAAATCAGTTCAAAATTTGATACATTTTTGTAAATGGGAAATAATTAATGGATTACCATACCAAAGCATGAAACCTCTCCAAAAACCTGAGTGATTCATGAGTCGCAGCAGTAGGGGGTATATCATTATTCAGAGGCAGATGTGTGGTACGGCCTCCCAGAGATATCATTCATGCTTTCATTCCCCCACCACTGGAGGCCTAAAATGACAAAGCTGACTGGTTTACATAACCTTTCCATACAAAATGACATGTGCAAATAAACCAGCATTCAACAATTGATGAAATATTAAGTTGGCTATTAAACATTTACTGTAGCAAGCTTGATCTGTGGAGCTTGAATCTTAAAGGTTTTACACATTTGATTAATTCTGCACAGTTGTCTGGTATGTCGACTAATTGTGTGGATAACGGTTTTCAGAGGTGTGACAAAATATTTAAATTAAATTAAGCTTTGAGTAAAGGACAATGAAGTTCTTGCTGTTTATCCTTGCTGTATCCCTAAACTATAAGGATACAACATGAAGTCACATTCTTACCTGGTGTATTACATGGCCTACAAGGTAAGAGGCTTTTGGGGTATTTGGAGATGGAATGAAAACAAAGCTTTTTTTTTCATGAGTCATTTGCCACATAAAAACAGACGCAATGGCCTACACTATCCAACATAATTGTAATTTTAACAATAAAAGATTGTAAAAATATAAAAGCCTGTTAACTGGTTTACAGTTACTATCTATAACAGTCGAACAGGACAGTTTATTAAATATTTATATAGCTTTTGGAAATGAATAAGGTAAGACTTTAGTTTATGGACCAATTCTCACTATTAACTAGTTGATTATTAGCATGCATATAATAATAATAATTATTATTAACATAACGACTGTTTATTAGTACTTATCAAGCACATATTCTGCATGACCACATTTTACATCCCTAAATCTAACCCAGTGTTGGGAAAAGTTTCTTTTAAAAGTAACGCATAACAACATTGCTGACACGCAGCAGTGTGTGCAGTAAGGCACAGGCACCAAAAGGACCGCCCTCCCACCAACTCCTGCATCCTCCACCGCTGTCATCTGGCATGCCCTCAGCTCACCCTCAGCCCACTATCAATGCGGTGCGAGCTCCATGGGACAGCCATCCTCCAGCGTCATCGGAGTCTCCCTCACCTCCGCCTCTAGCCTTCGAGGCCTGGACTTCGCCTAGGCCCATTGACCCATCAGCTCCACCATGGCTCACAGCTCCCTCCTCTCATCTGTGGCCCAGCAGTCCATAAGCTCCTCGTGGCTCCCTCATCCCTCGGGCTCTGCCTTGATCTGGCGTCGACCATCCTGCACCTTAGGACTCCTCGTCCTTCCGTCGCTTTGACTCCTTCCGGGAGGGGGAGGTAATGTCACACCCATGGACTCATAATGTTGTGTTTTCCCTGCATGTGCTCCATTCCCCATGTTCTGTGTGACCCAGTTTCTGTCCCTCCTTGATTGATTAGTTTCCAGGTGTGTCTCCTTAGCCACTCGTTAGCCTGTCTTTATAACCCACGTTCTTTCAGTCTGTGTTTGTTGGGTTTACAAGTCAGTATATGTGTCTTTCTCCTGTGTTCGATGTTGGATTTACCCCTGTGTTGGATTAATAAGGACTAATAAGGAATTATTCTCGACTCCGTGTTCCTTCCGACACAGTATTGTGACACACACATAAATACGTCTAAAAACTGAACTTCAACACCAGACAAAGACAAACCGAACAGACTTTAGCTTAAACAGGGAGGCACAAAGGATAGTTAATAGAGCACAGGTGGACAGAATGGCACAATCAAACACGAGGGAAAATATTTATAAAACTTGCTATTTGTACTGCATTAGACTAACTGAAATCACAACAGTTCTATAACTATTGCTCTTTCGTTTTTTTGATTGCTTCTGTTACCCTCATTTTGCATAAATGATGTATGATGTTTTTAATTTTACAGGTATTTTATTTTATTTATTTATTTTTTATTTATTTTTTTAGTGCAGATTTAAGTTAAATAAAAAAAAAGTAGCCTACTGTAAAAAATTGCTAAAAGATTTAACAGTAAAGTTCTGGAAACTACAGCTGAATTGCTATATATACATTTACCATTTACCATATACTGTAAAACTATGCTAGATTATACACTCACACAGATGTAAACACACATATCTCTATACATATTCAGCAATATGCAAAATAATTTACAGTGCATGCAATGAAGACAATAATATTCCCATCCTTTTCAGGAGCTATTTTAAGTTATAGTGCACATCTGGGAGTGAAGTCTTGGAGACAGAAAGCTGGCACAGTTCTGCAATATATGGGAGTCATGTGTGAGGTCATTTATCAGGAGCTCAGATTTAACGGAAACACTGTCCTGGTTTCCCACAGAATCCACATTCCTGTGCCGCTCGCAAGCATTGATCTTCTCATAGGAACATCTGGAAGTTTTGCTTTGCACAGATACCTGTATCCACAACATACATAAGTGTCAAAAGTGAACAATCAATTAATTGCTTGAGTTTTTCAGTTAGAGGCCATATTTTTTTGGACCAGGTAACTTAGATTAGAACTTTCTTGTTTAAAATTAGAACCTTATTGAAAATAATAGTTCTTTACTGGCATCTACGGTTCCAAAAAGAATCCATAACAATGGATTTAATTGTGAATTTTATTATTTAAAAGTGTTATTAGTGTAACAGAAAGTAAAATGCAAGAAAAGGTTAGGCTGGAGGACTTTTGCAATACCAACATCAGTACTGAAGTAGAACTGTAAAAGATGTGATTTATTCATTATTAGATTTGTTTCCAAATGGGATATTTGCTATTATGACCTTAGGAAAATGTTCATATACATATTGTCACCTGCGGTAGGGATGTGAGCTTGTAGGAAGGAATCTGGTACTAGTTGTGCATTATTGTGTCTCAAGTAGTATAGCATCATGCTAACAAACAGATCTGTAGCTGGAGTTTGCTGGTCATGAATAATTTTGGGGTATAATAAGTCACAGTTCTCATTATTTTGCTATGCTCACGTACATACAGGTGCATCTCAATAAATTAGAATGTGGTAGAAAAGTTCATTTATTTCAGTAATTCAACTCAAATTGTGAAAAACGTGCATTAAATAAACTCAACACACACAGACTGAAGTAGTTTAAGTCATTGGTTCGTTTAATTGTGATGATTTTGGCTCACATTTAACAAAAACCCACTAATTCACTATCTCAACAAATTAGAATATGGTGAAATGCCAATCAGCTAATCGACTCAAAACACCTGCAAAGGTTTCCTGAGCCTTCAAAATGGTCTCTCAGTTTGGTTCACTAGGCTACACAATCATGGGGAAGATTTGATCTGATCTGATAGTAGTCCACAAGACAATCATTGTCACCCTTCACAAGGATGGTAAGCCACAAACATTCATTGCCGAAAAAGCTGGCTGTTCACAGAGTGCTGTATCCAAGCATGTTAACAGAAATTTGAGTGGAAGGAAAATATGTGGTAGAAAAAGATGCACAACTAACCGAGAGAACCGCAGCCTTATGAGGATTGTCAAGCGAAATCGATTCAAGAATTTGAGTGAACTTTACAAAGAATGGACTGATGCTGGAGTCACGGCATCAAGAGCCACCACACACAGATGTGTCAAGGAATTAACTGAACCACAGACAACATCAGAGTCGTCTCACCTGGGCTAAGGTGAAGAAGAACTGGACTGTTGCCCAGTGGTCCAAAGTCCTCTTTTTAGATGAAAGCAAGTTTTGTATTTCATTTGGAAACCAATGTCATATAAAAGTCTGGAGGAAGGGTGGAGAAGCTCATAGCCCAAGTTGCTTGAAGTCCAATTTTAAGTATATATATATATATATATATATATATATATATATATATATATATATATATATATATATATATATATATATATATATATATATATATATATATATATATATATATATAAATATAAATATATATATATATATATATATATATATATATATATATATATATATATATATCTTTTTTTTTGTCTTAAGAATGATCCTAATTTGTTTAGTTGAGTTGAGATTTGTTGGTTTGACTGTGCATTAATTGTTGTTAAGACTACAAATGTAATTCATTCAAGAGCTGTGAGTGATTTTCTTTCTTGCATTTTCTTGGATTATCATTACAGCAGCTAGTTGCTAAATTAGGCGCGGTCACTTTAAGAGACAATGAAGGCCCTCACATCTGATTTTTTCCTCATCTGTTTAAGGTCACTTAAGACATAACCGACAGCTTTTTCGAACATACTTTCCAAGACGGGTATTTTAAAACATTTTGTATGTATTTGTCAGTACAAGAGCAAAAAGAAGCAAATTCAGTGTTCAAGCGTTTTGAGCCGCCTCTCTCTGCATGAGCCCTGAACACCAGAGCTCCTGAATTGAGCTCTTTCACTTTTTTTCTGTTTGTTTAAACAACTGCAATTTGTATTTGTTCGTTCAAGTGCAGGAGGAACTTCGAAGAAAAATTTGCAAAGGAGAGCTCGGTTCATTGTTGCTGTCTGTGAGACGCGGCTCACAGTGTGTGAACACAGCGGGCGAGTAACCAGCTACTCAGTTGAGCTTTTCCGCGACTTGTTTTTGAATGCTTTAAACTCTATTGAATGTTTAAATTGGCAAGTGGCAAGGCTTAAAAACACCTTTCACCCTACTAGCGACGGATCATGGGATCATGGGATCATGGGATCATGGGTTTAATACCCAAGGAATAGATTAACTTGACGAAATGTATAGCTTGCAATGCAATTCGCTTTGGATAAAAGCACCTGCCAAATGCATAAATGTAATCTAATGTTAAATGGGCAGACTGTCCAAAGGTAACAGGTGATATCCTCATGGAATTGTTGTTGTATTTACAGAGACACCCTTTCACTAGTGCACCCTTGAGCAATATATTTTATCCAGGGCTACTACTAGGGAACTGGCTCTGAAATAAATGTGTTGTAAGTCACTGTGGCTAAAGGCATCAGCTAAATAACGAGTTACCATTGCGCAATGAAGTTAAGTCAAGGCACTGTTGAATTCTGTTGAAGTGCTGAGGCATTGTGTCAACGAGTGCTGTTATATATCAAGTATAAATGGCCAGGCACAGACTAGTTAATGCAAATGCAGGCTTCTGCAATGTTTCAAATAGCGCATTTTGCAGCTTTTTTAAAAAGAGTATTTGATGAAATGTATATCTCCCAGTCATTAGTTAGATTCTGCATTCTATATACTGTAGCAAGCAAACAATAACACAGAGCAACTCTAAAATCCCCAAGCATTTGGACTGTTTTCAAACCCAGACTATTGCTGTCAATGCATAATGTTAGCCAAAACCAAGGAGCTTTGGCTCTGAAATGGAAAACATGCAATGGCACTGTTTAAAATCTTTGGTGGTACGCAGATTCAGAATAACATGGGCTAAACAGCCAAGGAAAGACAGCAGGGTGGGACTGAAAGTGCTCACCACAGCAATTATGATGAGTTGTCTGCCAAACACAGAGAGATAAAGGCAGTGTGTTATATTAAAAAAAAAGTTATGGCAAAAACTGATACTCTAAACCAGGGATGCTCATACCAAGCACTGCAGGCTAAAGCTGGCCCATGATTACCTTTGATTCTGACCTGCCATGCCATATCACAAGAGCTATGGTAAAACAGGAAAATACATGACACTGATGCATTTCTTCATTTCAATTTTTTGTTGTTGTTGTTTTGTTTAAAAAAAAAAAGTGATTTTGCATTGAAATATAGAATAAAAAAAATTCTTGTGATGGAATTGCAATCAAAGACTTTGGACGGTTTTTATGGTATGGTTAAGTTAAAGGGGCTAAGGGGTCATAAAAGGGTCAGTATTGTATTATTATACAATAGTATAATTATAAATGTAGTAACATTATTTTATTTAAATATGCAATATATGCAATTTATAAACATGTATGTGCAGTACATAATGAGTGCATTATATCAAATAATTAAATCGTAGTTTATAATAGTTAAAGATACTTACTTTTTTTAAAAAAGTTCATTATTTCCAGTCAAGCTTAAATTTTGTCAAAGCTCAGCATCCTTAAAATTAAATCAATTACAAAATAAGCAAAAATGAGTGGAAAGGGTTCATACTGGGACTGTAACACACACTGTTGAAACGATCATGGAACTGAGAGCCTCAGTAGAGCATGATGTGAACAGGCATGTCTTGTTTATTTACTTACAATCCTGGCAGGTTCGTACTTCCATCGAGATACTGATTCAGTCCTCCAACATGGAGAACATATTTTCAACTAAGGCTTGTTTTACATTAGAGGTGACAACACAACCCTGTTTATGTTGAAATAAAGAATATTTGTATAGGAGCAGATGAGAGGTTTTGTGATTGTTAAATTGTCTCCACACTTCAGAGACTTTATCAACACTGCTTCAAGTAATTAAGATACTTTTCTGTAAGGATGGTAATGGGTTGAGAAACAGGACAACATAAACCCTCTTTCTCCTATATTTTGTGCAAACACTGAATTCACAACTGATTATGTCTATTTCCAGGTAAAGATGGCACTGGATTGACAGACACAGAGATGCCTCAGTCTGCTGATCCCACAGGTATTGATGGTAGTTACATCAATGTGAAAGACTCCGGGGTCAAAGGTCAGACAGAACGGCCTGTCCCTGAGCTCGGCAGTCCTCTGGACAAGAGTGAGGCTGAGAGCAACAAAGGCAAGAAGAGACGGAACCGCACCACCTTCACCAGCTTTCAGCTCGAGGAGCTGGAGAAGGTTTTCCAGAAGACACATTACCCAGATGTCTATGCTCGAGAACAACTAGCACTCAGGACAGACCTCACAGAAGCAAGGGTTCAGGTAGGCCTGGTTAGCCCATCTTTGTAATAATTTGCTCTGTAGATGACAATATGCTTTAGATTTATGTACACTTCAGAAGAGCTGCAGTTATTTAGAAATCAATATTGACAGTTATTTTTATTTCTATGTAGCCTCTCAGTTATTACAAAAAGTGTTCTTCAGTTTGTGAAACAGCAGTTTTATCATTTTGACTATTACTATTAAGCATGAACACTTTCATTAATATGTAATATTATAATAATTATTATTCGACAATACTCTCAGTAAATCAGAATGTATTTTCTAGGAGCTCCATTTAATTCTAGCAACTCAGTTTTACATTTTAAACACTTTTCCTCAGAATTCTGTAGGTTCCTCCCCAAATCAAAGCATAAAGTCTGTAGATTCTGCACTTTTAAGTTCTGCTCTGCGAAGAAAATTGGATAATAGCCTCTGCTGTGCCAGACTCAGATCTCAATTCTCACATCATGACAGAGAAGCCGGACCCAAAAATTATTTCCAAACTTCTAGTCCCTGTTTAATGTACCTCTCTACACCACAGTGTTTAAGGATGTTAAGAAGAGTTAGGGAGGAAGAAACACACGTTGTCTGCCAGGGGAAGAAAACACAGTTTGAGATGGCATAATCAATTTCCATGAAAAGAGTGAGGCGTTGTCAGGAACCTGGCCATGTTTTGAGGGTGCAGTGCCGTAACTGCATTCATTCTGAGTCCAAACAGAACCAGCTATCACACACACACACACGAGTCGAATTACCTCTGCAGGCTGACAACACAGTGCAGACTCTGTTGAGTGACTACAGGGTTTGACCCGTATTTCAAAAAAATACCTACAGACATACGTAATTGAGATGAGCCCCTCCTGCTTTCCTCCCCAGCGCTGTTGTTTAGTGCTGGCTGTTGCTCTGTCCTGCTCGCTCTCTCTATCAGACAGCACTTTTCCCCTCTTTCACACTCTGTAAAAGAGGATGCTTTGGATGATATCATAGTTTTTGTCCTTGGGACATACAGTACTTGGAACATATGGAATGTAATTTGGTATCTTTTTATTTTCTAAACATGCATATTGAGATGCAAGCACATATGTGTAGTGAGGCAGTCATATAACATGTGCTTAAGGCAGCGTGCAATGAGATTATGTGTATGTGTGTGTCTGTGGATCCACACAAAAGGTCCACTGCTTCAATCTGTGGTTCTCTGAGAGGTCAGAGGGGGCAGCTCTGGAAAGCCGGGGGCTTAGGCGTCAGGAAATTAAACATGAAATGTAAACAAACTCCAGCCTGAACATTCTCCCCTTTCACTTTCTAACATCCTTATTTCCCTTCAGATTTTGAGATTGAAGAAAAAGGAAGAGCGAAGGAGAAAGACTGCATCTGAGAATGATGAAAGAACAGAAATGCTGTAGACAAACTCAGCGTAACAATAATTTTTTTTCGCAAAATAATGTTGCGATGTTGCCTTGCAGTTCTGAGAAAAAGACTAAAATACGGGTTATTACCTCAAAATTGCAAAATATACAGTAAATGTGCAATTTTGAGAAATAAACGCAGAATTGCAAAATGTTAACTCAACATATAAACTCAATATTTGCGAGAAATAATGAGGATTGTATAAATTTGCAATTTTGAGAAAAAAATCTTAATTGTGAGATGTTAACTCAAAATCGGAAGATATACAGTATGTTCCCAGTTGCGAGAAATAAAGTCAGAATTGTGAACTTGGAATTCTGAGAAAAAAAGTTTAAATTGCAAGTTGAAAAATTACAAGATATAAATTCACAACTGCAAGAAATAGTTATAATTTTGCCATAAATCTGTCATTTTCAAAATGTCAGAATCAGAAATTGCAAATGTGAGAATTTTTTTTATAAACTTGCATTTAAGTGAAAAAGTCAGAATTGCGAGATGTTAACTTAAAATTACAAGATATAATCTCATAATTATGAGAAATAAAGTCAGAATTGTGCAAAAAAAGTACAGATTTCAAGATATATATATATATATATATATATATATATATATATATATATATATATATATATATTTATAATGGAATTGTGAGAAATAAGTTGGAATTGTGAAAAAGTCACAATTACCTTTTTACTTTTTTATTGTGCTGCAGAAAATGGCTTCCATACCTCTACAATGCCTTACAGTCTGCTCATCTGGTTTAGTTTAGCCGTTAAACCAAATGTTTAATGTAAAAAAGATTTACATTGAACAATGTCCTTCAATTCATCTTCAGCACATTTCCACCCTTGTAGAGGAAAGAGGAACAACATAAATACAGAAAGTATATAGATGCTACTCGGGTCATTGATCTTTGGTCATTATCTCTGATTGCTCTAAATTTCGTAGACCAAGGAAAAACAATATAAATGTCCAAAAAAACTGGGATTAAATTACAAAGATTCCCAAAACAGATGACATGATCGTGATGGCACTTGGATGTCAGGAGCAGGCCATGACATTGGGCTGAAAGATCAAATTACTTCATATACAAATGGCTCCTAGAGGAAAACGTAAGCTAATTCAAGCAATATATTTTGTAGCTTAAATAAAGAAAAGTGGAAATGTATTGTATATTTTATTGCTTTTATGGTTCCCCTTTCTAGTGACCGCAGCGTGCCATAGTCTGTTACCCTGTCTAGGGCTCTTGAGGCTTTTGGAAACTGTAGTGTGACTGGACAGAGAGATACATCCCACAATCCCAGTTTAAGATCAATGGAATGGAGAGATTGCCGCTGACCTTTAAAATAGTCCATGAAAGCATATTCATGCATAAATGGATAACTACTTAAATATGAGAGTCATCTTCCATAAATAACATACCAGAGTGTTGAAATCTGTTTGGCCCATTGGTGACTGGAGACCAATTTTTCTAATTCATAAAACCTTTTGTTTTACTGACAGTGTGCATGTGGGTTTCATTTGGGTAGAAACATAGAAACAAACCTTCTCTATCATGGCTGAGGGAGAAACTTGACAGGATCATATTGGAAAAACAAACATCTGTTCCATAAATGAATGGAATCTCTCATCTGAACACAATAGATGCATGTCTGTTTGATTCAATAATGAGTAAGTAAATAATGAATGAGATGATGTAAATGTCAGAAAATGCCTTGAATACTGAACTCCAATGGTTTATGTTTTGTCCTCTATTGCTTTATTATCAACATATTTGACGGTGTTAAATTTATACTGATATAAAGTAAGTCATGCATATATATAAGGTAGAAAAAATCTGACTGAATTTACATATTTACTCATTATTTTACCTGTAATAAATTCTGCAAAGTTAAAGTGCCCCTATTATGGGTAATGAAAGGTTCGTAGTTTAGTATTGGGAGCCCCAATACATGCAAGCAACGACAAAAAACACTTTCATTGTTTTATAATATGCATTTATATTTACCTTAATTGCTCAACAACTCCCAAACGATTCGTTCAACAATTTTTCCATCTTTTTTCCAAACCCCTCCTTTGCGTGATTCTAATCTGCGGCGATTGGTCGATTGGTCTCATTTTGATTGAATCGTGCCTGACTGATAAAGCAGTCTTTGTGAGCGCAGTGCTGTTTTGTGTACAGCGTTACAGCTCCAAAAGCTGCACCTTGTGGCAAAGATATAATTTGCATTTTCATTCAGACCAATGCGAAAAGACCAACAATTGGGCAGGCAATATGCTAATGTTTCATGTTGACGTAATCATGAAACCGCTTGGGATTCGTTTTTAAAACAACTCGTTTCATTGATTCAGAGTTAAGTCTTTTGAGAGACAATAACTTAATACACGGTGCACTTTCAGATTTTAAACTTTGCAGGATGTTTTCATTCACTTAGAGCTTTGTTACACACTGGATATGAAGGTTTTAAATGATAGTCCACATAAAAATAAAAATTTTTTTTTTTTTGGTTGGTAACCAAATGAACCAAATGATATTTTGTGTCCATGCAATCAATGGAAACTAAAACTATTTGGTTACCAACATTTTTTTTAAATTTCTTCCTTAATGTTCTGCAAACAAAAAGAATAATAAAAAAAAGAAATGCATTTGTTTGGAATGAAATGAGGGTGAGTATATTATGTCAGAAATGTCATTTTTGGGTGAACTATCCCTTAAAATCTGCTTCAGACATACGCATGTTAATATATTTATATTTCTGGATTTTAGTAATTTAATGTAACAAGCAAGAGCAGAAACATTTTCTTCCTTATTTGTCCTATTGTACAGAGCTTTGGGGCAACCGTTATGAAACAAAAATATATTGCAGTATATTGGAAAATATCATATATTCTTATATATTGATATATATTGATAGCGGCAATAATTTGTATATTTTGCAATATATTATATAATATATCTATCATCAATATATTATTTAATGTATTCAAATATATATTATTTTAGAAAATAAAAAGGAAAAATAATATATAACAATATATCACAATATATTTTAAGAAATATATTGGTAAATATATTTTCCTTTCGTAAGGGAATACTTATAAAACCACCCTAAAGACGATATGCACTATGCAGAAAACGGCAATGAGAATAGTTTGCAATTTTGGCTAACATGCTCATACAAATGAATTATTTTTAAAATTACAAACAATTAAAATTTAAAGACATAGTGGATCTTAAGACCACACACATTATGTACAAAGCTAAAAACAAAGTACTTCCTAATAATATTCAAAAATGGTTTAAGGAAAGAGATAGTAGATATAATTTAAGAAGGAGAGGAAATCTCTCTCAATCAATGACACGTACTTCACTCAAAAGCATGTACATATCTGTCAACGGGGTGAGGCTGTGGAATAATTTACCTGTAAAAATTAAAGCAAGCAAACATATTGTTCAATTCAAAAGAAGATTTAAAATGTCTATATTAGAAAAGTATATAAATTAAGGTGGACATGGGACAAATGTCTAATTTCCTCTTCAAGAGGTTGATTTGAATTACCATACAGTCTGTTTCTTGCCATTATGCATATATAAAAAAAAAAAAAATTCATATTATATTGTGTGATTTATTTTCAGATAAATGTACTTCAAATGATTAAGTTTTTTCTCAATAAGGATAAAGATATCTTGCAAGAGTAAACAGTAGCCGTTTCAAAGCTAGATTTGTAAAAGGGGAAGGCAAATATAAGTTAGCTTCTTCCTTCTCCTTTCTTGTTTTTTCCCTCTCTTTTGAACATGCTGAGACTTTTAATTTTATTATTTTCTGTTAAAATATGTTTTGTTACTAATGATCATGTTCTGAAGAAGAAAAATAAAAAAGGATAAATTTATTCATTCATTCATTCATTATATCCAGTAAAAGTTTTGAAAATAATGTATAATATATATATATATATATATATATATATATATATATATATATATATATTAATTACCTTTACTTACAAATCATAATATATAGAAGCTTATGTCTAAGGTCTGAGAGCACTCAGTGGTTTGGGGTTGTTGGTTTGTGTTACAGCGCACTAACAGCAAATCAGAACTGGCCTCATTGTGATTGATGAGGTGGACCTGCTCCAGACATAAGCAAGACAGAGGAACAGCTATCAAAGAGCAGAGCTCCAACCTGTGCTGGCAGGGGAGAGTTCAAATCCATACATAAATAGCGCAGTGTGGACAGCACATTAAAGACGTCATCTAAAGAGCCGTGGCATGGCTTTCATGTACCTTAGGATTTATGGCTTTGCATGTGCTCAGTTTTTCACTACAAGTCACTTTGGGAGAATCCAGTTTTCAGTAGATAGACTTTAGTAATAATGTGCACCATTATAAGCCGCATCAGTAATTCATTACCAAAATAGAAACAGCATGAAGTTTATACAATCGAATACACAGTGTATTCCCTCCAAATCTTGGGCTTTTGCAGACAGATATTTCCAATAATCAGATATTTGGCCTTTTTCCTGCAGGTGTGGTTTCAGAATCGCCGGGCCAAATGGAGAAAAAGAGAACGCTTTGGTCAGATGCAGCAGGTTCGAACACACTTCTCAACAGCATATGAGCTTCCTCTTCTTACACGACCAGAAAACTATGCACAGGTAAAAGGAAAATCTGCATTAACAGTCATACATTTCGATCTATAAACAAATATAATTGATTAAATTTAAAAACTGCGTTTGATGCTTAGTCATAAAATGTATGTGTTTAATGTTTAACTAATAAAATTATGTGACGTGCAGCCGAATCACAGCCATGCTGATCTTAGACCAGCAACACTATTGCAAAAGTGATATTGCCTTTATACAACAGATTAATGATCAGCAATTGATAGGAATTATGCGTATTAGGAATTATGCATATTAGGATGCAGCCAGACACTTGTGAATGAATCATTTCATTTAATGATTCAAATAACTCAGTCATACTTTTAAATATGTTTAAATGAATAAATATGTTTTGTTTCTTTTTTAGATTCAGAACCCATCATGGTTAAGTGGCAGCAGTGCAGCCTCGCCAGTGCCTGGCTGTGTGGTATCTTGTGATAGCGTAGCTTCCTGCATGACCCCTCACCCTCACTCTGCTAGTGGTGTGTCTGATTTCCTCGGTATGCCAAGTCCTGGTGGGAACATGGGACAGACACACATGGGCAGTTTTTTTGGCAACTCTGGAGTGGGTGGAACCATTAATGGATTTGATCTCAACATCGAACCAGATCGCAAATCCTCCAGCATCACCAGCCTGCGTATGAAAGCAAAGGAGCACAGCGCTGCAATCACATGGGCCACATGATGCCTTCATCTGGGACACAGAAGACCAGACAACCTCAGCTCTAAGCTGTCAGCCCTAATGAGGTGAACACTTGTGCCATCTGGAGCCAATATGAACATGATAAATGGAGGCTAGAAGCTTTAAAACACTTGTAGGAGATTTAATATTGAATTTTTTTTTAGAGGAAGTGGATTGTTCAGAGCTTGAATGTGTGGAAAACAAAGAGCCAGTTTCAAAATGGAGAATGTTTAATGATTACACTGACTTTCCATGTATTACCATGGAAAAAAAAGTAAACAATTTTGCCCTATTTTACCAGATTTATATATTTTATCCTAATTACCAGACATATACACTACTGTTCAAAGGTTTGGAATCTGCAGGATCTATTTTTTTTATTTTTATTTTTTTTAAAGTAATCTCTTATGCTCATTAAAGGGCCAAAATGAAAATTTTGTCAATCATCACTTACCCCCGTGTCCTCCGCGCCACAAGGATGCGCTGTTTCTACGTGTATTTAGCTTTGAGCATAAGCAGCACGGGGATATGGAGTGACACAGGAGACAGTTGAATACAAAACAAAACAAAAGAACTATTGAATAAAGTCGTTATTTTTGCTTTCTTTGCTTACAAAAAGTGTCCCATTGCTTCGAATAACCCAGATTGCACGTCTGATGGCAGACGGAGTATTCTGACGATGACTTTTCATACCTTTTATGGACCTTGACACTGTTATTTACTTGGGACAGTCTGAAGCCTCCAAGGTTTCATCCAAAATATCTTAAATTGTGTTCTGAAGACAAACAGAGCTTTTACAGGTTTGGAACAACATGGGGGTAAGTGATTAATGGAAAAATTGTAATTTTAGGGTGTAGTATCCCTTTAAGGCTAAAACAACAGTTTTATATTTTAATAGGTTTAAAGAATTCCTATGATGGTAAAGTTGAATTTTCAGCCATTACTCCAGTCTTCAGTGTCACATGATCACTTAAAACATTGTACTATGATGATTTGGTGCTCAGGAAACATTTCATATTACTAGCAATAATGAAAACAGTTCTAGTGCCTATTTTTGTAGAAACTGAGATATATTTTGCAGGATTCTTTGATGAATAGTTCAAAAGAACAGAATCTATTCAAAATATATCTTTTTTGTAACATTATAAAAGTCTAAAGTATAAAAGATATTCTGAAGATGTCTCTCTGTGTGCAATGTTGTTGGGCACAGAAACACATAGAGACAAAAAAAAGTGAGCAAATGATTTTTCATTTTTAGTTCAATTATCTCTTTAAGCCTTTTAAATGAGTGGTAAATAAATAACCATTATTTGTTTAATCAAAGTCACAGCAGTTAAAGTGCTCCACATAGTACATAATATTATTAAATAGCAAATTTGCACTTGAAAGCTTGCTGGATCAAAATTATGTTTTATCTGAAAATGTTGAATTGAATACCTGAGCAGAACACGTTGTCAGTGCTTGGTTTTAGTAAGGCTTAAGATGTCTCTTGAATCAGTTCTTATGCACTAAGCTTAAACAGCTCAATAAAGATGGGACAGAATATAGAGGCATAATAAAACAAGAACAAGTGCTTCCCATTACATCTGAGAGATTTTGCAGAGAGCGGAATTCTGTACCAGCCAAAGAGTACATCTAATAGATCCAGACGGCATTACAGCTACTCTATATAAGCCAATGAACATCAGGTTTTGTTCTCTTCATTCTTGATATGCCGAACACTCAGATTCCATCCAGCTCAAGCCACCAAAATACTCACTTTAATCACTGCCACATTCTCTAAACCAGAGGTAATAGGACATTGTTTCCAGACAAATACTGGAATGTTATTTTTGTTTTGTGTTAGAGGGACACGACTCCATCAGCTGGAACATAAGTCTAACTTCATTAATTTCCTGGCTCTATGTAGCATCAGGCCCTCGCACCAGCATAGGTCTAGTTTCACCCACTGCAGGGTGGATCAACACCCAAAACCTCTGCTTCTTTTCAGCTTTCTGGTTATCATGAAGTGTGAAAAGAGGCACTAGGTTTGGCGCCATTTGGGTTCACTAGCAATAATGTGCTGCAAAATGATGGCTTTTTATTAGATGCTGACAGAAGTTAATTCAATCAGCTGATCCCTCTCAGTCCCATTTTATGAGACTATTTAACGTCCAAATGAAAACAGTAAACAGTAGATATTACATAGATTATGGCCAAAGCCACACTATGTGTAACTTTCTGATTGAAATTAACCAAATTTAAATAATGAACGTACTTCATAATCCAAACCCATTTTTTGCCTCACCTTAAATGAATAGGAAGCCTACAATAAATTATTATATTAGAGCTGTTGGGATGGATTTCCCGGGAAACTGCATACTTTCATAATTTTTCCATGATTGTTCATGATAATCGTCATTTGATGTAATTACAAATTACCAAAATATTCACATAATTACTAGAGGTTGACGATATGTGTTTTCAGGGGCAATGCCAATAGTGATTATTATAGATTAGATATCGGTTAGTAGATCGATAACCGATATTTTAAACAGATACTGTTTGTCTGGTGTATAAATTTAAATTAATGTCAAAATCAAGAATAACAAGGGCTCTAGCAAAAACTTTCTTTGAATGCTTTTAAATTATTTTATTGGCCAATCGCTTTTGAAAATGACCGATAACCATAAAAATGTTAATATTTTCCTCTGCAAGTAACTTCTCATTTTATGCTTCAACCAATAAGTTTTCAAAAGTTAAATCCAGCTTTAAAATCAGTAATTTGTAAATCAGTGAATTATCAGTGAAAAAACTGTTTTACTTACTGATTGAGATTAGCTAAAACTTAGTTGAATTTTAAAGTGCCCCTATTATGGGTAATGAACGGTTAATTTTTGGATTTGGGAGTCCCCAACAAAAGGTAAAAAAAAAAAAAAAAAAAAAAACGCTTTCATTGTCTTATGCATTTATGTTTACCTCACTCGCTCCAAAAGCGGCATCTAGTGGGCGGGCAATATGCTAATATTTAATGTTGACGTCAACATGAAACGCTTGAGGTTTTAAAAACGACTTATTTAAATGATTCAGAGTCGACTCTTTCTTTTGAGAGGTAATAAGTTTATACACGGTGCACTTTCAGATTAAAAACTTTACAGGATGTTCCTCAGTTTAAAATACTGAGACATGCAGTTAAATATTATCATCAGTTCTTTGCGTTTGTACAGCATGCACTTTGGATAATTTGCTTTCTATGTGTGTTTGAATTTAACGAATGATAAAGTGTTCCTGTTTTGTTTTTGTTGTTGTTATTTTTGATAACAACTAATTTTCTTTTGTAAAATGATCGTTAAATTCCATCCTGAAAATATTGTGCAAGTTTGTGCCATGAGTGTCATTAAAATTCAGACTTTAAAACAAGTCTCTGTAAAATACAAAGCATTTTATCCATTTTTATGTTGTTGCTGTATAATCAAATCTTGAAATGTATTTATTTAAAATGATTATGGGAATACTTAGTTGTTATTAAATACTAAGGTTATTATTGTCAAGTCATATCCATTGATGGCTTATTGTTTCAAGCTTAATTTATACCCTAAAATACAGAAATCAATGCACTGAATGCATGAATTTCAAAATACAAACTTTTCTCATTGCAAGAAAACTGCATTAGTCAGCTAAACCAGAGAAAGGGTGTGGAAAGAGGAAGAGGATGATTTATATGCAGATTGCTCCTCAGTGAAGAACAGTCCCAACAACCAAGGATTGGAGTTTATTCCAGACAGTTTAAACTGCTTTGCAGTAGGATCCTATATTTAATTCATTATATTTATAACACAAAGTAGCCATAGAGAATTTCAACACATTTGCACCTGCATATGTCATCTATTGGCAAGGATGCCTCTTGAAATTTAAAAGACGGCCAACATTTTGATGGATCGTAATTCTGTTTATTTGTCATATTTAAAGCATGAAAAGAGCAGTGGGCCCTCATTCCGTTCTGTTAGAAAACAACTTTTAAGATAAAATGGACACACTACATAAAATGAGCGTTTCGCAGACTGAGTGCCAGAGTTCAACATATTTCACAAGACTAAGGAGCAAACTTTGTCATCTTCTGCATTGAGCAATAGTTTTGGTCTGCACCCAGAGCTGTAAGGAGACAGCCAACACAATGCTTGTCACCCAATAAAGCCTCCGCTGCGATCTGACAGCCTTCCAGATGAGACTGGAGCATTCCCAAATCATTCCATCAGGGAAGATGTCTGGCACTCACTCAACCCAGTTTTACTTTCTCACTCTGTGAACGATCCGATCCCTTCACTCTTCTTACATTTCTGGCAGCGTTTCAGTCCCCTGGGCTTTGCTAAACTCTCTCCATCTCACACGCACTAACAGAAAACCAAACGCACGTCAGGAAACAAAGATAAAGGAGTTTATGACCAAAGTGTTGGGTGATACAATGCAGAGAACGGGAGAAAAATTGCAAGCACTGCATCAAAAAACCTCAGTAAAATATGTCAGGTTGGTTCTATAGCTGTTAAATACTGACACCTTTATTGGCTGCTTAATCTACCAGATCACATGATTTAAATCTGCTTTGCACTCATGCTATTCATAGTGCTTCGTAGTCACATCATCTGTCGTTAAAGGCTGACCATTTATCACTTTATAAGATGTTGCAAAAGTCACAACAAATCAGTTTTTCTGTATCTTTTTTTCTTTTTTTTTTCTTTTTTTTTTACAAAATACTATCAATGAAACAAATATAATTAATGTTTGTTTATGGCTTTCATACTTATGAGGAATTTATGGGGCGCTGGATTGGGAGTGGCAGAGGTTAAGTGAAGTCACCTTTACTTGTATGGTGCTTTTAACAATACAAATTGTGACTGGTACAGAATGAGTTCACATCTGTGATGCAGGATACCAGCTGATCAGAAATACTGGGGGCTGAATTTATGGTTCTTACTGAAGCTATGTGAATGAGACACAAACACAAAGTACATCAGTGCATTATAAATGCGACAAAAAATTCTGACAACCCAACAGTTAAACATATATATATATATATATATATATATATATATATATATATATATATATATATATATATATATATATATATATATATATATATTTATGCTGGCTTAAAATTGGCTGGAAATTAAAAATCACACACATTGATTTTGATGGAATGGGTCAAATTGACTAGTTGCATTCAGAGCAATTCCCTAAATATCACATTATTAAAAAAAGAAGGAATCAGGTATGAAGAGATACATTTGAATATCAGTATTTTTCCCACAGTGAAAACAATTATTATAAAAAAAGTATGGTTTTGAAAAATGTGTTTAACCAGATTTTTTAACCCCTTAGCTGTCACTGTCCCGCTGACAGACATTTATTTTATTACTACATTCTACACTACAATTTTACAGTTAAATCCTGATCTAATCATTACAAACTATATATCGTTGGAAATGTCTAAGACTCCTGAATATTTATTCTCCCCCTGTTTTAAGTTATGTAAGAATAGTAATAGATTAATTTATGAATAGTGCACTTATTTTAGCAGGTTCCTTCCCCCTTCATGGGGGAGGGGGTGTCATTTTACAAAATGTATTAAGGTGTTTTAGAATCTTTATTTTTATTATTTTTTTTTACAAAATTGTACAAAAAACTGTACAGGAACCTCTCTTACTCTCTCTCTTCTCTTACTCTCTCTCTGTGTGTGTGCGTTTGTGACCCTCAATATGAAAAACACCCACAATGGAAAATGATCATCCTCACATGCGCGCACACACACTCACACACAAATAAATTGGTGAGACCAAAAAAAAAAAAAAAAAAAACCTGCTCTCTTATAATTTGTCAATTAAAATAATCCAAAATGCAGAACCACCACAAAAAAATTAAAGGCGACAATGACATACACAGTGTATCGACAGTGTACATACACACACATACACCAACACACACACACACACGCACGCACACACACGCACGCACACACACACACAGATAGAGAGAGATAGAGAGAGATATGGAAGGATGCATTTTACAGTTCATATCATGTATAGGTACTTAATATGTAAAATAAAACTTGATTTCTGTTAATTTTGTTCTCTTACAGTTGTTTAAATTTACTTGGGCTCGTATTGACAAAACTAAGAGTTTTTAGCTAAGAGTTCTCTCTTAACAACTATTCATAAAGCTGCTGAGACAAACTCTTACTGAGTAATAGACAGAAGTCTTAAAGGGTTAGTTCATCTTCAGAAAACAGTTTAAGATATTTTAGATTTAGTCTGAACTGACTTAGTCCCTCCATTGAAGCTGTGTGTACGGTATACTGTCCATGTCCAGAAAGGTAAGAAAAACATTTAAATAGTCCATGTGACATCAGAGGGTCAGTTAGAATTTGTTAAAGAATCAAAAATACAATTTGATCCAAAAAAAAAAAAAAAGCCTGTGACGAAGGATGACCCCTTTCAGGCAGATAAAATTATAATTTAATTTTGATTGTGTTTGTTTTATTATATACCTGCTAGGCATGTAATAATTCTTTGATATTTATATAGAGAGTTTACATTTACTGATTTATGCCTGTATCTCTATTTCAGAACCACACACACTTTAAACCTTTATCTCAATAAAACATCTAAATGGAACATCTCGTCTGCATTCTAATCGATGCCCCCTGGTGGTCACAACCTTCTAAAGACCATTCAAATTATACTGTCCTTACCAATCACCAATAACGACTTTATTCATCATTGTCTTCTCTTCCGTGTCTGTTGCGAGTGTGTTCACGACACTACTGACGTAAGACGCTGCTGACGTGTTTTCTGGTGCGCCCAATAACAAATAAAAAAAAAATGTCAGCAGCGTCTTACGTCAGTAAGACAATGCTGAATAAAGTCGGAATTTTTGTTAATTTTGGACCAAAATGTATTTTCCATGCTTCAACAAATTCTAACTGACCCTCTGATGTCACATGGACTACTTTGATGATGTTTTTCTTACCTTTCTGGACATGGACAGTATACTGTACACACAGCTTCAATGGAGGGACTGAGAGCTCTCGGACTGAATCTAAAATATCTTAAACTGTGTTCCAAAGATGAAAGGAGGTCTTACGGGTTTGGAACGACATGAGGGTTAGTCATTAATGACATAATTTTCATTTTTGGATGAACTAACCCTTTAAGCTAAGAGAAAGGGTGGGGTTGCTATGGATGATTTCAGCATGTTTACTGACTAAGCCCACAGTGATTGGCTGATAGTCTCTCTCAGAGATTTATTCATAGAAATATTGTAGAGCAGGATGTTGCCATATATAACGGTTTAAAAATAAAAATGTTGCCACATTCAAATAAAGATTTTGAAATGCAGAATAAGTGTCACTAACTAAACAAGTAAGCTAATTGTCAGCCTCTTAAATGTATGCTTCTCGTAAACAATTAGTGAATATGCATATAAACGGCCTTTTAATTAAAATAATAGAATAATCATGGCTGATAATAATGCATGCAAACGTAATAAATAAATAAATAAATAAAAACTGGATGCAAGAACAGCTGTTACTTCTTGCACAGCCGGTTAATGAAAACAATGATATAATCAAAGGAAAATTTGGAGTTGAGGTAACCTCCAAAACCAAAGCTGATACCTTTTTAAAAGGTCATTATCATTAAATGTTTCTAAAAATGTTCACATTCAGAGGCAGATTTCCGGCAACAGCCAATTTAGAAATATGTTGTGGCTTGG
This sequence comes from Carassius auratus, assembly GCF_003368295.1. Lineage (NCBI taxonomy): Eukaryota > Metazoa > Chordata > Actinopteri > Cypriniformes > Cyprinidae > Carassius > Carassius auratus. Next base: position 12,605,428 of record NC_039260.1, read on the forward strand.
TCTTAGTGACTTAGGACTCCTCTTCACGACTCCTAACTTTTCACAGATGTAGGAGATAGTTACAATGATGTCAACACAAAATGGCCTCTGAATCAGCCAATAGAGAGCCTGCTCATGTCACAGCAGCTCAACACTAATCATTTAATGTAAGTACAATAAAATAATTTCATTAAGACACTGAAATATTTGAATATTTAAATTTTGCATTGTGCAAAATTATCACAAATGGTACTGATGCACTTAAACTGTTTTAAATTGGTATGTTCCATCAGTGGCTCCAACAACTCCAGGAAAGCCCACCATCCTCATGAAAGTGGTTTGTTTTTGCAGCATGGTTTGACAGGCAGATGGAAAGACAGAGAACTGTCATATAGCAGTGGCAAAAAGTGATGCTGTCCTTTGAAATGTGACATCTTCACGTTAATGCATCACTTTTTGCCTCTACGATCACCACCTTCACTTAGCGGGTGGTGGTTGTTTCATTTCACAGCCTCATGAGGGCGGCAGACATCTTTTGAGATCTCTGCTGAAAAACAAACTAAGGAGTGAGGAGTTGGGATGGTGGAGGGAGCCACGAAAACTGTTGTGGGACAAAGGTGAGTTGGCTGTATATATTTTATTGAAGTTAAACAATTAATCATGATTAATTGCATCCGAAATAAAGTTTTTTTCTTTACATAATATATATGTGTGTACTGTGTATATTTATTATGCATACATTCACACACATGCATGTATATTTCATATATATATATATATATATATATATATATATATATATATATATATATATATATATATATATATATATATATATATATATATATATATATATGAATATAAATATATGCATGTAAAAACATTAATTTCAAAATATATACTGTATGTGTGTGTATTTATATAGACATAATGAATATACATTTTGGATGCGATAAATCATTTGACAGCACTAATATATTTACTAAAAATATCATTTATTTCAAACTGACACCAGCGCAGGCTTGAGGTGGCAGAAACAAATTTCTTAACTTATTTCTTAAGAAGATTTTCGTGAATCCGGCCCCTGAGCTCTGTGACCACACAGCAAAGAGAGGGAACTCTGAAGTGGCAACTTAAGGACCATTAAACCGTGACAAAATATTCTGATGTTCCCACAGATGTTCACTTAATTTCTGGGGAGGTCAGATGGATCCTTTGCACTGGGGTCATGTTGTGCACTGGCTAGTTTCTTTGAGAACCAAGGGGCTGAAAGAGTTTGGTTTGGGGCTGGTGCAGTGGAGATGGAATGTTGACACCCCAGTCAAGTGTAGTAGGTGCTGGAGACTGTTGATGCTTCAATCAGATACAGAGCAGACTGGAACGAGAAGGACTTTGGTGCTCCTGTCAGATGCAGAGCTGACAAGAGAGCGGAGGATGTTGGCACTCCATTCTGGCACAGAGTGGACAAAATTTTATCACTCCAATCAAATAGGGAGATAACAGGAGTTGGAAGAGCATTAATGCTCCATTCTTGGTTAGAGCAGACTGGAGCAGGGATGTTGTTGGAGTACAATTCAGATGCAGAGTGGTCTGAAGTGTGTGTGAGGGGGGTGTTGTTGCTCCAATCATGTTCAGAGCAGACTGGAACATGGAGGACATTATCATCATCCTCACGGAGATCTTTACTGTCACTGGTATGAAGATCTGCCACCTCTTCGTTGAGAAAACCCACCCCCACCTCCAAAACCTTTTCTTCTTTTTAATGGCATCTTCCTTCCTTCCCCTCACATTTTTACCAACATTTTTCACATTCTCTCCCTTCAATTTAGTGCTAATTCACAGTGTCTATGTGTTACTGTACTTTAAAATGAGTGGAAAGCATTTCTTGAAATTTGTGAGAAAAAAAGCATTATATTTTCATTTGTACTGCTGTCTTGAACTTGAACTCGTCTTTACAATCCTTATCCTTATATTTTCTTACAACTTTATGTGGGTTTAAAAGCCAATTTTAAAAGTTTTTTAAACGTTTTTTTTTTTTTAAACTTGGGTAAACACCCCTGGGTACCCTAGTGTTGTTAAGAGTGCAGCTTGTCTTTTTATTCAATTTAATTTATTGATTAAATAAGAACCTGACTCAAGAGGACACAGATATGACAATATTTTTTTTTTATACTAAATAAGCCAACAGGCTTTTTTATTTTTTTGCTTAAAGTTATTTCAGGGTTTTGATCTTTCAACATTTAAACTTTGATTATAGTCTAAACCTGTGGCATATTAATTGTAACCTATCTACTGTATATATGAACCTGTGTAGTGTATGTACAGGGCCCAAACATAACCCACCGCGCTAAGTCCTGTCCTGCTTACCTGTTACACTTTCATTTCCATTCTTCATGTTTTCCTTGGCTGCATTCATCAGTTAACGCTAACATTCATTTAGAGTTCCTGGGATTAAACCTTATTTTCTTCATGCATGGGGGATACACAGGGCCTAATTGTAGCCTGTCTGTTCAATTATATTATTGAAGGGTATTTTTGATGTGTAAATGATAGCCTAACTGCTGAAAACTGAAAAATATTTTCTCCTATTTCCTTCCTCCAGAAATGAAAGTTATTAATTTTTAACATTAACTTCATTTTGCAATTATTCAAATGTATTATTATACTATTGTAATATATCAATCTGCAAAACAAAACAGATTTTTTTTTTTTTTTTTTGCATTTTCCATTCCTTTATCACTGCTAAATTTTGTTTAAAGGAATAACCACATCACTTAGTCTGAGTTGCAAAGCATCAGGTCTAAAGCATGCATGGGTGAATGGGTTTTTCAAGTGAACTTTTCAACCAGGTGAGATGCAGCGCACACAGCCGATCTAAAGTATCCAGATAGAAATTTGATACCCATTTTCAGTTGGAAAGTGCCCAAGAATCATTGAAAAATCATCAAAAAAGGTGGCCTGGCAAAATTGCTCAAAAAGTTGCCCCGTGTATCATCAGCCTTAGACTCCCAAAGGTCAGATTTATAGTGACACTGAGACTCTGAGCAAACGGTTCATCAGAGATTCCTTTAATGTTAACCTCATCTTCAATACAAATGCATACACATCAATTACAGCTAAAATCACATAGAATTACTATTGCAATAAACATCACAATACGAAAAAAAAAATGCTGGTCTTCAAGCAGGGAAGTGGTACATTCACCCACACGCAAACACACACACAGATCTCCAACATCCACAAATGAAAAGATAAAAATGTAAATTCACATGACTATACAACACTAATATAATGTGCTCGTGAAAGCTTGCATTCAAGGACTGTGGTGATGTCTTGGTGACAGGAGAGTGGTTTGTTCTATTTTTTTTGTTTTATTTTGTTTTTACTAAAAGCACAAATGCCTATACAAACAAGCCAGCATTACTCAGTATAAATATTCTTCATCCAAAATCAGTGCAGCACCTTCTTCATCTGTTTTTCAGGCTTTATCTGGTCTATTTAACACCTGGTCGAAATTATGCATGGGCTCTATGACAAAAAGCCCATTAAATCTTCGCAGTATCCAAAGAATGTTCTTTTTTTTTGTTTTATTTTGTTACCTTGTACCTCAAAGGTCCAGCTGTGAAGTACAGGTCAATGATTGTTTTTTTTGTTTGTTTTTTAATAATTTTAGAGATATAAAATGGAGTAAAACATTCTTTGATAAGTGGTTCAGTTTACTTTTGTGGCGTCTTCCTTTTTGAAAAAGTCTTTCGGTGTACTTGATCTATTGGATTCCCCTGAACAGACACATGGCAAACACCATAGCGAAAAGCTGTTGAGAAAAGAAACAAACATCTTATATAGATCCATATGAAAGTAAACACACAATTATGAATCATTTAAATAGTTTTGCTCGATTTAGTTATATTAAATAATCAAGACAAATTCAATCTTAAGCCCCTCACTTGTTAAACAAAGCTTCATTCACCTTCCTTGCTAAATTGAAACTGTTCTGTTAATCAATTTAAAGGGACAGTTCACCCGAAATTACAATTCTGTTATGAATCATTCCAAACCCATTTGACCTACGAATAAAGTCATTATATCGGTTTTCACTGCACACAAAAAGTATTCATGTAACTTCATAAAACTACGGTTGAACCACTGATGTCACATGGTCAGAAAGCTCTTGGATTTCATCAAAAATATCTTTATTTGTGTTTCAAAGATGAACAAAGGTCTTACGGGTTTAGAACAACATGAGGGTAAGTAATCAATGTGTCACACACCTGGACTCATTTAACTTGTTTTTTCCCGTGACCCAGTTTCTGTCTTCCGTGTCTAGTTTGATTAGTTCCCAGGTGTGTCTATTATCTTCCTCATGTGTCCCATGTCCCTGTTAATTTAATGATTCCATCCACCTGTGTTTCCCCAATTATCCTTTGTACTTAAGCCTTGTCCTTTCAGTTCTGTTTTGTCGGGTCTTCATTACCACTTGTTACGCACTTGTGACTACTTGCTACTTACGTGTGTCTACCTCTGTGCTCTATGTTGGATATCCCCTGTGTTGGATATATTAAAAGCCTTATTCCGTTTATCCTCGACTCCGTATTCCTTCAGGCAGCGTAAGACCGTGACAGAAGACCCGACCTCAAAAGAGAAAATAGAAAACTGCGTGTTCTTCCCTCCGTTTTGTTTTTGTTTTTTCACAGTCCTTTCTTTTCTTAGTGTCTATGGATCCCCTCTATCGTCCCGAATTCCTCATCCTCCTGCTGAAGCAGGAAGGACGTTCTCTCGAGGACCATACCAGACAGTTTTTCCTTTTAGCTAATGCCACCAGCTACCCGGACGGCGCGCTCTGCACCTTCTACAACACCAGCCTGAACTCCAAATGCAGAGCGTTGTCGTCCGAAGATGGTCCTCGAGAGGATTTCGCCGCATTCGTGGAGTGGACTCTGGCGAGAAATGGCTCATCTTTCACCATCTGCCCCATAGAGGATCTCGCCAGTCCCACTCCCGACCCAGAGACCAGCCAGCCACCAACTCGCTACACGGAGCCAGAGCCCACCGCAGCCGCAGAGCCCGAGCCATTCACCGACAGGGAACAGGATCTCGAGAGCGCGACTGACCAGGTGTGTGAGCCGGCAACACCGTGCATCGTGGGAGTCCTCGTGGAGATCGAGGGCATGGAGGAAAGCCCTGCCCACACTCCTGCGACTGAGGGTGAGCTGTATACAGTCTCTGAAGGTCATATGGAGCAAGCTCTGGATCTGATGGACTGGTCTATGGAGGTAATCCCTAATTTTCCTGTTTCCCCGCTGGTTACGCCCAGCCCTGAGTTTTCTGTTTCTCCGCTGGTTACGCCCAGCCCTGAGTTTTCTGTTTCTCCGCTGGTTACGCCCAGCCCTGAGTTTTCTGTTTCTCCGCTGGTTACGCCCAGCCCTGAGTTTTCTGTTTCTCCGCTGGTTACGCCCAGCCCTGAGTTTTCTGTTTCTCCGCTGGTTACGCCCAGCCCTGAGTTTTCTGTTTCTCCGCTGGTTACGCCCAGCCCTGAGTTTTCTGTTTCTCCGCTGGTTCCGCCCAGCCCTGAGTTTCCTGTATCTCCGCTGGCTCCGCCCAGCTCTGAATCTTCTGTTTCTCCGCTGGTTCCGCCCAGCCCTGAGTTTTCTGTTTCTCCGCTGGTTCCGCCCAGCTCTGAATCTTCTGTGTCTCCGCTGGTTCCGCCCAGCTCTGAATCTTCTGTGTCTCCGCTGGTTCCGCCCAGCTCTGAATCTTCTGTGTCTCCGCTGGTTCCGCCCAGCTCTGAATCTTCTGTGTCTCCGCTGGTTCCGCCCAGCTCTGAATCTTCTGTGTCTCCGCTGGTTCCGCCCAGCTCTGAATCTTCTGTGTCTCCACTGGTTCCGCCCAGCCCTGAATCTTCTGTGTCTCCTGTATTCCCTCCCAGCCTCCCTCTCCCGCCTCCTCCCAAACCTGCTGGTCCCTCTACTCCTCTTTCGCTGGTTCCGTCCAGTCCTGATCCTCCTGTCCTTCCTCCCATCCTTCTCCTCTCTCCTCCTCCTAGACCAGCCAGTTCCTCGCCATCCCTGCTGGTGCCAGTCAGTCCCGCAGCTCACCCTCAGTCCGCGCCATCGGGGCGCGGTGGTTCGCCGCTGGACTGCCAGTCTCCAGCTCCGCCTTGGCGTGTTAAGGCCCTGTCTCCGCCTCCAGCCTCCGAGCCCTGGACTCCTCCTCGGTCCTTCGACCCAGCGGCTCCGCCTTGGCTCTTAGCTCCCTCGTCTCCACCGTGGCCTGTCATCCCACCTGCTCCGCCGGGCTCCCTCGTCCCTCCGGCTCCACCTTGGTCAGTCGTCGACCATCCGCCACCTCGGGACTCCTCTCCTCTGGTTCCACCTCGTCACTCCATCCCTTCGGCTCTGTCAGGCTCCTCCTTCCCTCCAGTTCCACCTCCATCCTCGGTCACTCCGGCTCCACAGCGGTCTGCCAGGACCCCGCCTCTGCCTTGGTCGCCTGAGCCTTCAGCTCCACCTAGGCCCTCCGGATCCTCGACGTCACCCTGGCTCTGCGGCTGTGCTGCTCCATCTTGGGCTCCTCAACCACCGGTGCAGTCTCCGCCTGTCGGCCCCCTGGTGTCGTCGACCCTTCCTTCACCATGGCTCCTCCCGCCGTCGACCCCACCTTGGATCTCCATCCTGGCTGGTCTCTGGTGGACCATCTGGCTCCTCCTGCTCCTGTCTCCTCCCTGGCTCCTTCCTCCGTCTCCTCCCTGGCTCCTCCTTCTGTGGTCCCTGTCTGCTGGCCCCCTCCTGGGAGTCCGTCCTCCACCGGAACCTCCTCCCCAAGTTCCCACCCACGCCTCCCCCTGTTGTCTCTACGGTGCGAGGACGCACCTACCGGGAGGGGGGAGTACTGTCACACACCTGGACTCATTTAACTTGTTTTTTCCCGTGACCCAGTTTCTGTCTTCCGTGTCTAGTTTGATTAGTTCCCAGGTGTGTCTATTATCTTCCTCATGTGTCCCATGTCCCTGTTAATTTAATGATTCCATCCACCTGTGTTTCCCCAATTATCCTTTGTACTTAAGCCTTGTCCTTTCAGTTCTGTTTTGTCGGGTCTTCATTACCACTTGTTACGCACTTGTGACTACTTGCTACTTACGTGTGTCTACCTCTGTGCTCTATGTTGGATATCCCCTGTGTTGGATATATTAAAAGCCTTATTCCGTTTATCCTCGACTCCGTATTCCTTCAGGCAGCGTAAGACCGTGACACAATGACAGAATTTTCATTTTTCAAGTGAATTATCCCTTTAATTTGTATTGTATAGCATTATGATCTCAGAGTCACTCACTTCTGCTGTCTGCCTCCAGCACATTACCACATGAGGGCAGCAATGATTCAATTTACAGGACCGTCTCTCTTCTCATGCTCTGTCCTAAACTATTCTCCGAGATAATAGAACCGACTTCATGAAATGTCATACCTCAATCGTGAGTACAACAATAGCCAGGGCACCAGCAACATAGATGTACAACTCAAAGTAGTCCACAACCGCTGAATAGCAGCCCTGCAGATCCAAACATAAAAGAAAAAAAAATGTTATTAGTACAATTTTGTGAAATAATGGTATTATATAGACACCTATACAAGTTGTCTCTAAATCTAAAAAAAGTTCACATAATTTCTGTTGTGACCAGTTCATTGAGTTTGAATGAGTGAATTAATCATTGCCCTGATCTCTTCCATTAGTTTTTTCAGACTTTTCCTTTTAGTTCATTTCAACGTTTTTTTTTATACTTTCAATCAAACAATTGCTTACTCTCACTTAGAACAAACCCGACCAATATTTCAGTCTCTCAAGAGAACAATACAGCTGAAACAACGGTACAGTTGAACAGCCTGCTCACTTATTCTTATCGTTTCATTTTCATTCCTGTCAAGAATGAAATATTGTGCCATCTTGAGTATAGTTACATCTAAATCTTGAGGATCGCTTAGACATTAGACATACAAGTATGACTTTTGTTACAACTGCTTTGAAAAGAAAAGTGACTTTTGAACTGTAATGGACAATTTGATCATGAATCAAACTGACTCTGATATCTGATATCAAATGAACATCTGACTGAAAGAGATTTTCAGTGAACAATGATTCAACAATGAGCCTTTCATATTACTCCAGATGAGCACAAAAGTCATATGGACTATTTTAGTGTTTTTTTTCTTCCTTTCTTTCTTTTTCATAATTATGATGCTAAACAGCTGTGAAGTGTGTAAAAATTTTTCAAAATGACAAAAAAAAATCACTTTACACATACACTCATCAGGGTTTGTAACTACATGAGGGTGAGTGAACTTGTAAGTTTTTAATACAAGTATGCATGACTAGAGGACATCTGTCTAAAAACCCATGCTGACCCTTACTTAAGTTTTACTGCCCCGGCTCGCTTTCACAGAACCTCTCACACACACTCACATTCCCCAGACACTGAGGACATGGAAAAGCACTAGTCAGCATTGGGAGAGCTGAAGCAGAGTGGTAACCCTATTCCTCTTTTCCTGTTTTTCTGCTCTAGTTAAATCCGAGCTGTGAGCTTTTGAGCAGGCAAGAGGGGATGTGACGTATCCAGAAGTACGAGAGCCCACCTTGTTGTTCCGGAATAGCATGCTGCCCGTCAGGCATTCCTCCCTGTTAGTGAAGCCTGCTTCTCCAACATGATTATTCCTACGGCAGCAGGCCTCAGGCACCACTTCACCACGGTTTATTAACCTGAAGAAGCTTTCCTCAAAGTCCTCTGGACTGTTCACTCCACAGCAGTCAAACTAGTGGGATGCAGAGCCAGGCAAATATTAGTTCATATAAGCTCCTTTTTTAGCTTAGAGGTATTAATGGGTTAAATAAGTTTGGTAAACACTGATTCACAGTAGCCGATGTTTAAGGAACAAACAAGACCTACTGTATTCATAATGGCGTTCCACGTTGATGTGAAGACATCAGTGTTGTTGTAGCCTTGGTAGTGCATCTTGAGTTCCTTAGTAAAGTGTTCTCTGGTCAGCTGTACACACACGTGCACAAATTAAAATATTGAGAGATATTAGCAGCACGCCAACACTGGAAACATGAAGCTGACTCAACATGTTGGACATGGTCACTCACATGTTCCCGGAAGATGAAGGCGAGAATGGCTGCCGCCAGCTCGGCCAGGAATATAATGAGGATCAGCATGAAGAACTGCAGAGAGAGGAGGATTTTGTCACACCGGCTGTGTTTGGGTCAGACAACTCTACTAACAGACTGAATCCTGTCTGTATCAATGACTGCTATGAAACAGGTCTGTATTTGCTATGCTTTTAAAAGCTTTGGTTTCTCTAAATGGGTTTGCACAACAATGCCATGAAAGAAATACTCTGGGCTCCCCAAAGAACTTTCAGTGAAGAGTTCTTAAAAGAACCATTTGAGAAACATTTGAATAATTGCAAAGAATCTTATGTCCAAAGGAAAGGTTCTCCAGGTTCTTTATGGAACCATAGATGTATGCAGCCTATGTGTCAACAGCTTGAAACATAGTGTCCTCTCCAATAAACTGTGACTCACAAAAAGCAGCAAACACTTGTTTTCTCGTATGGCTCCGCAGCAGCCCAGGAAGCCCAGCAGGAAAAGCATGCCCCCCATGGCCAGGATGATGTAGACGCCCGTGAAGAGAAGGGGGTTGGCTGCCACTATCTCCCTAAAACCCGTGGGGTCCACCACCACCCACACCCCAACACCAATGAGGAAGGAGCCACCCAGCTGTGGAGATGGAGAGATAACAAATAAAATCCATTTAATATTACTATATTACAATTTGTGTTATTTTTATAAAGCAAAAATGTAATCAATTTCTTCTCGCCTGAAAAGCGGAATTACATTTTTAATGCATTTATTTAACCGTATGCAGTGTCTACAGTGAAATTAGGGAGGTTTACCTGAGGTGTAACATTTAAAGGCATAGTTCACCCAAAAATGACAACCCTCATATCATTTTAAACCAATATGACATTTTCTTTTTCTTTTTTTTCTGTAAAATGGAAGTTAATGGTAACCACAACTGTTTGGTCATAAAATATCTTGATGAAATTATGAATTTTGGGTGAACTATCCCTTGATTGATGATAAAATATTGGTCCAGGCATACAAATCTCATAACTAATCTTCATTGTGATTGGATCAGTTAACACAGGGCCACTTCACACACCCTTCACATCATCTAAAATAATTTCCTACCTATTACAGAATAAAAAATCATAAAAAATTATTACAGTTCAGCCATTCTGCATCTTTCCCATTTCCTAGCCAACCATTTTGGTTCAGTTTTTGGCAACAGTAGGTTTTTAACGAGGGCTTAAGACTCTTGAACATACCACAATTTTTATTTATTTATTGAAAATATGTTTTCACTTAATCAGCAGTAACTGAATAACCTTGAACAAGTCTGAAATCTCCAGAAAGTTAAAAAAAAAAAAAAAAAAAAAAAAAAAAATACATATTTTAATGGATTTTCAGTAGCAACTTATTTTTTATTTTAAAATGGAAATCAATGTTTTATCATATAAAAAAGGTCCTTTAGCTCCTTGTTATAATCATATTCACATAGTGTAATTTACATGATTACACATTGGCATTTTAGTGAATTAATAGAATTAATTAAGATAAAGGATTCTACTAATGGCACAAGTTACATTCAAGACACATTCTATGAAAGCAATATGCAGTAATATCCACTTAACATCCTCTAATAAAATAACACTCTTTAACATAAAATAAAAAAGATAATGATTGCTGATTATTTTGCAAGTGCCGGATTATTGTGATGATTGTGATAAATATGTAAAATGATCGTGCAAAACAAACTGCTGAGTTGTATGCACAGTACTTGGTAAAGTGAACACAAAGGTTAACGTGCTACCAAGCACAGGGAGTATACTAATGGGCCCGACTGTTGAAAATAAATCATTTTTGAGTAAACGGCTACTGAAAGTGAACGCTTCCGGAGAGGAGGGGGAAGGTGAATGCATAGAGGAGCTTGAGGAGTTTTAACAGGCGAGTCGAAGACAGTCGAGTGGGGGCTGGGAAACGCTGCTGCTTCTTTTGCAGCTTCCCACAATCCTCTACCTGTCAAAGTGATACCCTTCCTCCACACAATCGTTCATAGACACACACACACACAGATGAAGGTTTGAGCAGGCACCAGACTGGTGATTAAGCAGCTCAAGAAGCGTGTGTGTGTGTGTGTGTGGTGGGTTTTGAGATAAGAGCCTCACACAAAAACATGTTCCTCAGTCTCTCTCTCTTGTGAGCCAAACCTGGGATTCTTTTCATGGATGGCATTAGCAATGTGTCTGTCAAGCGGAGTCCTGTCACAGCAGCTATTTTTGTCATGAACAGATTCCATAAACAGCTTGACTGTATCACTAAATTGGTGTTTTAATAGTTTTTAGGCTTGAATAAATATGAGCAGCTGTTTCTAGCTTATTAAATGGATTTCAGAGAATTATATTAGCATTTTGAAACAAAAACAAGCTATTTTATTGTTGGCGTTGCGCTTCCGTGTGTACATCACATTATTCTTGCTGTTGGGAGATAATTAATTCAGTCAAATGAAATGAGTCCAAATCTTTCTCCGTCTATGCCAATCCCACAGTGGCCATTTATATTGTCAACCTAGATAGATGATCAAAGAAGCACTTTCTGTCTCTTCCCTCCTTCTCTCCTTGAATCTTCCCCTCTTTTGCTTTGAAATGTTTAAACAAGTAGTTGTTCTGCTACAAATCGGTGAATCCTAATAGTCTACAGGCTGAATTTTGGGTGAAATAAAGTCAAAGAATATCTTTGAGAAAAAATAATACACTTTCGTATAATGTACTTTTAAAAAGAGTCGGGTACAACAGGGCTAAAGGAACACCTTAAGAAAAAATGAGCTGCGCCTATAATGTATAATTGCAGAAAAAAGAGCAACAGATTTTGTGTGAAAATAAACCATGCAAGTCTTTTATTTTGTTTAAAAATTTTATAAATGTATAAGGTAGGAAGGCTTAAATACTTAAAATAATGTTTTTCTTTGTGTGTGTGTGTGTGTTTTAATAATGTCTACATTAATACTTGTTCAAAACGATCACTAAAAATAATGAAATAATGAATTTTTGTTTAATAAATATACTATACTAAAATGTGTTAATATAAAAATATATATTTTAAAATACAGAAACAAAATCATAAAAAAAGATTGCGAAAGCATTAAAGGAGATCCCAGAATAATGTAACAGATTTACAGCAGTAACAACAAATTATATTTTATTATGTAATATGATTAATATCATGTTTTTAAATATAATGGTTTCATTCTAATCATGGTGATTATGTCTAATATGGACGGCCAACATAATATATAATATTTACCATCTGAATCTAACAATATCAAGTTAACAAATGGAAAAGTTAATCATCTATTAATTATCAATGGTAATTATTGTGTATTTATTAAGAAAAAAATTGTCTCAAAATATTTGCATTAATTTGAGCGATTCTCACTTGCTACTTTGCTATCTACAATATTTAATACAATAATAATAATAATAATTATGTATTTTATAATACATAAAATATAAGATCAAGTAAGCATAGAATCAATTTTACGCTGCTGCCCTCGATCGCTTCAAAGACCAGCCAAATATACACGTGCATCTTGAAAAGCAAATGTTCTGGAATGTGCTACACCAGGTTTTTGTGCCATCTAGTGGTTTAGAGGAAAATAATATCAAAGGTGCCTTTTGACCCAGGATGCCCTTAAGCACCGTTGTCGGGTTCCCAGTCCCAGAAACGTAGCAAGTACAGATCATCGTAAAACAGTCCATGTGACATCAGTGGCTCAACTTCAATTTTGTGAAGCTACGATATTTATTTTTGGGCGCAAAGAAAATAAAAATAATATAATTTATTCAACAATTCTTCTCCCTGAGTTACCGCCTTCCACCATTTTGGCCACAACACATGTACGCGCTTTCCCCTGGATGTAATCAGCATAATCGGGTGAGTAATTAATAACAGAATTTTCATTTTTGGGTGAACTAACCCTTTAAATTTTATTTAAAAAAAATATATATTTCTTAGGTATTATTATTAACATATTATTTAACAAAAAAATGAATTTCTTAAAAAAAAAATTATGAGGTCAAAGTCAAAAATCAGCTAGTCTCAGGTAGTCTAAGCTCATTCACTTGGTGGCCATCTTGGTAGCACTCAAAAGCAGTTACTTGTCCAGCTAATGCACAGTCTAGAGTAAACAAACTCTATCAAATAGGTGACTAGCAGTTGTAAACTAGTTTAATCGGCACACAATCGACTCCAGTTTCTCACATTTATTTCTCTATGAGTAGTCTGTATCTTTCCCTTTGTACTCCTCTACTACTCTGCTAAAGCTCAGTGTTCAGTAACATCAGACACATAAATACTCACAAAGATAAGGAAGTTGAAGACAAACATGAGGTACTTGATGCAGCTGAGGCAGTCTCCTTCCATGCTCGTCCCCCTCGCTGAAGCCTCCCCGAGCCCCTTGGAAGAAAAACAAACATAGCATCATCTCTGAATTTAATCAGAAACACTCACAATCGAGCCTTTCATCTACATATTGGCACTCGGCACAAAAAACATTTGTACTAAAGCACTGTCAAAAAACATAAAAGGTTCACACAGTTTGTACGACACTTAACATAGTAATTCTAGCATCAAAAAAAGGCTTTTCAGCAAAATCCTGTTTTCAAAGTGCATTCAAACAAGGCGAATTCAGGGTTCCCATGTTCATACTAAATTGTCGGCCAAACAATTTTTTTTTTTAAAGGCACAGCCTCCCTTTTAGTGGAATTAATGATTAGAGGTGCTTGTTTTTCAGCAGACCATCGCTCTACCTGAAAGCACTCTCTGGGATGAAGGCCTATTACGACGCCACTTTCCTTAAATGAAATGGGGCCTTTTTCATTAGTTCTAGGAGAGTGCTAACAGCCAGCACTGGCAGAGCTAACATAGCATTACTCAGACAGCACACAGAGGGTGTATTACATGAGAGTGTCATCCTTAAATACATGTTTGAGTGCAACCTTATCTTGCTGTGCAGTGCTAATACCACAAGTCTTGTTGCAAACAACAATACATGATGGATCGCAAGCATTATTAATAGATATAGTAATCATAGCGAAAACTCTGTGGAAGAGCGAGGCCGGGGAAAATCACTTGTGTGTTGACTTGGAACCAGAAATAGAATATGGCTTGATGACAAGTACACTAACCATGACCTTTCTTCTTGTTTTTTTTCCCCCTGTCTTCTTGTTTTCTTTGTATTTTCCTATCTTGTCAGATGCAATCCCATTATGTTCTAGCGGAACTTTCTCAAAAAAAGTTTTTTGGCTCCCTCAGTGTTATTTCTTTGGCTCACTCTGTATCACCGAAAAAAAGTGGTTTCGTAGAGTTCTGTAGATCTTTCTTGAGGAGATGAGTCTACTGTATATCATCTACATCAGGGATTTCAAACTGGACTGGAAGCGGGTCCAGGGGAAATTTGAAAGGTGTAGTGAGAGAGTGAGAGCAAGAAAGAGAGAGATAAAAGGGTTTTATACTTATATATATGTCCATTATGTGTATATCTATGTCCATCTATATTTACATTATTTAAACTTCATACATTAATAAAATATGGTTAAAAACAATATTAACACATTTTTCAATATTAGTTTTAATTTGTTTTCTTAAAAGTTTTAAAAGGTGACATATTGTGAAAATCTGACTTTTTCCATGTTCAAGTGCTATAATCGGATCCCTGGTGCATCTAACAAACCAGAAAATGTGAAAAAAGAACAACCCTGTAAACTTTTTTGGTATTTCTCTGCAAGTTTGTTGGAAAAGTGAGCCTCTCAGATATTGCTCCCCCTGTGCATAGAAATGTAATATTATTATAATATTACTGCACCTTAATTAGCAAGTTTTTTTTGTGGTGTATGCAGTCCGTGTGCGTTTCATATGTGGTGCAGAAGCAGCACGGACTCATACACATTGTGCTTTCACACAGGACGTGTTTGCAGTCCGCTATTTATTCAGTAATAATCACAAATACAGATGTGATGATACTTATGACCCTTAGATAATGCCTAATTTGCATACGCTACTCAGTACGTGAACGATCGCTGCACTGCTGCAGACGCACCGCTCCTGGAATGCACTGACGGACCGCAACCGTGTGAACGCTGGAATCAGTTAACATGGGTGCATAAAAAAATATGAAACGCATGCGCACTGCAGACGGAGTATGTGTGAAACAGGCGTAAGCTTGTTTGCACCTTGTGCAATATGGAATTAGTTTACAGCTTTCTCAAGCGCTTGAGAAAGCACCTTGTGATGCATTTTGGAAACAGGAGATGAGCTCCTGGTCTAATGCACCACCAGGTAGAGCTTAATATCTTTGCCCGAACCCAACGGGACCCGATGGGACCCAACGGGTTCGGTCGGGTTCGGGCTTAATT
Source organism: Carassius auratus (assembly GCF_003368295.1). NCBI lineage: Eukaryota > Metazoa > Chordata > Actinopteri > Cypriniformes > Cyprinidae > Carassius > Carassius auratus. Next base: position 12,620,931 of record NC_039260.1, read on the forward strand.
TATATAATCGTACGCGGGCTCAGGCTTGCGCTCTGGTTTGCGAGGTAAACGAGCGGTCATGTAATGTGTTTTGATTAGCATGAGAAAAATGCGAAAATGTTTTATTGGTGCGATGGTCTATTTAAAGGCTAAATGAGCCTATGTCTATTTAGAGTGCTGAGATGTTAAGATGTCATAGAGGACTTATTTTATTTTTTCATTCCAACTTCCAAGTGGTCTAGTCTGCGTTAGTTATGTTATTAATTATGTTAGTTATAAATTATGTTAAAACATGTATAAATTACTCATTCTTGACAAAAGGCAAAAGAGATGTGTGTGTGCGCACATTTGAATAATGTCGGGCCGTAAATGGGTCCGGGCTTTTAAAAAGCTGTCAATCAAAATGTACTTGTCGGGCTCGGGTCCTGTCGGGCCTAACTTTTATGGCCCAATTACAGCTCTACCACCTGGCTTGAGAAACTTGTTCTAAAATACTTACTTTTAGTCATTATTTTATTTGGGTAGCACACATATTCTGAATGCCTTTGGCAGAATTCAAATGAGCCATTTTGATCTAGATAAATCTAGAATAATTCCAAGATTACAGTGAGATCAATCTAGATTAAAAAATTGTATATATGCCAACCACAATTTTTTTGCAAGCAACAACGTATAGTATAGAAGTATAGCAGTGCTAATGCCATGGCGAAGGTTCGAGCAAAGCATGTTAACTGTTCTATCTTTGGCTGCACCGACAAGCACAGAAAACTATTTAGAGTATAAATTAAGTATAAATAGGACTTTTTAAGATTTATTTTTATCATGTGCAATGGTGCTGTGTGTCACGTGCTACCCACAAGGCTATAGGCGCCGACATAAATAGGTCTTTAAACATTCAAAAATATATATAGCTGTAATTGGATTTAAGGATGTACCTCACAAGGGAATCATCATATTTTGGGGTCTTTATCAAATATATTGAAAAGTTCTGGGGCTGGATTCACGAAACATTCTTAAGAATAAAATTCTTAACTGCCAATTTCTTCTTATTTTCTAACTTAAGAAAAAAGATAAGAATATTTTGTATTCCCCAAAAAATCTTCTTAAGAATGTTCTTATCTTTTTTCTTAAGATTGTTCTAAGAAGAAATTCAAATTCTTGAAAAGAATCTTCTTAAAAATCATCGTAAATAACTTCTTAAATTTAGGACAGCCCCAGACTTGTCTTAAATCCCAAACAATAATAACTATTTAATGAATTTATTGGGTTATTTCAAATTAATTGTTATATTTAAGCATTACAACAACTGCTACATATAATACACAGGAGGACTAGGGATATGCACGAGTTTTCTGAAGGGACAACGATGACTGTAAATGTAAACATGATCGGTCATGTTTAGCCTGTGTGTGACGCTGCTTTTTGCTGACAAAACTCATTAGCAACTCTAAAACGAGTCAGATAGGGAGCTTTAATTGAATATGTAAATTTTAGCTTATATATACATTATCTTTGGCAGTGTTCAGCTCATATGAATGCGCAGGACGCATTTGCTGTAGAAGCACGGACTCAAATACTGGAAGCGTTCACTCCGATGAGAGCGCAAAAACAGCATAAACTGAATGAAACGTATTGCTGCAGCTTGAGACAGACTGTTTTAACAGTAACTTTTCAAAAACAGGCTGCATTAAAAACCTGAAGCTGAGCTCCAGGCAAAGTCTCGACAAAAATATACAGTCTATTTTGCGTGCTTATGATTATAGGGTAATCTACAGGAAGCGCAAGGAGACAATAGTGCGAGTTTAGCAGCGTCATGTATTCATTCAAATAACAGCTGAGATGTTCTTAAGAATGTATTTGAGAACTTATTAAAAAAAATTCAAGAATTGCACTTAAGAACATTCTTACGAATTTCGTGAAATTTAGCTTAAGAAATTTCTTAATTTATTTCTTAAGAAGATTTTCGTGAATCCGGCCCCTGATCTGACAAACATTGTTGCTCTTATGTAGAATAATGATTTGGGGAAATAATGATGATCTTACAATCTTTCCCTGCCCAAAGAAATAGACAGAGATGCAGCCTGTGTTTAATGGATCCTTTCAATTAAACCGAGAGCCCTGGTATCAAAAGTGTTGGCAAAGTGCTTATAGCACCCTCAGGGCAATTAGTGTTTTAATTACCCTCATTCTTAACAAAGGCCAAACCAGGGGGTTTAATTAGGGTCGCATATTAAAGCTTTCATTAGCAGCATCTGATGACCTCTCTTGTATAATTTGATATGTTTTTTGATATGTTGGCGAAGCCATTTGCACCTGGATGTGTGAGCGTGGGCAGAGAATGGCGTAAAAGCTTTAAAAAAGTGGTCCTGCAAAATTAGTATTTCTCTGGTTTTGTGTAAAAACTTCGGCATGATGCTTAGCTTGCCGAGTGCATGAGACCAACACACACTCCCAGTTGGAATGCACTGGTGTAAAGCATCCTGGATCCCAGTATAAATCAAACTGCCTGCGGATCGGAGCTGGCTCTGGAGAAAGTGCAGAATAAACAGGCTATTTTTCCCAAGACTCCCAAAGCACTGCAGTCATCATCAATCAAACACACATAGCTACATGTAACAGGAAGGTCTGCAGTGAAACTACATGCTTGTTGCAGCACATTTACGCAGTCCAAAGAGCCTCAGAAAATCCAACAACATGATCAAGACTGATTTGTGTTCAGCTCATTATTCCTAATCCTGGGGTCTATGATTATGAGACCAATAGCACAGTGTGTTTTTTTCCTCCTAAGAATGGTCTTTGTAGTCTTGTGCACAATAAAAACAGCAACACATTCATCTAAAAAGCGGAAATATCTGAAGCAAAGCAAAAGTGAGGCCAGATCAACAGCATGTGTGAATATGAAAAAGACTGCTGCTTGTTCTCTCACAGACATTATCTGACACGAACGCAGTCAGCACCCACAGAAAGAAACAAACACACAAAAATAATCTGCTTGTGATGCGTTCACTGCTATAACATCACAAAATCTTCTATTTTTGTTTTACTGACCTATAATCTAGAATTTTTCAGACTGTGAAAAACTGCAGACATACCATCTCAAATTAATAGCAAAACTGTAGATAAGAACCTCACATTTGGATGGGAATAATGTTCATAAATGTGTTTTAGATTCACAACTTCGATAATGATCCCTTCACTGCAAGGTTTTGTCCAGGAAATGTTGTAGTTACTGTAATGATTCACAAGCAGAGGTCAATTGTAAGGCTCTCATTAGTGCGATTGTTTTTCATCCGTATAAACTTTGCGTTTCTGCAATACAGAGACTGAATGCTTATGCAAATCAGTTTCCATGGGGTAACAATATTTTTGTTTTCATTCTCTGTAAACTTTGCGCTCCTGCAATACAGAAATTGAATACTTATGCAAATCACATCTTCTCTTTCTGCTAAGAATATTTTCTGAAATAAAACAATGGCATATTACAATAATTTTGAGTTTAATACTTGAAAATCTATGCAACATATGCACTTTTCCTGTTTTGAGTAAGACATTGGAAGAGGTGTACTATTATTTTCCTACACATTCAGACTTTTTTTTTTTTTTTTTTTGCCTGTTTTGGTGGACTGTTTTTGTGCTGAAGCAGGTTATGAGAAGCAGGTGTAGCTCATCTCTAATAAAATACAAAACAATATAAAACAAATAATAATCATTAATACTCAACAACAAAAAATCAGATTAAATGTTTTTGGAAAATTCTGATATTACACTAGAACTAAATATTATTGAAGTAGTATTTGGTTTTAAAACAACACCTGTAAACTGTAATATGAAAAAAAAAAACTTGCTTTAGAAAATCGTAAACCTCACATTTCAGCTTTAAACTATTTTTAAGCAAAGAGACAAGGTAAAAGACAAAATTATAAATCATTATGTATTTCAAACAGAAGATGGGCAAAATGAAAATGCAAATTCACTCTTTGACACTAGGGTGCATATTCCCCCAAAATCACACACATGCACAAATTAAATGTCCTTGGAATGTTTATGTATTTTATGAATGGTCTATTTCAATGTAAAAATTGTGAATTTGTGAATTAGCATTGGCCAGTATGTAATCACCTTAGAAACTAGAAACTATGTGAAAACCTTAGCAACCACAACCATACCAGAGTTTTACAAAAGCAATTAGCACTCACATATCCTTTGGAAAATAACAAAAATCAAGTTTGCAAGCTAAAAGTCATTTATCCTCCCTGAGGTCTTCCTTTAAAAGACCACACTTTAAAAAAAAAAATAGGTTGAAGAGACTCTCCTTGAAGTTGACACTTTTAACATGATTAATCCAGTGGTTTAGTCATTCTACTAACTGGGACAGGATCATTAGCTGAAGGACAAGGACAGTGTGTGCTGGTCAGCTCTCCCCCATCAGCCATGAGCTTGCATACATAAAGAGCAATATAGCATGAAACGCAGGATTCACAAGAGCACTGAACTTCTTCACCCTAAGTGAATCAGATTTTTCAATGCACAGCTTGAACAGCTAGTGACAAATACACTTATGTCTGTGTGAGTGTGTGAGTACATCAATAGTGCTCCATTCAGGAAAATTCAGCAAATCTAATTTTCCGTGTAGACATTTTTATAATACACGTGAAACTGGAAAACATTCTAGCTGTGTTAGGGGAAGGGGTTCAACAGCATGATCTACACAGCAGGCATATATATAGTCCGTTAATAAACCTCCAAATAGGGCAGAATAAGTCACATGCTTCTCAGCTTTGAAGTCTGCATAAGTTAAAGCAGTTATAGCACGTTCATAAAGAGGGCAGGTACCTCATATGTATCAGGGAACACAGTAATGACTAACTGCCATATTTGGCTGTATAATTAATGAAAACTTCTGTCTATAATGAGCCTAAAGCTTTTAGTGGTTCATCAGTGATCATTTGGATAAGACAAGTGATAAGAACCGATGGATTTCTTGTCCTTTGAAGGAGAAATTAAAGGTTGAATTGGACACAAAAGGCCTGCAGTGCCAAAGCTCATTCATTAGACCAGCTGACTCAAGAACAATGACCTGATTTAGATATTTAGAAAAAGCCTCCAGTGAAACAAAAAATATAACTTGATGTTATTCAGACAAAAAAGGGATGATCGTGAGGATTATGTTGCTTTCATACAAAAATTCAGTAAACAACATGGTAGTATTGTGCGAACTAAATTTTAAGCACAATTTTGTTGCTTACTTAGTCTGTTTTTGCTCAGCCAATACAAACAGAGCCAAACAAAGCACCTCCAAGCAACACAGTTTCTAAATGAATAGGCATTTATGAATTAATAGGTTACCATATTTTTCGGACTATAAGTCGCACCTGAGTATAAGTCGCATCAGTCCAAAAATACGTCATGATGAGGAAAAAACATATAAGTCGCACCGGACTATAAGTCGCATTTATTTAGAACCAAGAACCAAGAGAAAACATTACCGTCTACAGCTCTCTTGCGGCTGTAGACGTTAATGTTTTCTCTTGGCTCATTTGTCTTAGTTCATTTCTCTTGGTTCATGTCAAATTAATTTTGATAAATAAGTCGCACCTGACTATAAGTCGCAGGACCAGCCAAACTATGAAAAAAAAGTGTGACTTATAGTCTGGAAAAAACGGTAAATGAATGGTTCAATGACCAAGGCTGCATCCAAAAGCGTATATATATGAGTAGGTACTTTCTTTGAAAAAGTACTTCATGATCATTTTAAAAGTATGTTCTATTTAGTATGAATGTGATTCAGCGGTAGTTATTTAGCTTCAGTAACATTCACAAATCCTCTCCTGTGGCCTCATGGGATAAAAAGCATAGAAGCACTGTACGTATACGCACTTCAGTATCTCAGCAGAAGCATTGGTTCACCTGGGCACTGTTGATCACTTTGGTCATGAGTTGGTTTAAGCTGGTCCTGAGTTGGTTAGAAGCAGGTTATGAGCTGGTTCTGAGCAGGGGCTAGTTGCTTAGGATCAGGACTAACACATGACCAGCTTAAACTAGTTTATAACCAGCTAAGGACCAGCTTAAACCAGCTCATGACCACCTACTAAGGACCAGCTTAAAGACCTCCAACCAGCTGCCATGCTTCAAAACATACCTAACCAGCATATGCTGTTTTGTTCAACAGGGGAATGAAACCACTGATCATTTAGATAATTGTTTTTCTACAGAGTACAGAATACTGCAGCATTTTTGAACAAATCAGTTGAATGAATGAATAAACAACTCACTCATAAAGACAGTCTACTGATTAGTTCCTGAGCAGGTCAGCATTTTTTCCTGAACTAATTGGTTGATGGAATGATTCTATGACTCACTAATAAAGTCTTGTTTAATTCCTTAATGAAACATTTTTGAACAAATCAGTTGAATGTTTGACTCAAGTAACTTTCTCATAAACACAATCACTTATCAACTACTGTCACTTACTGGCATATTGAAGTAACAGTTCACTGAAAAATCCCCACCAATAAACTGTCAGTCTCTCTGGAACATACAAACACAAACAAGTAGAGCAATACAAATGTGAATAGTCCCAGTGCTTTAGGACTGATTCACTACTGTTGTGTAACTATAATAATTAGCATTCAAGTGAACTACATTTACAATCGCACTTGGTTATTGAACATCTGATGTGAGATTGTGTGTAATAAGCTTTCTGAAATGTTCTGTAGTGAGAAATAGAGTTCATTACAGAGATCATTGTTAAGATGCAGGTGCAGGTTTCAGATGAATAAAGCCACTTCATCTTTGTCAGAAGGTCAATGAATGCCGCATTCGCTGAGAAAAGAAACCCAGTGGACTTGGGGAAATGGCCACTGCTGGTGAAGTACAGAAAATTAAAGAGGAAATCTATAGAAAATTGTCAACCCGCAGCTTCCTGTATGAGTTATGACAGCCACGGTATTTTATATAATGAATTTACTACTGAAATGCTGAATGGGGTCAATACAAAACCTAATAACTTCACAGACATCGCAACTCAGAAACATTCTTTGTTGTCAGATTAAAGAAAACACAGTTTAAATTCTGCAATCCATACACTTATATCTGCTGCTCTGGTGAAGTTATCAATCCCAGATGGAGAAGATCACTAGCTCAGCAAGATCGATAAGACATTGATCGGTTGAAGTCTTTCTCTTTTGTCTTCACAACCTCTTTCTTGTCTTTCAACAGTGTGGATTTCTTGTCTCGCAGTGAGTGTGATCACATCAACAATAGTTCATTAGTACAGTAGGGATTTCCCATGGCACTGGACTTTCCCTTTTTATTAAATTAAACCTGAAGTCACTTGTAACTGGTTATTTAGGCAACACTTTCTTAGCATTTCTTTAAATTATTAAATCCGCCAAGTGACATACTAATAAAACTATTTTGAGTTCTTACACGAGGATAATGTAATAATTTTGGTCTTGAAAAAGCAATTGCACAAAGCATCCCACATTGAATCTAATATAAGCTGGACAATGAATGTCCAAAAGTGAATGAAGTGCCATTTTAGGGAATGTTCCCATGAACTCTGAACCTCAAAACCACAAATAAAATGAAAGAAAATATTTTCCACAATGACAATGGATCTCTGTCCTCATCAGCCTGCTAAAGATACATCATTGATTAAGAGCACATGAATAGAGAACTAAAAAATTTCACAGACTGTTTGCAAAGACATGAACAACAGCAAAAGTGAAAAAGTGAAAGTCATGACATTTGCCAATATGGTAAACAATACTCAGAATTGGTGCTCTGCATTTAACCCATTCAAGTGCACACACACCCGGAGAAGTGGGCAGCTATTTTTTCCACCGGCGGGGATCAATTGGGGGTTCAGTGCCTTGCTCAAGGGCACTTCAGCCATGGGTATTGAGGGTGGAAGGGAGCGCTGTTCATTCACTCCCCCCACCTACAACTCCTGCCAGCACCGAGACTCGAACCTGCAACCATCAGGTTACACAGCTGCCCCCAAATTCAATTTATGGCAGTGCAATAAAATTTCAACAGTATGCTAATGAGCTACGTGGGAATGCAGTGATTCACCAACTGATACAGCAACCAACAACAACAAAAAAAAAAACTTCCAGCAACAAACAGCCCTAGCTTGACGCTATTTAAGCCCCTTTCACACTGCAATTCCGGAAAATACACGGGAAATGTGTCCCGGCAATTGTTCCCGGGTCGCTAGCTTTTGCACATTTACACTGCCAGTGATTACCTGGAATATGTGCGTGCATTCACACACAACCCGTAAAGGTCCCGTAAACACACGTGACATTGGGATGTGACGTGTAATGTACGATTCGAAAGCACTAGGCACGTTAACTTTCACTGAAGCTGGCGAACGATCTCAGCATCAGTGGGGAAAGTGAGGAACTAACTGATCTCTGCTTCGTTACAGTTTGCACATATTTTTTTCGTTGCGAAAGCTGATCTGCCTTCAAAACACTCGCGCGATAACGTGCGTCATCACTACGACATCACTTTACGGCATTAGTTCTGGCTTTTGATCACACAGCGCTCATTCCGGGACTAAACCCGGCAATGTTACTAGGTCCCCGACCCGGGTTCAATCCCGGAATCAATCCTGGGACGTGTTTGCTTTCACACAGAAGGCGACCTGGCAATTTTCCGGGTCCAACGTGCAGTGTGAAAGGGGCTTTAGTGTCAGTGTGAATGTGTCCTAGTTAATTAGTGTATGTCAGTTGGTTTCCTACAAATGTTTGCAGTCAAACTGACCTGACCTTAAAAGTGAAGTTCGCAGTAGTGCTGAATTGTTATTAGAAGGATGAAACACATGTGGAAAGTTGAACCACAAACTCGGTGTTCGGCATGTCAACGCAAAATAATCAAAAGTCCACAAGTCCTACAGGGCAAACATCTTCTCCCCTTCTTCTCACCTCTTTCCAAACATCACACAAACTCAAGAATGTGAAGTTCAAACAGTCCACTCCCCCACATTTACGCTCTGAAGTTCATATCTTACATCTTGGCTGATGTTGGAAACAGGGAAAATGTATTTTTGCCAAGAAGATAAAAATAGAACTACAAAGCAAAAGGGAGGGATTTCAGCATATTTTTTGATGGCTTGACTTCTAGAGTCTAAGCTAAAATGGTGGGGGTTGGTATAGGTGGACAGCCCTTTGTTTCTAGACGGGTGTCTGGTGTATCCACTTAACACCAGTTCCTGTCAGAGCAAACATGGAAAGCGGCAGCCTTCTGCAGATGGAGCACAGCTTGGACTAGCATTTGTCTAATGAGTGATCACTCACAGGCCTGTCAAACATGCCATCTGGAGGAGGACCTCTGGTCTGCCGTGAAATATGGAGTTTGTTGACGCTCTGTGTTGAATCAGTCCCTTAGTGCATATGCTTGGTGATGACAGATATAAACATAAATGCAGACAGAAGATGACAGTGATATAGTTATTAGAAAACGCATGGGAATTTTAATCTTGGTATGCGTTATGAAAAGATGCATTCCTTCAAGCAACATTACATTTCTGAAGGATTTGCTCCACAATAAACATATTAACTCAAATCATGTGCTTCTCCAGTGACAAAGAGCTCACAGAACAGACTGTTTACTTTTTTCTAACAGCCTTATCTTGAAAGATGTCCTAAATAGGAAAAGATCCCGGAATCCCCATGGTATACCCATTACACAACAAAAAGGGTAAAAATGTCCTATTTGATTTTGAATCCACTGATCCACATCTAAGCATTGTGGGGTAAGAAGGGGTAAGATGCTGTCCCCACATTAAATTTTCCTCTTGATCATGCACACACACTCGCATGCACACACAAACACACACACACACACACACACACACTGGCTTCTATATTTTGAGGGGACTCTCCATGACAAGGTAAGAGGTGTATGTAAATATACACAGCAGGCTTACCTCTGTTCCTTGACAGTTTTCCAGCATCCCTCCGCCACCCCTTCCCTGCACTTGCAACTATTTCTGTCCTAACCTGGGGAGGAGCTCTCTGTGTTCAGGCAAATACCGAGTTCAGGGAAATACCCTCTCCCCGGAAAGAGGGGGTGTCTTCCGGGGTTCGGGAAGAATTACCAAGCTCGGAGCCCTCTCCCCTGACAGAGTGCCAAAAATGTATAACCTTTACTCTGTTTATTATATGAAAGTGAACCCATGAAATTTCATTCTGTATGATTTATAAGCTTGTTTCCTCATGGGGACCAAAAAAAAAAAATCCCCCACAGGGTCAAAATTTACTTGTATAACTATACTTAGAAAGAAGAAGAAAGAAAGTGACATGACATACAGCCAAGTATGGTGTCCCATACTCGGAGCAGTGGGCAGCCATTTCTGCTGCAGCGCCCGGGGAAAAGTTGCTCAAGGGCACCTCAGTGGTGGTATTGAGAGTGGACATTTCTTAGTTATTATTGTCATTGGGACATCCACACTTCATTGTATGTAATTTTAACAAATATATATGTTTTTAGATTTATTTACTTGACTGTTATTTGTGAATCATTATTCATATTGATCAAACTAAATGGTTAAGATGAATATAATATATATATATATAAAAATCAAATGACAGCTGGAACAGATGGGTTATTGCCACAGGAAGTGCTTCATCTTTCCTAAATGGGGGGGAAACATGACACATGCTTTTCAATTATTTGTAACAACTATATTAGCAAATGTTTCCATTTGTTTCTCTTAACAAAAAAAAAAAAAGTGGATGACACATCATGCATGTGAAATTATTTTCTAAACATGTTACGATTTATCATTAACTGACTGGACATTGTTCTTAAGGAGACATGCTAGCCTCCCCTTGCATTTCACTATACATGGATCTGAGAGAATAATAATTGAAGTTGAAATGAACAGAATTAAATGTGTATTGAGCTCCTACATTAAGGTACAGTGTGAATGAGTACTGGATGATTAATGTGAAAATATTGATGTGAAAATTTAGAAATTACAGACACCATTACACAGCATCAGACTCCCTGTTTGAAGTGGCCACTTGAGAGCTCCAATCTCCAGCATTGTTATAGATGGATGGCGTGGAGATGATTATTATGGAGAGATACCATCTGTTATGAAGCACCATCAGTTTAACTTTAGAAACTGTCTGCGGCATGACAGCTTCCACAATAAATACAGGACGGGTGATTTTCATAACCATCTTTGCAGATGCTTTCTTTACCAAAGCAACCACTAAGGGCAAAAAATAAAAGTCAAACCACAAATCTTCATCAACATGGCATTTTGCTTATTTGGCATTTGAGGGTTGGCTTTAGAGGGTGAACGGAGCAGTTGATGCATCTCTGTCAGCGGGACCTTTAACTCTGAGCACCACGTATGTGTTTTGCTGGTATGTGTGTGGAATTTTAATGCGCTGAGTTTTAATGCAAATCAGTTCCCCACAAAGACCGGAGCCCAGCTATGACAGAGAAATAAAAGATGCCGCTTCAGTATATGACAATCACCTCCCTGCTGTTGACAGTGTCACAATGGCTTTGTGCACCAACAGCCCTCCACCAGCCTAACAACACTTGTCAACATAATGATTTCACTGCATTTCCACTCAGTTCATTTTATTGCAGCATTTCCTTTTTAATGAAGTTATCTGCTAGATATGGTGCATGAAAAGTGCACTGTGTGAAAGAGGCAGAAATTCCTTGCATGTACTGGATTAATGTTGTATTGATTGGTGATTTTACAAAGCAATTAATATGTTTAGCAAAATCACTGCCCTGAATTGAGCAAATCCAATCTGCACTGGAAAAATGCAAAATGTATTGATTTTGATTATCATAGCTGTGAAGAGGAAGACAAAGCACAAAGAGAGCATGTATTTAATGCACAATACAAGAAATGAAAATTTGTGAATTATTATTTCACATTTTCCATACAATATGACAATGTCTGTCAAACTGTAAAAATTGTTACATAAAGTCACCATAAAAGTGGTTTCATATAAGACTTCTGAAGTCATATGTCACCTTTGTTTAAGGAACGGGTTGTTATTGAAAGAAAATGTCCCCTTCTGCCATAGCTCTGAAATCTTATTTGAATTTACATTGACATTAAAAAATGCACCAGGTTTGACGTCCTTGACACCAAATACAATTGTGTTGTAGCCGAATGTGACAACAGAGTTGGAACGGAGAATGAAATCTGTGTTGCAGAGAACTGGAGATATTTTTAATTTGAGCCTTTTCTTCACACAGAACTATGGAGTGATTTCAAAACACTCTGAAGCTATTACACAAGTTATAGAAGAACATTCTTTTTGAGCATTTTTTTTTTACACTGAATGGCAAAGAGCAGTGTAAAGATTCTTCAAAACGTAACCTTTTGTGTTAATGTGCAGTTATACACTTTCAAGGGCACAATCCATTCATTTTAGTAAGAATCAATGCGACCAGGAACTTTCCATTAGAGTGAAAGATTTCACCATGCAGATTTTCAAAATTCATGAATTCATACATTGTAACTATTGATGTGAAAAGAAATAGGCACAGAATTGCCTATGAAATACTTCAGATATGTATGTTTTAATGTGACTTTACACTTGTGACTTTATTCTCTGTGGTACTAAATAAAAAAATATCTGAGCAATAGTGGGCAGAGTAAGTGAAAACTGCCTTTGCAAACAAAGTTGGCTATTTGAAATAGGGTAAATAGAAACTGCAGAAAAGAAAAAGTAGCATCAACCATGTTTAAAACCCAAACTTAAAACAAAAAGAGGGCCGATTTCAGTTGAACTATCGCTTTAAGAGCATGCAGATGCTCCGTTTATTTTAATATGCAAAAGCACCTACCATGAGTTCTTTGATGTAGTTCAGGATTCAGGTCAAAAGATGAAGCGCCCCTGTTCTCTCTTTCCGTCTGTTTTTATTAGCTGTGAAAAGAAACACAACCACAGGTTATGGCGCGTATTTAATCACACCAAGCAAACAGCAAAGCGAATTCATGTCCACAAAAGCACAATAAAACATGCAAGATGGAGGAAAAACAGCACTCTTCCACACTGAAGACTCAAAGGAAAGCTTGGCACAGGGCAGGTAGTAAGTATGAATCTTGGAGTGCGACGAGATTGAGGATTCATTATTAATGACGTTCCCTGTGGTGCACTACTCTGAAACAGCATGTGCGTGAATTTTTCACTTTGCAGCTTGAGTAAAGAAATGAACTGGGACAGAATGAGCATCAAACTAGCTTTAATCAATCTAAACCCACGACTGAAGAAGGTGAAATATTAATGGCTGCCGTTACTTATCAGATACATTGCTTGGTTAATTGCTCTTTATTGTATGACGCCAGACTGCATTTTGCCTGTTATGCTCGGTGCTACTAATCTTGATTAGTGTCGGAGGTCATGAATAATTTATTAGAAACAGCATTCCCAACTAATTACCTGTAGCCGATTCTCACTGTTGGAGAGGATCACCAACTGTGTGCAGATAACAAGCCTAAATGCTTTAACTTTCTGCTATTCATATTGTTTTGCCACTTGAGCCCCTTTCACACTGCCATTCCGGCAAATTCACGGTTAAAGTGTTCCGGCAATTGTTCCCGGGTCGCTAGATTTTGCACTTTCACACTGCCAGTGATTACCCGGGATATGTGCGTGCTTTTACGCCTAACCTGATTTTACCAAGTGAGACATGTTCCTGGGACAACATCGTTGTTGACCCTGGAACAACATTGTGATTAACCAATCAGATTTGAAGAACCAGTTTATAGATTTTGTGAAGTTTATGCTTAAAATCAGTGTTTGGTGCTTGTACATCAGTGTCATTCATCTATCATTTCCTCTGATTTTAGGGATTACTCATGGTTAAGGTTAGGTTTAGGTGTAGGGATATGGTTAAGAATATATTTTTGGAGTAAAATGTTGTTCCAGGGTCAACAAAATATGTTGACCTAGGAACACATCAGACTTGGTAAAATCAGGACGTGCTGCTTTTACATACAACCCTTGAAGATCCCGTAACGACACGTGACATCAGGGCATGACGTGTAATGTACGAGTCGAAAACGTTAGGCACGTTATACTTTCACTGAAGCAAGAAAACGATCTTGACGTCAGCGCGGAAAGTGAGGAACTAACTGATCTCTGCTTTATTACAGTTTGCACATATTTTTTTGTCGCGAACGTTGATCTTTCTTCAAAACAGCCGGTAAAAGAGTCGCGCGTCATCACTTCGACACGGAATAAGATCTGGCTTTTGTTCTCACAGTGCTCGTCCCGGGTTGAACCCGGCAATGTTACCGACCCGGGTTCAATTCCGGAATCAATCCCGGGACGTGGTTGCTTTCACACAGAAGGTGACCCGGCAATGTTTTGGCAATATGCCGGGTCGGACGTGCAGTATGAAAGGGTCTCTAGTGTCTCCTAGTTGCAATGTGCTACACGCCAATTAAAACTGTGATCTTCCTGGCACACTCTTAAAAATAAAGGGTCTTTGTTTTCTTCGGTGGTTCCATGAAGATCTTTTAACATCCATGGAACTTTCCACTGCACAAAAGTGGAAAAGTGCTCTTTAAAATATTCTTCACACTAAGAAACAATGGTTCCTTTAGGAACTGTACAATGAAAGGTTTTTTGGGGAACCCCAAATGGTTCTTATGGCTTTATTTTTAACAGTGTGGCCACAAAAGAATTATTCATGATAGCACTAAAAGCTTTTTGAAAACTGCACCAGATTTTTCCTAAATAAGGGTAGATTAATGTAGGGAGAAGCACAACATAAAAAGAGGTGTGTTATCCATTGCATCTATGAGGTATAATAAAATCCAGGATGTTCATGTTTCAACTTAAGTATCGCAATGAAAACATTTCTTGAGAAGTGTTTTGTAGACAAATTCTGTGTTTCAGCTATGACCTGGCAGACTAGAATTCCCTTGTCTCCAAGCACGCTACACTCCCTACAAAAATACATGCACAAAACATCATTCGTTTATACAACAATTGTTTCTATAGCGACACACAGGAGGAGAAAGTAAAGCTGCAAAAGAGTACAACAGTCCATTTCCAGGATATTTAATTTATTTTCCAGTTAAATACAATACCTACAATCATGAAGCAAGATTACATTTACAAAGACAGCAAAAAAAAAATCTTTTACTAACCTCTTTCACTCCCAAATCAATGGCATTCAATGGCATTTAAGATCGACCACAGTGTACACTGATTGGCATTCCCTGGTAAATTGATTTGTTTCTTCTGACCTTACAGTCTGATGGGACCATGCGCTCTTTAATTGTTCTCTACACTTGCAAACATTGTTTGCTCCATCTAGAATCAACAAGGGGTTTGAACAAAAGGGCATCTGCATTATGTTTATCTGTGTCAATTCTAAAGGTCTTTTTTCAGTCTGCAGTAAATTTGAACAATGCAGGATGACTTAAAGTTCAATGCTATTAGATGACCACAAAGGGTAAGCAATAAAGGATGTGCGTGTTGTTATGTGTCATTAAACTGTACACTTTCACTGCCCTACCTCTTCCTCTCTCTGTCCATGATCATGCTATGTTATTCACATACACGATGAGTGACACATCCTACAGGACGTCTGTCCCTCTGGAAGGATGTGATGGCCAAGCTTGCCAACTGTCTAGTCATTCAAAGCATATGCCACTTTTTCTCTCGTCCTTCCTCTAATAGATAGTCCAACTCATCCAAATAAAAAAATAAAAAACATTAAATATTTAAATAGGGATCATTTTCATGTCAGCTAGTGTGATCCATTAGTTGGCGAGTAAATACATTTTTTATTGTAATTATGTTCAATGATTAAGATAAGTAAAACTTCTATAACTATTATTTTCACAAATTACAATATAATCAATATTATATTACAGGCACTTTGTACTACCATTTAAATGTTCGGGGTCGGTTTGGTTTTAAATGTTTTTGAAAGAAGTTTCTTATGTTCACCAAGGCGTAATTTATTAAAGGATTAATATGGTAAAACAGTAATATTATGAAATACTATTTCAATTTAAAATAAAACAAATTTTCCTCAGAAACAACCATTGTACTTATAAAGAACCTTTAAAACAACTTAGGAGTGAATGACAAAACTTTTATAAACATAAAGCACTAATTAGACTATGGAACGCCAAAAGGTTCAAAAACTATTTTTGATTATTTTTCCCATGCCTGGGCCTGAGACTATAGGTTAGAGGGGCCTTTTTAGGTTTAGCTCCAGCAGTTATTTTGAGAGATTTACTTCATAAACAATGACACATCACAGATGTGACGTTTCAATACTAAATACTTCAAGTGTATCATATTCCAATATTTTTTCAAAGATAGGCATTCACAGATGTCTGGACTGAGCCCCAAATACTCCCTGACACTTGATATCTTCTCTGAACTTTATTGATAAAACACATCAACTCATCAGCACATATTTAATCAACTCCTATGCTTCAGACACTTGTTCGATACATCTGATTGAAATGTGACAGAAGCCGTCCAGGTGTCCTCTGACCTTGTGGCAGGTGTCTGACAGGGTCTTTAAGTGCAATCCCTGGAGAGAAAAAAAAGGGTCTCAAAGTGTTGAAAGAGTCATATGGTACAGCTCCTGGCACAACACTCAGTGCTGTGATAATGACCAGCTCTGTACACAGATACTTAGTGTTTTCTCTAAGCAGTCTGTTCTTGTCTTTCATTAAAACCTCCATCTCCCTTTTCAGGCCCCAAGGCCAAAGAGACCTTAGTCTCTGGGGAGAGACAAGGTTCAGGGCATCAAAACAAGCCTTTGAAGCAGAGCGATTAAAACTGTTGGAATGGACCAAAAGGGCTTAAAGGTGTGGGGGAGTCAGCTTCTCCAATTAGACACAAGAAAGGTTGTTAACATGCAAACCAAGCGGTCCATGAACCACTGTTTTCTCTCAGAAAGGGTTATGCAAACAACGGACATGGTTAATGATCTGATCTTGTCAATGATGAGCTAATGACTGACTATTGATTCATTATGATGAAAGATATTTGATGAGAGAGTAGTTTTGATTAAAATGGTGTAAAATTACCATAATAAACTTTTTTCAATTGTTTCCAATTGGGTTATATATTAAGTATAATGTAGTTATGAGGAAAAGGATTTTGGACCAATAAGATCTCACAGTGGGTGGGACACCCCACCATATATGGTGAAAAACTGTAAATGGTTGAACATTGCATTATTTGTAATTTTACTCTAAAATAATGTGGCACACATGATTCTATTTTAAATAATACAGTTTTATTTATTTATTATTACCAGTAGTATATCGGAATTTTCTGGCACATTAGTACCTTATAAGTGCATATTAGTAACTAAACTGTACTGTAGACATTTAATGGCTAAATGGAATAATTTAGTATCTTTTAATTGGGTACCATCCCAGTTAACCACAATACCTTTTTTTTCGGAGAGTGTGTTTGTTGAGTTTTGAGAACAGGCCACTTACAATGATTATAATGGGGGTTATCAGTAATTGGTACAAAGCAGATTTGGTAATTCTAGGTATATTAAAGGGGGGGGTGAAATGCTATTTCATGCATACTGAGTTTTTTACACTGTTAAAGAGTTGGATTCCCATGCTAAACATGGACAAAGTTTCAAAAATTAAGTTGTACGTTTGAAGGAGTATTTTTGTTCCCAAAATACTCCTTCCGGTTTGTCACAAGTTTCGGAAAGTTTTTTTCGAGGATGGCTCTGTGTGACGTTAGATGGAGCGGAATTTCCTTATATGGGTCCTAAGGCACTTTTGCCGGAAGAGCGCGCGCTCCCATACAGCGAGGCTGAGCAGCACAGACATTTCACTGATCAGAGCGAGAGCATCGCAAAAATTCACAAAAGAAGTGTGTTTTTGGTTGCCAGGGCAAGACAACCCTGCACAGATTACCAAAAAAAAAAAAACAGCATTAAGGGACCAGTGGATGGAGTTTATTTTTTACAGAGCATCAACAGAGTTGTGCAAGTGTTTTTGTTTGTTCCCTGCATTTCGAAGATGCTTGTTCACAAGGCCCAGTTTGACGACGGATTTGCGTATCGTTTATTTCTTAAGGATGATGCAATCCCAAGGAAAAAGGGTCACGATCGTGTGTTGGAACCGCAGGCAGTGAGTAAAACTGCTTGTTAGTGCTTCCGCCTCCCCGAGACCCGGGTTCAAGCCCCGCTCGGAGCGAGTCGTTGCTGCTGCTGCTCTCGTTCAGTTTCAGCCTCGGAATTTGATTCTGGATCATAAATAAACGGCTAAATCTGACTGTAAGCCATGGTTTGTTTTGGATGATGGGTTTTCCCTCAAGGTAATGTCACAGCTTCCACATGCTCTCAACGCAAAAGCCTATTCGCGCTCGTGATTCTTTAGCTCCGCCCACACATCACGCCTCCAGCCGGTCGTGTTTTTCCGGGAAAAATCGGTACAGACTATCTTTCTCTTATGAATATAATAAAACTAAAGACTTTTTGGATTTATGAAGGATGCAGTACTACTCTATATGTACTCAAGATTAACAGGATATTGAGTGAAAACGAGCATTTCACCCCCCCTTTAAATAGGTATATTAACATTATATAACTTGATAAAACAAAGTTATATATGCCATCTCGTAATATATGAAACATGTCACCATTTTTATAGTGAATTTCTGGCAACCAAATTTTCTGTTTTCTTGTAAATTCATCAGGATATTGTTAAGCAATCAAAAAGTTTAATCACTGTCATAGAAATTTATTCAGCTCTGCGAAAGACAAGTTTCTTAAATATGTGCCAACATCTGTTGTCAAAATCAGGTTCTTGTTAAAAGATGTGCCAAACATCATAGCTGTCATGGATGTCTTGTCTACAGAACTTTTATTCAATTTTTTTTTCATTATAAGTCAAAACAATACATGTTCACAGTCAAAAGCTACAGTATGTGTCTTTGGTAAGATGTAGTGCAGTGCTAATCTTTCTCTTATTTCATCCTTAGGGTGTACATTGTTTATTTAGTTGTGCTGAAACAACCTGTTGTAAAAATTCAAAGCAGAATCTGTTGGACACGAAGCACTTGTTTCCCCGAGTCTTTCTTAATTAAAACCAGAGGAAGAACTATTTAGTCCTTTACACAAATACAAGGACTTTCCTCTATCCAGTTCATATTCCTAAAGCAACTGGTTTGAAAAATGAGCAGATTTCGCTGTTTGGTCTCAGGAACAGCAGGGGATTTGGAGGACTAACCAAGCTGCATGCTGTGTCAACACCAAACATTCTCTGCTGCCTGTGTAATCCCATTCACCATGGGAAAACAGCATGGCACTTCACCACAACAGAATGAGAGTGGGACATAGCCAAAAAGGATCTCAAATGAAATAATGTGTTGAAGGTTCCCTTTGTAACTTGATTTGAAATCGACAGATATTTTAGTTCAAATTAAAAATTACAAATTAACTTTGTCAAAGATATTATAATATACAGCATGACAAAAGTAGATATTAATGCTGAATTCTGGTAAAGTTTACATTTAATAGTTGTTAACCTCCTTTTATGGTTTTTCGTTGTAAATTATAAGTTGGCATGGTCACATTAGATATAATGAGCGGAGATATGAAAAATAGACATCGCGTTGTTTTCATATGGATTACTTTATATCAGAATATTTGTTTTCGGCACCACCTATTTAAAAGTAGACATTTCAGGCTTTCTATAGATATCTCTCTCATATCTCTTTGTTGAGTATTCACGGAGTTACAGTTCATTTTAATGACGTGTTTGTACATGACGATCAGCGGAGACAAAGACTGCAGACAGCATACCTGTTTGTTATCTTTATTTTATAAGTGCACAAAGGTGTTTTGTTATTATGTCTGTATCCAAAAAAGTAGACCCTTTACAGATTCGATTGATGTATTGCTCTTATCTGTAAGATTAAAACTGAGAGTGTAATTTAAGTTCTTTTCGGGGTTATCCGGAGAAAATGACTCAAAACGCATATATGCGTTAATGGACTCCAGAGGGTTAATAGTTGTTAACCTCCTTTTATGGTTTTTCGTTGTAAATTATAAGTTGGCACACTTTTTTATGAAAAAATATTTTCTCTAGCATTACCTAGTGATGGCTGAAGGTCTGGAATCTATGGCAGCTTCCATTGGCCAAGGCCCCACCAATCACAGTTCGTTTCATTCAGCGTCACCTTTCAGGGCGTGGAAATGTCGCCATAATAACAGACCGGTGAGTAAAATTCTACACATATTTTAAAGATTCTATGCCGTGAACTTTAAATACTTCACATACTTTTAAGAATCCAGCATTTAGTTGATCCTGATAAGCACTCGTCATCACAGTTGTAAACTTCACGGCTTTCTTCCTTCATTAGGTGGTTTGGTGCCAGAGCATTTTTGTTTTCAGGCATTACGTTAAATAACACAACACACACGTCTCCTGGAAATCCTGTATAATTCAACCAATACGATGATGCCTTCGACACTCCTGAAGTGTTTCCACTTTTCTGTCCCATTTGCATCAGTCGTTTAGTCAACGGTCCGTGGGCGTGACGTTTGAAGCTGAGACTAAGTATTACCTATAGATACTGGAAAACTGGAAATTACCTGGTAGTGGTAATTCATATTTTTTACTTGAAAAATCATAGATGCAGTATATTACAGTAAATACACAAGCCTAATTCAATGTTAAATTATATATATTTTTTAAAGTAAGATACATATTTTTTTGAGGCTGAATATATAAGGCTGAATTGAATTGATCAAAATACATAAAAAAGAGTAATACTGAGAAATAGTATTACATATCACATTATTAATTTCAAATTAAATTTCTATTTTAATACATATAATATGTAATTTATCTCTGTGATGGCAAAGCTGACATTTCATTACTCCAGTCTTTAGTATCACATGATCCTTCAGAAATCATTTTAATATTCCAATTGGTTCTCGGATAACATTTCTTATAATTACAGATATTGAAAAGTTATGCTATATTTTTGTGGATTTTTTTTTTGTTTTTGTTTTTTTGTATTCTTTGAAACTTCAAAAGAACAGCATTTATTAGATGTGTTATTTAATAATGTGAAAGCCTTGTCAATTTTGGTAAAATGTAATGCATCCTTGCTGAATAAAAGTATTTATTTCTTTAAAAAACAAAAAACGTACAAATCTCAAAATTGAAATAAGTATCTATCCGTTCACCTCAATATATCCCAAAAATGACAAAAACACCAGACTGCTATCCCCTCTCCACCCACATATTCCTCTCAAGACACCTGGATTTCACATGTATGAATATGAGATTTTTATACATGCATATAAAACTGCAGCATCTGTCAGACAGAGATTCGAAAGAGAAGCTGGATGCTATAATTGATCTAGACTGAGATTTGACATAGCTAGAGGCTTGAATGGTAATGCTGCACTGCGTCGATTTCACGGGCACGACCGGAGGAGCAAAGAGAGCAGAAGTCATGCTGGGATATAAGCATATCAAGCCTTAGAACAGAATCATTTGCCTCATCAGGCAGAAGCTCAACAGTGGAATCTACTCGTAAACGGAAACATTTTGTTTAACCCCTGCACCTCTGTGTGGTTTGCTAAAGCTCTGGTTGTGTCTGAAAGCATTGTTAGTAGTGCTGTAAAATGATTATTATCGATTATTCACATCCAAAATAAATGTTTTTGTTTACAAAATATTTGTGTCTATACTGTGTTTATTTATTACGTATATATACATACAAAGACATGCATTTATATAAGAAAAATATGTTATTTTTATTTATTAAATATACTTCTGCATAATATAAATGATATAAACATATAAATGTATGTACTTTTAAATACTTTCAAAATATATACTGTATGTGTGTCACACCTCTGGACTGTTTTTGTTCTGTTTTCATCCCTAATGTGCTCCGTGACCTAGTTTTCCTTTATGTTTGATAGTGTCATTTAGTTCAGGTGTGTCTTTTCTATTTTCCTCGATTACATAGTCCCTGTCTATTCAGTTTTGCCACACGTCTGTCAGTATCCATTTGTGTCATGACTGGAGGATCCCTTGTCTCTGCCTCCAGCCTCTAAGTCCCGGACTTTGCCTCGCCTTAATCCAGCGGCTCCACCATGGCTCCTAGCTCCCTCCTCTCTGCTGTGGCCCACCAGCTCCCTCATACCTCTGTCCCTCTGGCTCTGTCAGGCTGCTCCCTCCCTACAGCTTCACCTCGGTCCTCTGTCACTCCCGCTACACCGTGGCCTTCCGTATGCTGTCTGTCGAATCCCTGTAGCCAACAGCCCTTCCTCCACCGTGGCTCCTTCCTCTGTTGGCTCCACCATGGGCCGCCATTATGGGTCCCACCTGGCCTCTCCAAGTACGTCCTGTCTCCTCCCTGGCTCCTCCTTTTGTCTGAACCACCCTGGCTTCTCCTGCTCCTTCCTGGCTTCTCCTTGACTCCTCCCTCTATAGTCTCTACCTAGGACTCTGTTGGTCGTCCTTCTCCCGGATGTCCGTCCTCTGCCCAAACCTCCAGTATTTGTCTGCCTGCCCTCCTGCCAGCCCTTTCCTTCCTGTCACTATTCCATATCCACTCCTTCGTCCTCATCATAAGTCCCCATCCATCCCTCCCTTTGTTGTTCCTGCAGCGCGAGGTCGCGCCTTTCGGGAGTGGGGCTATCTGTCACACCTCTGGACTGTTTTTGTTGTGTTTTCATCCCTCATGTGCTCCGTTGTCCCTAATAGTTTTCCCTCATGTTTGATTGTATCATTTAGTTAAGATGTGTCTTGTCTCTTATCGTCTTCCAATGAACTTAAGTCCCCATCTGTTTAGTTAGTATTTGTCTGGTCTACTACATCCCTACTTGTGTTACCCTTGTGTAGATTTATTAAAGACTATTTGCATTGATCTTCATCTTCTTTGTGCATTTATCTCACCGTAGCTGTGACAATGGATTAGAGCTGTGCAATTTTGCGATTTCGATTTCAATCACAATTTTGACACAAACAGACATTCCTTACAGTCATAAATGCATTCAGTATGAATTTGAAACATATTTCCAAAAGAAAACCAATTAGAGCTTTATCAAAAAATTGTAACATGTCTCTAGAACAGACAGAAGTCAAAATAATCACTAAGTAAAGATGTGTCGCCTTCAGAAAGGAGTTTCTCAGAGAAAAATTTCAAAGAGTTCGAAGTTATCATCATCTACAGTGCATAATATCATCCAAAGATTCAGAGAATCTGGACCAATCTCTGTGCGTAAGGGTCAAGGCCGAAAAACCATACTGGATGCCCATGATTTTCGGGCCCTTAGACGGCACTGCAGCACAACACGGGCTAAGGAATACTTCCAGAAAACATTGTCGGTGAACACAATCAACCGTGCCATTCGCCATTACCGGCTAAAACTCTATAGGCCCTATTTTAACTATCTAAACGCAAAGTGTAAAGTGCACGGCGCAGGTGCACTCAGGGCATGTCCAAATCCACTTTTGCTATTTTAATGACGGAAAAACGGTTGGCGCGCCTGGGCCCATGGTCTTAACAGGTTGTCCCTATTCTCTTAATGAGTAATGTTTTTTGGAGCGTAACGTGCAATAAACCAATCAGAGTCTCATCTTCCATTCCCTTTAAGAGCCAGTTGCGCTCGGGCCATGACAGATTTGCTATTTACACGGGGGAATTTGGCAAGCGCAAAGATTTTATTTTGACTGGTTGATGTACCTTTACAGTTCTGTATATGTGATGTGACGTGATGTGAATCAAACGGTCAAATGCTCATGAAGTGACTTTCAGAGCAGTTCTGGAGATGTTGTTCATGTGTTCACGTCCTTATTTAGTGAGAAAGCAGACGCCGAAATTGCCCCGAGTGTCACGTGTGCTTCAGTGTGTGTGATAAAGGAAGTCGCGCTTCTGCTCCATCCATTAACAGATTTAAATGGACAGTTCCAGCTTAATATTACAGAGATTAGTCCATATTGTGATTTGATGTGAGTGCCATTCCGCTTTAAACTGTAAATTCCGTTTTTATGACTGGATTCCGCGATTCCCTCCGCGTTTTCTGCATCGCGGAAATCATAGGGCCCTAGTTGTGGTATGCCAGCTCTATCTTGCAATGGACACACACCACGACGTTCTCTTTACTTTTCCCCTCGCCCTCAAATCAAAACAGACGCAGCTCTTGTGGCTCCTTCTGCTTTGTGGGTGATGTAAACGCGTTGTGTCACATTTAAAAAAAAAATAATTTCGAAAGAACCTGACGTGAGATTTAAAATAAATTAAAAGAAGCTTCGAGGCAGAGGAATTTGCCTCGATAATTTTTAGGGATGCACGATATTGGATTTTGGCCGATATTCGATATGCCGATATTTTCAAAATAATTTTGGCCGA
Source organism: Carassius auratus (assembly GCF_003368295.1). Taxonomy (NCBI): domain Eukaryota; kingdom Metazoa; phylum Chordata; class Actinopteri; order Cypriniformes; family Cyprinidae; genus Carassius; species Carassius auratus. The sequence goes on from NC_039260.1 coordinate 12,645,296, forward strand.
TGCCGATACCGATATCGATATATATACAAATATATACTGATATATTTAAACTTTAATTTTACTGAAGAGAAATCCATGTATCTCTTCTGTACTGATTCTACCATAAATTTATTATTTTACAAATGTAGACAGACATTCACATCTGAAAAACAGGTCAATTATTTCACTTGGAGAATATCGGTTTGGCTCATCGGCAGAAATATTCATATCGGCCGATACCAATAATGGTCATTTTAAGCTTTTATCGGCCGATACCGATATTGTGCCGATATTATCGTGCATCCCTAATAATTTTTTGTAATGGAGTTACTCGAGGCATCGTTTCAGCCCTAATATACATATAACATAAATATATATATATATATATATATATATATATATATATATATATATATATATATAATAAGCCTACAAAAATTCTTATGCATTGCAATCCTTAAATGTTAAATATTTGGCATGTTGTGCTGCTGTGCGTCCCTGTGTTTAATAAGCAGCGTGTACGCGCTAACACACTTTTTCAATAACAAAGAAAAAACATTGCATCAGACTTTAGACCAGGTTTAAACTGGTCTATGGCGTAGTCTATTTCCAGCAATGCGCCTGAACAAACCTCTTTTTTAGACCAGCACGCCCATGGGCGCAAAAATGAGCACAAATACATTTGCTAATTTAACGACGTGGCGCTGGACGGGATAATGTGAATGGTGCCAGACTGAAATTAGCAAAGACACTTGTGCTGCCACTTGCATCGCATTGCGTCGGGTGTATGACAGGGCCCAAAGTCTGTGAACCTGGAGTTACGTAGGCATATGCACAGTCTGTTATGTTCTTGCACTCCATTTAGGCGCGCTGCATTCTGATTGGTTCGGATAGCATTCTGTGCGAGGTCGGGGCCGCGGAAAATAATGGTATAAAGGGATTTAGAAATTGCGCATGTTCAGATCATGATTTTATGAAGATTTAGATTAATCGCACAGCCCTACAATGGGTGTGTATTTATATATCCATAATAAATATACAGAGTACACTTACATATATTATGTAAACAAAAATGTATTTTCTGGATCCCATTAATCCGGATTATTCATTTGACAGCACTAATTGTTAGCATTTACATTTTTATATCTGGTGTTTCAAAATTAAGACATTAATTAAACATAAGTTTTGCTTAATTTAACAGAAACGGACATTCTTAGCAGTTCAAAGCAAAGCCTTTGATACAAGATGATGAATTAAGGGGAAAATGGGATTCACTGGGGTCCTTTAGACATCAATAAAGCTTGTATTTTTCCTATAATCAGTTCATAAAATGTTCCAGCTTTGCAATTTCCCAAAAACCCATTACCCTCAGGAAGTAAAGAACAAGACATCCTAGGGTAGATATCCTGCTTTTTACAGGATCTCAGGAGGAGACTATCCGGGAGGGGTAGGTGGCAAAAACACCAGACATTTTTCCACAGTAAGGTCTCGTAAAAATCTCTCAGCACTTTTAGAAACATTCCTCCCCCTAGTCATGGGTGCGCAAGTGCTGAGACGTCATGAGGGATCACGCTCTACACAAACACAAATACTCAGATATAAATCAGATATAATCTTCAGGTCCAAATGTAAATGCAAATACCAGACATAAACATTCTGAGAGGCTTTTTAAGATTCTCAAAATCTGTTCAGTCTTATTCATCTGGATAAACACTGCAAAAACCATAACCTTAAAACCCCAGGCGGAATAAATGGAAATTTCAGAAATAAAGACAGTGTATATGTATCAGAGGAATACGAGAGGTCATTCCGGTCATTTCTGCTCTGGGATGTAAAACCTGAGGTTAACTGGTCACTACACAATGCTCTCTAGATGAACAAGCATTTCAGCTCACCAGCTGTGGGAATGGCAGTGTGAAAGATTACATCACAATGATTTATGGCCCATGAGGAGGAGTCAGAGAAACTATGGAACATAAGATCATTTGGAGGGCATCCAAAAAAGAGGTCTCAATAGGAACACAAGCCAATTGGTTTCCATCACAGAAGATGATGGAACAGCAGTGGGACACCAAATGAATGTGCTCAGAAAGTTAAGAGGACATCTCAGGCTCACATGTACTGTACAACCCTCTACATTGCGAGTAAATCACTTGCAAATGTGACTAAATCTTCACTCTGGGCGATTAAATGATGTCTAATATTAGCCAATGGCTAATACATTCTAAAATTTTACTCGCCAGTGTAAAAGTATAAGTTTAGCACATACATATTTTCACTCGCCGAACACTCTGACTGAGCACTTCAGAGTTTCACTCTCCATCAAGTGATTTGTACTGTTTTTCAGTTCATCTGAAATGGATGCTCAATGCACCTGTATTTGACGTACCGTAAATTCTAGTGTGAAGGCTCACGACTCGCCGTCAGCGAGAGAGAGAGAGAATAAACACGCTGCATGTAAACAATATTTTTTGATGCATTTTCCTGTGTAAATAACAGCGCTCCCTTGGACTTCTTCAGCTTTTAAGAACTGCCGGGTTCTCCGGTAGTGGGCGGAGCTTATGCACAAATGGCAATCTCATTGGCTGCTATCTCAATCCCTGCTTTGACTTTAGCATATCAGTTTGAGCGAACGCTCAAAACCTGATTAATATTCATTAATCCTTAGTAATCCTTAGTGCATTTTATAGTTCCTACGATTAGAATCAGTAGGCATATTTGTGTAATTTTTTCCCCATTTTTTTTTTTTTATTTTTTACAGAAAAAAATTAAAAAATTGAAAAAGATTTACTGACTGATGTAAAGAGTGTACTTTCAGATATTAAAAAAAAAACTGTGCCATTTTACAAACATTTATTTTTATATATGTGTGTGTGTGTGTAATTGTCTGGCAAGTAAACTAAAACATTTACTAGCCAATGGCGATTCAATTGCCAAGGTGTCCGTAGAGGGTTGCTGTATCACAACACACATGCTGCAAATCTGTGCTTTTTTAAGGAAATGGCATATGTAAATGGAAAATAAGGAAGAAGTAAATAATTGTCTGGAAGGGTATTTGGACCATTGTCAAATTAATTAAACTTAATCTGGATAAAACAGGTTAAAAAAGCTGAAATTCCAGCAGCATACATAGTCAATTAATGCACAATCTTATTTTTGTCTGTTTTTTAATATGCGAAACAACACATGGATTTCCTTTTAATCTGATTTCTACTGTAGCATAACTCTAGGTGGTTCACTGCTGCAGCTGTTCATTTTGATGAAAGGTAAAACTTGCAGTTTACAACTGATCTTGTAGGCGGATGCTTGTTCCATATGTCTTCAATTGCTTCTGAAAGCCTCCAGCCAATTCTCGAAATTCAGTTTCTGCTCTCCAAAACAAGCGTAAACAGGGCCACACAGATTATCTGACTCATTTTGACTCAGTTTAGATCTCTTTTTGGACTGCGTTCTGCTGACTGACACTTCTCATGGAGCTTGGTGGGAAAAAGGCAAAAAAGAACAATAAATCTTTCTAGCCTATTCACCAAATTTCACATAATTATGCACTTTGTATAAAACATATGATTAATGCAAATATCAAACCTTTGGGATGTGGAAGAAATTCAATGACAGAAGGAAAATGAACTGTATCAAAAGTGGTGCATACAACTCTACAGAATACTTCAAATCAAAAATATTCAAATGAAAAACTTGACTTCTGATGTAGCTCTCAAATATGGCCTGCCAGACACATCACAGCAGGATAGTCTTTAAAATGAGGTTGAGCAGGCATACATTTTTGGGTTAACTGTGCTTTAATGCTTCAAATCACATTTCATAAGGTATTTAAAAAAACACAAAATCTATTCAAACTTCAAAGGCCAGGTAAGTTATTCAGCACAATATTTAAGAGCTTACGGGACAAAACTGAAAAGGGTCTTTATCATTCTATCAACCTCAAACTATAAAATTAAGCTTTGATCAGTGTGGTGTGACAAAGATATGAGTGAATAATGACTTGATGACGTGACTAATGACGTATCATGGTGCATATCACCAACTGAAATCAATCAATCAATCAGTCAATCAATAAATAAATAAATGAATAGTTATATGATTTCTGATCGCTGCGTTCCATCATTAAAGGTCCACTGAAGATTCTAGAGAGCATTTGATTGCACAGAAAGTTTGAAAAGAAGCTTAAGTGCAGAGTGATTTGAGAGACTATAAGTTTTGAATGCTAATATTGTCACATGTAAGATCTATTTTAGTTTAGTTGTCTGTGATCTCTTTGATTATACTCCTTCGTCATGCGCTTTCTTTTGCACAACCTACTCTTGACATATCTTGTAAACAAATTTTATTGTCATTATTTTCGAGAAAACTAGTTTATAGATAATCTTTAGGCTGACATATTCCTTTTAAAAGCCAAAAAAACTTCAATTTTGATTTCATGGGGACTTTAAGGTCATAAAAGGTCAAAATGGTTATAAGGCGCTAATATGGAACACTATGGAAATAAATAAAGTTAATTCTATGTCTCATCTCATCTCAGTAGTTATATTTAGGCATTGGGTAAGATCGGGGATGTAGAATATGGTCATGCAGAATATGTGCTTTATAACCAATAAAAAACAGCCAATATAATAGTCATGTTAACAAGCAACTAGTTACTATAGTAACTATACTAGAGAGTATATTCTATAAATTTGATAAAATGTTGTGGCATGGAGTGAAAAAGAAAGTCAATATTTGAGTGGAAAAACATTTCTTTTCAGTTTAATAAAGAAAAACGTTTTCGCAAACTAAACAAATGGACATTTCTTCAAGACGAATGATGGATGACGCACATTTTTCCACACAAAAAAAGCATTTAGCATAGAGCAAACAGAAATCATTTACTTTCCCAATTATTAAATCTCTGTTTCTTTCCTGTTAATTTTTCTAAATGTTAGGCAAACAATGAAGCCAGTAAGTTCCATGTCTATTGTTCTATGTTAATGGAGTTTTATTGGACTGTTTTGGGTCTGTGTACTGCTGAGGGCGCATCACATATTCTACTCTGGCAGGCAAAGAAGTGCAGTACTGAAATATCCTTTTTTGGATGATTTACACAATCTCAGATGCCATGGTCTCTCAGGACCCAAGAAAAACATTACAGCTTGCCAATCATAAGATTATCCTGAAAGAGCAAACAGCTGGAGACTTGCCTCAACTGCTGGGTCTGATGTTTTCAGTCTTACCGTCTCAAGCAGGTGGTTGTAATTAAGTCAGCGTAATGTGGACACTAGCTGGCAAAAGAACATGTGACTAATTATTGGGACACAAGCCCAGGTTTATCATTTCCTGAAGCTCTCCTTCTTTGACCTGCACGAGGATTCAAGTTGCCAATCATAGCCCAAAAAATGTGCCACCAAATCAGAATAAGCACCTTGTAACCTTCAGTCTCGAGTGATCCTGTTCTCTCCATCAACAAAAACTCAAGCTGGCACATTCAATTTATGTTAAAATAATCAGTAACATGCAAATGATGCTCACATAAAGCATTTACTACCTTTGAAGGGTACTCAGTCTTTTCCTCGGGCAGTTTCCAAATACGAGGAAAGATTAGAAAAGGAAGAGATTAGACTTCATGGTCTATTTCGTCCATTCTCCAGCCTAATCAGAGGGGAATGATATCACTGCCCTAAATATTTCCTCAGCAGCTTGAATGAAGAAATGAAGAAGCGTGTACAGTAGTTTCCTCATTGATGACCACACAGTATGATAATACACCACCTTCCTGTGATCACGTTATCTAATGATTAAAGAAGGCAGTTTTCTTCATGGCCCTGCATTGAATTGAGAAACCTGACTGACAATTGCTGTCTTGCAGAATGATGCCTGGGGCTTCGCAACGTGGCCCTAAAAGCCACAAGATGGTTTTAACTTTGGTGACCCAACAAATCTGCTGAAAGCCACACATGGGTAAAGAAGCCTGGCTGAAACATTTATAGCATCTCATAAAAAAATCATGAGGAGTAAAACTAAAAAGTATAGAACATGTCAACTTAATCTGCTATTAAACTCCAGGCATATAGTGGCATCTGATGTGGCAGACTTGTAGGAGGATGTTGTCAAATAAATTATGAGGAGATTGGGGAAGTTTTTTTCAGCTCAGTTGTGGTTTTGTCACTTTAACTGAAAGCACTGAGGTTCTTAATCTAGCAGACAGAAATTATCATGTAGACACTACCAGTCAAAAGTTTTTTTCTCAGAATTTGAAAACCTTAAATATAAGCTTAGAAGATAAGCTTAAATACCTAAAAGATAAGCTTAAATATAGTTATATATAAAAATATTGAGTGAAAATGAAGGAAAAGCATTAAACAAGTCTCCAGCATATGTGTGAACCCCTTAAATACTGTTTAAGAATGCACTTCATGAAGTTAGTTAAGAGAATGTCCCGAGTATATGGAGTTGAAATCCAGTTTAACATTGTTTGGTCAATAAATAATTCCAATATTTCACATCTGTGTAAAGGTGCTATATGTAGGATTGACAGAGTGGTTGAACTAGGAATTGCAATCCAAATTCGAAAAAACAACCAGCCTATAATGCTAAAATCCACTCACTCATTGTTTTATAAATCCAAAAAATCATAAACAGTCTCTCCACACGAGCAGTTCCAGACTACAACGACATAGTCAGTGAAAGTCACACCCATTTGCGATGCTCTATGCCCTATTAGCATATAGATAGCCCTGAGTGAGAAGCTGCGGTCCATCATTACTGTTCTCTTGCTGTAGCTGCTGGAGGTACAATGTCAGCACCACAGAGCCATTAAAAGTGTTGTGTGTTGGGATGCACCAACGAACATAGGAGTCATCATAGACCGCTAAAGACAAGGTGGTTAACTTTCATTTTCCAAAGAAATGTCCCATAAAACCCCCCCAGAAAAAGTCCTATGTGGTAACATTTTACACCAGACTTGAATGCATCACAAACGAGGATCCGTTCAGCGCTGGAGTTGTGCAAAGATTCCTTCTGAAAGAGGGATCGATACCAACGCTTTGTGCACAAACATCCGGACTAAAGACGGAGTAAGCATCACGCATCATATTTTGTTTAAAAAAAAAAGAGCTTCTTGGCTCACTCTAAGGCTAATTTTGCTAAAACTACTATTACAGTTTTCGCTAATGCTGCCTTCACGTGCTACCAGAATGGTCGTGAATACGTATGTGGTAGTTAAAAATTGCATGAAGCAATGTGGGAGGTCAGTAACACGGTCACGTAACATCGGTGTGCCGCGAGAATGAGCTCTTGAAGCTCCGCACTCTTCTGAGAAGGGAGTAGGGTTGCTAGGTTTTCACAACAAAACCCTCCCGTTGACATGAAAAGCAACACGCGGCAATATGTGTAAAGTAGCCCAATTCCATGGGAAAACCGCAGACTTGGCAACAATGGAAGGGAGGTAGGAGCACCAGCTCATTTTCATTTAAAGGGGACATACACATAAACAGAGCGTTTTCCGCCAACTGACAACCCGGAGTGCCGAAATACAATTGGATAAACTGGCAGCGGGCGGCTTTCTCAAACGAAAACAAAGACATTCAGCCCGGAAAACCCATTTTCAAAGGAGCATAATTGACTGTAGAATTGCTTTTTGGATAAACAAGTATGTTAACTTAGCATGTTTCTTAAATATCTGCAAACATATAATCTATGTTTAATATATATATATATATATATATATATATATATATATATATATATATATATATATATATATATATATATATATATGCTTAAGTAAAGTCACAATCTTACATCCAGCTCCTTTAAGGGTTTGGGTTTTAAAGTTTTTATTTTTTGAAATGTTATTCAATAGGGATCGATTCCATTATCAAAAGTGACAGTTAAGACATGCATAATGTTACATAAGATTGTCTTTTTCAATTAAATGCTGTTTTGAACTTTTTGGAAGTTCTAGTCATCAAAAAATACTAACAAAACATATATATACGTTTATATAAGTCACAAAAAATATTAAGCAGCACAACTGTTCTAAACTGTGATAATAATAAGAAATATCAGCATATTAGAATGATTTCTGAAGGATCATGTGACACTGGAGACTGGAGTAATGGCTGCTGAAATTTCAGCTTTGCCGTCAAAGGAATAAATTACATTTCAAAATATATTAAAATAGAAACCATTATATATTCACAATATTACTGTCTTTTGTTTTTCTGTTTACTGTCTTCTGAAATGTAGTGTAGTTTTGACTATCAGTCTAAAATGTGGAAAATAGTAATAAGAAACAATGACTTGGTGTGTCCAAACATATGAATGTGTATAAAATGTACTTAGCATTTCACATTGTGGGTTTGTATTACTCTTTTTTTTTTTTTTACACCAGCCTAATGATGTGAAATTACAGACAAAATGAATAAAAACATGAATAAGTTCTAATGCAAAAACATCTTGACTCTGCAGAAGCATATTAACGTGATGCACTAATGCAAAATGCATAAATGTGCATAATGGTGATAAAATCTAGGGGAAAACAACACATAACCCCTTTATGTCCAAATGGTTCATAATGTAATTTTCATCATGTTTGTATTGTAAGAACAGCTTATCTCAGCACACTGAGGAAAAAAACTGTTCAGTTTTAGTTCTTAGTGTTCAAAGTGTCATGCAAGTGTTATTAAAACACCATCTTCAAACAGGAAAACACTGTACCCATAAGCTTCATTCAGCTTCAGTTACATAAATTATAGGTCATCAGCACAATGTCCAGAATTCAAGACTTGATCCTAAACAGAACAGCCTTTTTCATTAATATTGTATCAGAGAGCAAAGACCTTAAACACGCAAAGCTAATGGACCTAAGCCAGCTGTGCTCAATTCATTCTGCTGTGAGTGTGTGTTTGTGTGAATGCATGGTAATGTGCTTGTATTATGTGTGGGCGGCATTCAATGACAGAACAATGTATTTTTTGATCATCTCAAAAGAGCACAGAACAGTAGTGAACATCTTAACACCACTAAACACAGAAAGTGACTAAAACCTACCAAACGTTTTCCGCAAAGGAATGTCTGCCTGTAGAATAATGGCTTTTGAGTTTGCTATGTGCACTTGAATACACAGGAGCGACCGCAGAACTGTTACCAAAACCAAAAACCCAGAGGAGGGGGGAAACAGAAGTGGGGAGAGCAGGGAAAAATCTGGGGAATAAACTTCTACTGGAATGAGAAAGAAAAAAAGAGAAAGATCAGAAGCACACAAATATGCCTGACTCAGGAGTAGTGAGGAGTTTAACTGTGTCAAAGGGAGAAAAAGGCCTTTACTATAATGTGAGCCTAGGCAGAGAGAAACAACTATGTGTTCGATCTGCTCTGTTCAGTGAGTGCAGAGAGGAGCTTTACTTACTGAAGGTCTGGAATTTATTTCAGACTTCATTGGCCAAATCCTGCCCATAAGGCCATTTGACCGACATGTCCAACAACAACCAATCACAGTTTGTTTCGTTCATCGTCACATTTTGCGGTGGGGAAATGTCGCCACAATAACAGACCTGTGTAGAACTTTCGGACGTATTATATAGATTCTATGCTGCAAACTTTAAATATTTCACATACTTTTGAAAATCCAGCGTTTAGTTGGTCCTGATGAGCGCTGTTCGTCATAGATGTAAACACGCAGGCTTTCTACTTTCGTGAGGGGGTTTGACACCAAGGTATTTTGGTTTCCAGACGGAACATTAAAGAATGTGACACACATATTGTGGAAATCCTTTAGAATCCAACCAATCCGTTAACGACTTCAACATTCCTGAAGTGTTTACCCATTTGTGTCCCATATGCATCAAACTTTTAGCCAACGGTCCGTGGGCGTTGAGACTAAGGCTGAGTCTAATCACTTCAGTTAAAAAAAATATATATTCTGTTGCTTCTAACTCTACTTTACATGCAAGTATAGCCGAAATCACAGCACAACCAAGTCTTAATCGTATGTGTATTTGATTTCAATAGACAATGTCGTGAATAGGATTTTAGTGCTGATTAATATCTTTGAGAGCTGGTTATGTAGTCTTAATGGACCACGTTTTAGTCATTATAATATTTATTTTGTTGTCTGACTACAGAAACATTAAAATATCATAATAAAAACAGTTTTATTGAGAACTTGGCTGCATTAAAATGCAGTATGTGAGTACAGGGAGGCAAGACAATATGACGCACTTATGTCATGAATATGCTAATTCGCGTTATGGCGTCATCTGGTGACATTTAGCAACTTTTCAGGCAGGGTTTAGCTACTTTCCATTGAAATAAGTTGGCAACACTGCTCGTGGCGGAAGAGGATAAGCGTTACAATACATACACATCTTAAGATACTTTCTTTTTGATCGCTACTGTGGAGAGATTCGAGAGAATAAGAATTAAATGTCTGTAACACAGAAATAATGATGTGTGGTTGAAAAGACTGTGTTGCACTTTTTCTGGATCAGCGGCAGCATGAATGATCCATTAACATGGGCAACGACAGAACGTGCTTCTCAGGCTCAACTGACGCTCGCGATGTAATATATATACCTGTGAATGTTTTATATATATATATATATATATATATATATATATATATATATATATATATATACTTATAAACAAGACCAGGCTGGTTTTCAGCAGTCAGTACCAAATACTAGTAAAAATGGAAGATTATCTGTCTCAATTGTGATAGCCTATATAGCCTAGCTATTCTATAGATAGTATGCACTTTATATAGATCTAGGCACCGAAATGGCATCCCATAATCCATCTTATTAAAATTAAATTAATTGGCTTTTTACTGAATTGCCAGGAGGCATTAACAGCAAGCAAGTGTAAGTTATTCTTTGCAAGCTTGAAAAAGACTCACTGTATTCTTCTCAAAGAAAAAATCAAGCCGCATTTCCACTGTCGGGCCAGTGCGAGCCAGGGCTTAAAGCGGGCCGGGCGGGGCTCATAGTCTCGGCCAGTAGCACAGGGTTTCCACAGTCAGGGCCTGAAGTTCCGCTACACGTCACTAAAACATGCCCTTTACACGCCTCTCAGAACAACGTCATGCAACCTTATCATTTCACCAACAAAGAGAAGTCATCTGAAAACTAAAAAGTCACTGGAACATGCGTGATCACAAAACGAACATGATAAAAGCGGCCGTTTGTTTGCATGCCTTGTTATATACTCAAATTCAAAAGCATCAATGTTTTAAGAAATAGGCTACATTGATCATATTGATTACATTTATCATTTATTTATTTTTAACGCTTATGAAAATAGCCTGCTTATTCAGTCGAGTCCGTTTCTGTTTATTTGTAGCCACAGTAGCCTATGTCACATTTAGAATGAATGATAATATCTCTATTTTTATAAAAGCTCCCGAACAAAAAAACATTATTATATTATTTTATGATAGGCAACGTGAGCTAAACTCTCGAGACGAGGCTTATGACAGATAATATAAGTAACTAAATAAATACACGATTGTGATAGAGAATAAGAAGCTGACGTCTGATTTCTTCAAGCGGTCATATTTACCATGTTTACTATGGTAATGTTAATTTTTAGCGTGCTTAGTCTTTTACATCGCTTATAAATATTTCTGCTTTGTTTAGTGATTATAATCCACATCTAATCGAGTTATTTCAAAAACTTGCTGCTAACTAAGAGTGACTTTTGAGCTCAACTTATTTTAAAAAGTCTTTAATACCGGTGTTAAAGCTGTTATCTTTCTGAAATGATCCGCAGCACTGAGCTCTCTAGACGCGGAGAAACTCCACCTTTTGTTTATAACCCCTCCTCAACCCAAAGCTGGCCCAAGGTTTTCGTTGGCCAAAAAACCCTGGCCTTTGGCCCCGAGGAAGCCCCGACGAGGCATGATCTGACAGTAGAAACGTGACTGGCCCTGGCACGCACTAGCACGCCCGGTTTAAACTAGATAGTGGAAACACAGCTAGTGTCTACTGCTTCAACTATTCATTAAATAGACTCTTCAAATGAAAGTCACCTTAATCACTGAATATAACAGACAGCTTAAGGAGACCTCTGTTATTCTCCTCCTGCTTAATGCAAGATTTCTATCTGTAACTAAAATGCAGATATTTAGGAAAATAACATTTTGAATGGACGCACCAACATAAGAAACCTACACTTCAAAATGGAGTGTGGCAAAAATCAAGTTCGTAATACATCTAAAATCTGCATTTCCTTGAGGGTAAAGATTAAATAATGAGACACTCAGCTATCTGTACATAGAGCACAGCTTGTTATATGCATACTTTCACCTCATTATATCCCTTGCACACTAATATTGAAGGAAATTGCCTGAATAATAGATAAGCATTATGCCTAACACAAACAAGCAGTCTGTTTCCTCTTGATAAAGAGGCCCTGTTATTTACCGGGGTCAGTGGACATCCCTCTCTTGAATGAACTTTGGAGCCCTCAGCTGCATCCTCTAAAGTTTCTCAAAGCCTTCAAGGACAAAGGCATCTAGCATAAAAAAGATCTATGCATTCACAATTTAAGCTCTACAGCAGCAGGTCAAACTTCACAAGCCGTTTAATTTTTGAAGAATCTATGACCAAAGAACACAAATTCTTCATGGTAATTAATCTACACAGCTCCTTTGCAAATTTCATATGTCTCAGAGGCAACGAGGGCCCAAAACCCATTACCGGGTGAAGCGCCCCATGTCACACGCATTAGATGATAGTCCTCCAGCAAATGGGGGGAAAAGCAATTTTCTTTTCAAGGCAATAGATACTCTATCTCATTCCAGATCCTCTGCAGACTACAGACTGCCAGCTCGTGTAGCTCTGATGCCTGAAACTTGGAAGAAAGTGATGACTTGACCTCCTTTTCTCCCAGGGCCTTCGCTCTACTGTCAATAAGGACATTTCACTGGAGGCTGGATAAGAGCTCAGGGTGGAATGAATCACCTTCACCGATTAGAGATCTGGGAACTGCAGTGGAGATCAAACCAGCCCTGACAACTAGTTCATTTGCCGCCATGTCAACTGATATTAATATTACAGCCTGGAGACGGGCCTCTTGCTCTCAACAGGGACTTCCCACCACGAAGAACCAAAGATTCATTTCCAGTAGCTCAATGCTTTAGTGTCTGAACGATTCTGTGTCTGCTCGAGCAGAACAACACAGAGTCCCTCTTCCATAACACATCAGTCCACTGCTTCAGTTCTTAGGTTAGTTTAATACACCTCCAAATAATCAATCGGTTAATTTTCATGTTTGTAAAGAGAATTTTCAATGGATAATTACCAACCAATAAAAACAATAGCGACGGTTAATCTAAAGTAGAAATTAATCCTAAATAAATAATTGTCATTATTAATGTATTTGTAGATTAGACCAAACACTATAATTTATACGCCTCTGATATCCACATTTTACAATGTAAATCATTTAAAAACATACAATTTTTAAAAACAAAAACATGAAGGTCCACCATAACCCCACCCTCAAACATAACTGTTCCATAAGCAGATTGTAGAATGATTAACATGAACTTGCCCAATTCACCAAAACATTAGAGTTACAAATTGCCATGGGATTTGGTTGGTTCTTCTTGAAATACCTTGCAATAGCTCGGAGGAATGTAAAGGTTAAGGCTTTAGTCTTACCTCTGAGCCCGTGTTGAGCTGTGCGAGTGAAGTCTTTGAGTGCTTCTGACATCAGCATTTAGCTAAACTACAAAGCCACCAGAGACCGGCATTAATGGATCCCTCAGAGCCAATATCTTCACGCACAAGTGCCCGACTAATTGAAAACTGGTCGGAGTCCACTTTGTGGAACAAGTGCAGCAAACCTTTATGTCAGACTATAAAAACAAGGTCCAGAAATACTGTAGGTGGACATTTTCACCAAAACCCTCTAATGGATATAAAGTTACAGCACGCATGAAGTTAGACAGTTGGAATGTAAGATTTATGGCCCGTGTACTTCCAAATCTTTCAATAACCACTTGTATGGCATGGCTTTGTTTGAAATAATACCCTCTGTCTCAAAGAGAGACTTCACAAATTACTCTGTTTCAAGAACAACAACACAACTGAAAGGTTTGCCAGTCCTTCTCAGTAACACCTGATTAGATAAGATTTGATGGCAAGGCAGATCTAGTTACCATATACCACACTATTTGATGTAGTTTGACAGGCTGTGAAGATCATGTAGGCTGGGAAAACAATCTTCTGAAGGCATAGCAGGCTAACAATTAACATTGCTGGTTAAGTGCGTACGAAGATTAGCAGATTTCAGAAATATTAAACAGGATACATTAACCTAACCCGGCACTGTTTTTGTTGCTTCTGGAATATGGCCAAAGATAACTCATACATGGTTTTAGTTTTCAGGAAAACCAACATAATCCATGTCTAATGGTGGACCATTGTTTCGGGAATGCCAGGGGTTAAATGATTAGATCTGAGCTGCTAAACTGATAGATAGATAGATAGATAGATAGATAGATAGATAGATAGATAGATAGATAGATAGATAGATAGATAGATAGATAGATAGATAGATAGATAGATAGATAGATAGATAGATAGTAGGCTATCTCTTTCACACACTGATGGCGGCGGTCTAATAAGATTCGGTTTGATTGATTTAAACTGGCACTGAACTCACGCCCGTCGGCGGGGCTGCCTCCTCCATCTGCTGCTGACCTGTGAGTCTGGGGGATAAACCACAGTTATGACGGGACCTCCTGGACAAACACGCGCCGCCTGCTGTCACACCCCGTGGGAAAACCGCCAGCTTGATGTCTCCTCATCCCACCCAGACTTTCCCCGAGCTTTACTTCAACTAACGTTAATTAGATTTAACAGAAACCGCGCCGGATGGTGACACGCGCCGTCATCGGTGAAATACGAGCGAGTGTAACGTAAGGAAACTGTTTGTCTGGGAATGAAAGAAGCGCAATGTTAGCTGAATACATAAACGACTGTTTTTATTCCGAATGCTTTCTGCCGTCAAGCTTCTCAAAACAGTTGTTAGGCTACAGTAAACTAAAATTTACGCGTAAAAAGCGTGTGAACCCTCGCACCATCTCGCTGTAATGTATCAAAACAATACACATATTTGAGTGTGTGTGTAGCTATCAGTTTAGTTCTACCCTACTTAAGAGATAACCATACATGGCAGAGTTTCGAAATTAAACAATCAGTTTTTTTCTAGCTGATTTGAATTAAATGAATTGATAAGGAATTAGCTCACTGACCAGCTATCACAAGTTTGCATTCACGTAAACAACAGCGGAGTTTAGTTTACCGAGAATCTCACCTCAAGAGCCAAACAACACGCGCTCGTCTTCGCGGTCCTGAGTTCCAGAGCTGAAAACTAGGCAAAATGTGTGATGGTCGTAGGTCTGCGTGAATGAATGTCGACTGAAAAACTGGCGGACCTGTAGATCTGCTCCGAATCCAGAAAAAAAAAAACACACCGAGCTTCAAGCGTCAGCTAATAAATTCCAGAGACCCCAAACTGCTGCCCTAATCTCGCGTCCCTCTCGCTGGTAGCGCAAACCAGACGCTTTCTACAGTTCAGTCTGGAGGGAGGGACACTCTCTGCTACAACTTCAACGCCCAGTTGACTTCTTTCACTCTATTCGCGTTCTGTTGCTGTTAATCAAAAGATATGCGGTTAGAAATGATATATTAACAGTGTTGGTACATTCAGGGATTCTCTCGGACTCCTCCCTGAACGCCAATTTAGCGCTTTGCTCTTTCAACTCGTGGGCGGAGATTTAATGGTCAAATTGTTTTCACTTCCCTGGCCCCCTCAACACCACCACAGATGGCGAGTCAGATAAGAAAAGTATCACGATCCTATTGTCTACATGCCCACAAAGGTCGTGACACTGACATTCCCTGTGGCATAGGACTATATTCACATCTAGACCACAACCTCAGTCATAACTTAACCCTCTACAGCACAGAGGCATTAGGGGAATGCTCACAGGGGGTAGAACGAATATAAAGTATATTTTGATGCCTGGGTGTATATTGTTATAGGGGGAAGTTGTTTTAAATGTTAGAATTTCCATTACACAAATGTTCTTTGTAATGGAAACTGCAATGTTACAGAATTTGCAACCGATTTTTTTCTTCTGTATTGTGATGAACATTTGAGGGTAATGGATTTTTAAAAAATAAAAATTGTAGAGCATGTCTTGGTTCTTATGAAATTTCTATTTCATGCCACTTTAAAGGCCTGTTCACACCGAGGACAACAACTAATGATAACAATAATAAAG
Source organism: Carassius auratus (assembly GCF_003368295.1). Taxonomy (NCBI): domain Eukaryota; kingdom Metazoa; phylum Chordata; class Actinopteri; order Cypriniformes; family Cyprinidae; genus Carassius; species Carassius auratus. The sequence goes on from NC_039260.1 coordinate 12,661,566, forward strand.
TTGTCATTACCATTCTAATTCCATGAGAATAGGAATATCCACATCACATGATGTCAATAACACACATTACACAGATTAATTACAAATCTGTAATTACTTTCAGATTTTTTCAGATGATTTGCATATAAAAACATTGACGTCCAATCATTTAAAACGGCAGACAACAAAACGGCATAATGCTTATAATAAACATTGTGCATTACTGTTTATGGTAATATAATTAGATTTATAATTATCTTTATAATCCATGATTGGTGTGAACAGGCCTTGAAAGGTTCTTTGGGGAACCCCAATGGGTCTTCAATGACATTGCTGTGAAGTCCCCCTTTGGGAACTCTTTTTTTTTTTTTTTTTTTTTAATAAACTGACTTTATAAAAACCTATCTTGAGAAATATTAACTTGCTTAAAAAACAGTGACAACAAGCTCTAGCCTCCACTATAAATCTTCAATCAATCTTTGAGTGAGTTGGTACACACACACTTTCTTCAAAGTGATCGCATCTTAAGGTCTGTGTTGTTTAACTATATTAGACCTGTAACATGTGACAGTCCATCTCAGAGATGTCGGTGAGTGTGAAGAGACACCTCTTTGTTTGTGAGCATGTGTCGTCTGTATGTTATAGAAATGTCAGCTCTCTGGCTCGGTGTCGTGATTTGAGCAGCACAAGTAAAGAGGGGGTCTAGCATGGCTGGTGGGGGTGGGAAGTAAGGGTACTTCAGGGTCGTTTGTGCTTTCTTAAGAAAAAACACTCCACCACACAGCAGTCCATAAAAAGGGACAATTCATCTCAACATGAAGATGAGTAAATTAACCATTTTTGTATTCGCAAAGAAACTATTATTCAAGAGTTCCTTAAAAAAAAATCTTACTTTGAATTTTCACTAATAAGAGCCTTTTGTGCAATGGAAAGGTTAAATGTTCTTTATGAAACCACCAAATCCAATAAAGAACCTTCATTTTCAAGAGCGAAGTAAATTAGCACCGGGGCTGTCAAGCTCCAAAATTGGGGAAAAAACACCATAAACTGAAGTGGTCCGTATGACCTATTCAATAGTAATGTTGAAAGGAACGAACTGGAAAATTAAATCATTATACATTGAAAATCTTGATATCTCTAGAGTGGTTCTTGAATTGTTCATGAGAAAAGATTGAATAGAATCTTAAAGTGTGATATTTTCAGTGAATCAGTTGATCCAGTTCACGAAACACTGAAGATTTAATTTGAATAAAAATATAGACTGCATTGATAATTGTAATTGCAAGTGTCTGAAAGCTCCAACCAGTTTATAATTAGACATTTCTCCTTTTGTTTTGAATAGAAGTCCAAGTGAACAAACCAAGAGCTGAACCTGTGTGCATTTTATGCTTAATTATTATTCACAGCTAAAAGATCCCATCTGTCGCCACACCATTGCATTGCACTCTAACAAAAAACAATGTCCAACATGCGCATGACATGACAGGAAACTAGACCCCCTCCCTAGCACACCCCCATACTTCATACTCTTCTCACTCCAGGCAGCCTCATTCTGTCAGGGGCCATCACAGAGAGTACAAGGACAAGCACCATGAAGGCATCATGCTTTGTTGTCCCAAACTGCCTAAATATGGATTTACAGCACAAAAAAAGATTTTATACACAACAACAAAATGTTTGCAAAGTGTTTATGAATATTTTCTTAAGGCTTCTTTTCAGAGAGCTGTCGTGCCATCTTCAGCTGGCAGTTCTGCCAGTACAAGACAGAACACTTGTATGTTTTTGTATAAGAGTCAACTTAAAACCTTTTTTATTTTCCTACTGCATGCTATTGGACTGTGACGTCTTCATTGGTCCACATTATTCCAAATAAAAGAAATTCAAGTTCTTTAATCAAAATTTTAATATTCACTCTTCCTCTGAAATAAAGGAGAAGCGAGCAAGTTCCTCTTGCACTTCTTTTTCTTTGAATTCTTGCACTTTGAAGAAGGAAGAATCTTGCAGTAGGTTGCAGTTGTAAGGAATTAAAAAAAAATTTCTGAATGCATTTTCCCATTTTTTGTGCATAATAAAATTTATATATAGATAAGCCTACATAAATATTTATGGTTAGTTCTCTTACACTTTTTGCAATCAATTCCTGATGGATATGAAGTCCCACCCTACATTTTTTCTTGGAAATACTTCACATTATGGAAGTAAAATGGGTTGCGAACAGCATTTCATATCTGTAAGGGAGTGTATTACTATAATAGTTTTTTTAAAGTGTATGGTGACCAAAGTATACTACAGTTGTAAGCTGTCAAGGCGGCAGGAGGGAGAATTGATCAATATACAAGGAACAGCTACAGACATTAAACATACAGATTTTCTGTTGCTTGAACATGATTATTACGAGGCCATCTAAATTGTGCCTCTTACACAACACCACTAATGCTCTCAAATGTTTGTATCCTACGCTCTGCTCTGTTTAATAGAAGAGCTAGTTTTGCCCACCTGATTGAGATGGATGTGCCCACTGATGATTGCTGCTTGAAGAGCCCTACAAATAACTACTCTTCTTTTGGAGCTGAGTACTTATGTTTACCTGTTACCAAGCAACTGTGTTCAGAACAGCAGGAGGGATAAAAGTGGTTTAGAAAATTATATTTTTATGATTATTATTAGTAATAGTGATAATAATAATAATATATTTATCAATATCATATTATTAATTAGTCAGTAATACATGTTCTTTGTATAGGATATGTTGGATATTATTTGGGCACATGCATTATGTGTGTACAGTATATATGAATACGGATAATGCTGCAGTTCTAGGAGAAGTTCCTCTATGCCAAATCCAAACTAATGGATAGTAAAACGGAGAATATGAAAACCTATACATTTGTGAAATTAGTATACATTTTTTAAAACACTATTTCCCATTACTTTCAGTCCAAAAAAAAATCTACATGGTGTAAATCTACATAGCTTATTAGCACTGATGGATAAGACTGATTTGACAATAAAGCTTCTAACACGTCTCATGCTATTAATTTAATCTGTTCTCACTGTCTGCAGCCCACTATTTGGGTGAGTAATGGCAGTTTGAGACAAAGTGGGTTTGAATGAGCCAGGCTACATATCAGTTGGATGCAGACCAGAGCCTGCGGACACATCATAATTGACTGCGCTGGGATGTGAGAGTCCCATAGGGAACAGACAGCAGAATACCCACAGGACAATAGACTTCAGCATACTGGAACTTATGACTTATAACTACTGCCTGCTAACAGTTTGTATCACGATGAACAGATTTTCAACACAGGGAGTACAGCATATTTTAGGCATCAATAAAAATGAAGAGATAAGTGTTGAACTGCATTTTTTAAATGAACTTATTTTTTTTTAGTAAATAGGGGAAGGAATTGTTGTAGATTAATTACAGTTTTGAAAGGGATATTTCATGCCAAAAATGTTGTCATCTTTTATAAACCTTCATGGAAAACTATATATATATTAGGGGTGTAACGATACGCGTATTCGTATTGAACCGTTCGGTACGAGGCTTTCGGTTCGGTACGCGGTACGCATTATGTACCGAACGGTTCGTTGGACTAATTAATTATATTTGGAAAATAAAGAAAAAATTGTGAAATATAATGATATGCGTTCAACAAGGTAGCCCAATAACCCAAACGACGTAACAGGCAACGCCCCTGACACCCCCGAACAAGAAAAAAACACCAACTTATATGTTTATGTTAGGCTACTCAGCAGGCGCTCGCTCACTCAGTACGCGCTGAAGGCTCGTTGCAAAATGGCCAATGCGTTTAACAGACCACAAATAGAAGATCCTCCAATAACCAACAGGTCTGGTGTTTGGGTGCACTTTACCAATCGATCGGGGCATCCAAACAAGCACGGTAATCAAAATGGACTAGTACTGTACTGTGTCGGAATTTCCTGAGCAGTACGATTCAATTAACAGGCCTGCACGTTATAGAAGAACTGTTATAAATAGAACGTATGCACGGGCAGTTTTGAAAACTCCACCTACTTTGCTCTTGGCATAGTGCAGCGCAAATCGCGTTGTATCTGAAGGGCAACGCTGAGCCCAGGGTCCAGCGCCGCGCGTACTGAGTAGTGATGTGTCGTTCTTGAACGATTCGTTCATTTTGAACGAATCTTTAATGTGACTCGGGAAGAACGAGTCGTCTCGGGGAGTGATTCGTTCAGTCGCGCATGCGCATTATTCTATGGGTTCTGTTCTAGTCGTAGTAATTCACCTGTCATTCAATGCAGTCCTGAGCCGGAAAGAGAATTGATTAGTTCATAGTTCGAGTCTATCGGGTTTTTGACTCGTTCCTCAATCACGTGACAGCCCAATACATTAAACCCAATGCAGCATGAGCCGGAAAGAGAATTGATTAGTTCATAGTTCGAGTCTATCGGGTTTTTGACTCGTTCCTCAATCACGTGACAGCCCAATACATTAAACCCAATGCAGCATGAGCCGGAAAGAGAATTGATTAGTTCATAGTTCGAGTCTATCGGGTTTTTGACTCGTTCCTCAATCACGTGACAGCCCAATACGTTAAACCCAATGCAATATGAGCCGGAAAGAGAATTGATTAGTTCATCTCATGAGTCTTCGGGTCGTGTCGTTCCTTAATCACGTGACAGACCCATACGCTAAAACCATAGACACTGACAGTAAAAGAATGCAGATAATTGAATAGTTCATCTTTCGGTTCTTCGGGTTTTTCGTTCTTTTGTACTGTGAGACAACATTGGCTAGAGTAATTAGTTCATTAACAACTTTCCTTACAAAATGGGTGCGTAGTACTTATTTATTATTAGTATTATTTACTCTTACAGTAACGTGATGCATTTCTGGTTTCAAATTGTTGTTTTTAATTTCTGTCATGGTGGTACTTTTCCATAACACTGAATGTGGAAATAAAGAGTTGGTTATGCTTAAAATGTTGATATTTTTCCGGTCTGTTTGTTTGTTTTTGTTTAATTGTGCAGTTATTAAATCAGATTGTCTGTGTAAACCATACTTTTGTAACATATGACACTTTATAAACATTAAAAACACTGTACATACTTTTAAATAGTTGTTTATTGTTTATTACAGAAAAGCTTTGTAACAAAGAGGACAACTATTCCAAAATAAATTAAAATAATAAAAATGTAAATAATTAAAAATGAAATTAAAATTAAAAGATAATAAAGCCACAGGATCTAATAACCATAACAAAATGAACTTTAAAAGTACAATATAAAAAAAAGAAAAACTAAATATTGCACAACAAGCTATTCCCAAAATAATTTTAAACCATTTGAATAAAAAATAAATGAAAATTAAGAGATACTAAAGCTATGGAGCCTTATAACAATAACAAATTACCTTTTAAAATCACAACAACAAAAATATTGCACAACATGCTAGTCTTTTTCTAAATAAATAAAAATAAATAAGCTTTAAAATAAATAACACACTGTGGCTATATTTTTAGGACTTGCTATAAGGCATGTTTACATTATTTTAAAAAAAAACAAGCTCCCTGACCTTGGATGGGCTGAGTCTGTGAGTTCTTCTATCTGAGATAATCTGCCCAGTTTTAGAAAAAAAAAATTCAGATGGCACGGATGTGGCCACAATGCAAAGTCTTGTCTTTGTGACTTCAGAAAGGCTTGTGTATACTGGTGAACATCTCCTCCACCAGGCAGAGGGTCTGATGTGCGGGGTAAGAGTGGCTCTGCAAGGTTGGCCCGCATCTCCATCATAGCATCTGAGGTCTTAGAAGAGGTAGCAGAAGGCCTCAAGCTTGCTACCCTCTCGTCAAAGTCTTCCCAAAACATGGCCCCTGCACTGGCAGTGAACCAGGATCTGAAACTCCTCACTCTGAGCTGGGTTAAAACTGTTAAAGCTGAAGTTATCATAACCTTAATGTCTTTAACATTTGTCTTTAACATTAATAATTCAATTCAAAATGTTATTTGCTTTTAATGTATGTCATTATGTCCTTTTTTGAGCAATCTTCTTATACATATATTACACCAATATGTCAAGTCTGCCTAGGAAAAGCAATTATTATACCAGCAAACTCAAAATTGGAGTAAAAATGAACAAACTAGTCTATAAATACTTTTTATTGTAAGCTTGGATTATTATATTATTATATAGCCTAGTGTTTATTTACCGATAGACAGTCAAGAAGACAAATTAATCAAAATTTTATTTATAACAGGGTTTTATTTATTTATAAAATAATAACAAACCACAGATCCTCAACAAACAGTAACAAAAACACGGTGACAGAAATGTCAGAAATAGCGCATGGGGCTGTCACGTGATTAAGGAACGAGTCAAACTCGACCCGAAAGACTCATGAGATGAACTAATCAATTCTCTTTCCGGCTCAAGACTGCGTTAGTTTTGCGTATGGGGCTGTCACGTGATTAAGGAACGAGTCAAACTCGACCCGAAAGACTCATGAGATGAACTAATCAATTCTCTTTCCGGCTCAAGACCGCGTTAGTTTTGCGTATGGGGCTGTCACGTGATTAAGGAATGACTTAAACCCGAAGACTTCTTGTCAGATAAGAGGTGAGATGAGCTAATCACAGACTGAAGACCCAGGTAAAGAATGAGTATTTTTTTCTTTATCTCATAGCATTTTAGTTTTGTATTGTTTGTAGTGTGATCAACGTTTGCGTAAGTACTAGATGTGTTGGGGAGGTAGCACTTAATATTTTAATAACATTTTGCTAAAATGAACGAAATGAACGAAATGACTCGAAAAAAGATTCGTTCATTTTGCTGAACGAGACTCAAAAGTCCGAGTCGGTAAAATGATCCGAACTTCCCATCACTAGTACTGAGTGAGCGAGCGCGCTCTGTAGTGGAAAACGCAGGTTTTAAGAATATGCTTAATGTAATTGAGCCCCGTTACAATATTCCTTCACGAGCTAATTTCAGCCAGACCGTAATTCCTGCTTTGTTCCAAAAAACATAAGCCCTATAGAGAACCAATTGAGTAAAAACACACTCAATATAAAGAGTTATAGAGTTCCATATGAAAAGTTACATCTTTGTATTTGTTCATAACTACTACAACAATATAACATTTTCATTTTTTTTAATAAGGAGCTGTTTTTGTTTTATACAGTATGCTGCTAAGAAAACACCATAGAAGATGGGTAAAGAATAGATCATTGTTCAATGTAAAAAAAAAAAAAAAACATACTTTGTTGCCAATTTGTTCTTTTTGCTGTATCTAAAACGTACCGAACCGTACCGAACCGAACCGTGACATCAGTGAATCGTACCGAACCGAACCGTGAATTTTGTGAACCGTTACACCCCTAATATATATATATATATATATATATATATATATATATATATATATATATATATATATATATATATATATATATATATATATATTAAAATTAGATAGTTATGTTTGGGATTAAAATGAACCTAGTTGGATTCAATATTAAATAAGATTTAACAAAAATCATTACATTAATACTTTTCACACGAAACCAAAAAAACAAACAAGCATGATAATATGTCACTTTAAAAAAATTTATTTGATAACTATTTGTTTAAACATAAATTTTTTCATAGATGGTAAATATTATAAACAGTATTGTAACAATTTTGTAAACTTTATTTAATTTTAACAATTAAACTGAAGAAGCATGCAAAAACATTTCCTCTGTTTGCTTTAAAATAAAACAGTAAGAGACACTTTTTTTGTCAAGGTAAGAGGTTGAAATTTATTTTATTTTTTTTATGCAACCACTTACTTAAAATGTTTTATTGTTTTTTTTTTTTTCATTGCAATGAACTGAACTAATAAAAGTATACACTTTTATACCATTGTAAGTTCCTTTGGGTCAGCATTTGCCGAATACATAAATGTAAATACCCCCAGAGGGTGGCTGAGAAACTTTCATAATAAAATACATTTAAAAAAACAAATGTTTTATTTTTTTTATTTCAGAGCTGTGCAGTTACCTTTACCAAAGAAATATGCAGATAAAATTGTTCCATAATCGACAACAAAAGCAACACTTTTCAGGTGTGTTCATGACTCTAAATGAGAAGATTTAGCAAAATTCTAAGTGAGAACATCACAGAGCACCAGTAGATCCCACAACTCAAAAATCAAAATGGGTCATACTGACCCACAACATAATGTTGTTGTCCATAATGAAAGTAAATGGAGTCCAAAACAACACGGGACCCCACTGACTATTGTACGGAAAAAAACAAAACAAAACATTGAGACATTTATTAAAATATCTTTATTTGTTAACTTTAGGATACATTAGCAGCTCATAAGACAGGAAAGGATTGTTAGACAGAGCAAAACATGATTCAAAGCACACAAATTCCTCTCGAAATAAACACTTAAATCCTCAATACTACAATTAAAGCTCTTACACTAACAGAACACCTTTGTGAGCAAATACCTCATCTCAGCACTTTCGGGAACCTGCCTTTAGCTCATCATCCGAATTCTCACACTTTGCAGTAAGTTGCTGACAAAGGCACTTTTAGATAGACAAGTGATAGATACGCACATCATCCTGGCCGGGGACAGACAATGATGACAGTTACAGAGCCATGATGGGCACGGGACAGTGAGGGACAGTGTGAAGGGGAACTGAATAAGAAAAGCATCTCATTTAACAATGTTACCTCCCCTCCCCCCCTTTCGGATGTCTGCGTTTTGCTTCACCCTCTGTGACAGGCCAAGCATGCCAAAAAGCCTCTATATACCTCCAGTGTTCAGTTCACAAGGGCTGCCTGGATGGTGATGGGAGAAAAGTAGGGCACGACTAGCATGGCAGGGCAAGTCCACTGATTCACTGCAAGGCAACTATCAATTATTTCTGTCAGAGCAAATTCATTTTGCTTGCTTCGTCTCTATGCTTGCATTGCATTTCTATTTTTAATCCATTCGTCATAGATTTCAAGTTCAATTAAATGAACTTTCCAGACTTTTATATGTGGTTTACTGCTCAGTTGCCAGATGTAATGAGCATAGGAGCAATTCGTTCTGATTTAGTTTGTAAATGTAGTTTGCATTTAGGGATACTCAAGATAAATAAAAAAGTACCAGTTATTTTCTGTACTTTTCTTTTCTGACCTGGAATTAAACATTCTTATAATGTCACCTTTTAGGTAGCAAGAAGACATTTTTCTTTTCATTTTTATCTTTTTTTATGGCTTCAGACGATTTTAAATATAGACAACAAATGTTTTGTCAGCTACATAAAATATATGTTTCATGTGGTAACATCTAAACTTGCTGGTTATATTCAAGTCAAAAAAATTATTTAACACAAAATAAATCAAACTGACAGCTTTAGATTATTCCAATTTAAAATAAATTTTTTTTTTATTTATATTTGTAAAGAAAAGTCTTATAAATGTATTATTACTCGTTTATTACTAGTATATAAATGTATAAACTGTATTATTTGGGTGATTATCATGCATATTAAATGTGATGATATTTTACTAATTTTAATAATAAAATAAGAGGACGCCATCTCATCACTTTTACTGTAAACACTTAAGCAGAACACTTGGATATGTCTTTATTTTGGGAGCAAAATATGAGGATGTTACCTTGCTATTTAATGCTACCTTAGCAACAACATTGCCGATGGCTACATCTGGAGTTGTGCACAGCTGGCTACAGCTGTCAGTGGAGGAGCGCTATCTCACTTTTCATTACTGCTAGCAGTCAATTCAACTCTGCACTCCTGAGCTCATCTGCAATGAACGACCTCTCAGCCTTCAGTCAATCGAGTGTGAAGAGAAAACATACTGCCATATGGCCAAAAATATGTGGACACATCATTTTAATTGAGGGGGTTTAAGCTACACCTTTTACTAAGAGATAAAGAAAACAAGCCGACAGTTATACAATCTCATCAGTCTAACATTTTCAGTAGAACAAGATGTACTAAAGAGTAATAGGATGCCACTATATAAGATCTGGTGTGAATCCACTCAACACCTTGGGCATTCAGAATCAGAAAGCCAACACTGGTGCTTTGACCTCACTAATGCTTTTGTGGTTGAATGGGAACAAATCCCCACAGCCATTTTCACATATCTACTGGAAAACCTTCGCAGGGTAAAAGCTGTTACTGCAGAGAACCAACTCATGGTTTATTAACATTGAATGTGCAACAAGCACACCCATATACACTGAAATCAAAAACTGGTCTAGGATTCACTTTGAAACAAGTTTCTCACAGAAACTGTTGGTAAATTTCACAAATAATAACAACGAAACATCAAGTAATGCATAAAATTAAAGCGTGACATTTTGAAAGGGGCAGTTCACCCAAAACTGCATTGTGGTAGTGTCATGAACGTGTGTTGAAGTCTAACCTGGAAGAGAAGATTTGTTGAATAAAGTTGTTGTTTTAGTTTTTATATTACAGATGAACTACTGATGTCAAATGGACTATTTTAATGTTGTCCTTACTACATTTTTAGGTCTTGAACGTGATAGTTTGCTGTCTATGTATGGTCAGAAAGCTCTGGAATTTCATCAAAAATATCTTTATTTGTGTTCCAAAGATGAACGAAGGTCTAACGTGTTTGAAAAGACATGACAGTGAGTAATTAATGACAGAATTTTCATTTTTGGGTGAACTAACCCTTGAAGTAGAAAGACCAAAATAGTATTTTCTTGTAAAACAAACTCCAAAACATTTTTTTACAACTTCAAATAATAATAATAATAATTTACAGTGTGCTTTTGGCCATGTACATTTGTAAAAACAAATAAATAAATAAAATTAAGCTCCTTAAAGGTGGTATTCACAGCAATGCCATTTTTGGGTTCCCCAAAGAATCGGTCAAAAAACTGTTTTTAAAAGAACAATTTTTTTTCTTAGCGTGAAGAACATTTTTAATAAACTTCCACTATAAATTTTGGACAATGGTATGGTTCCATGGGAGTTAAAAGTTCTACATTGAATCATGGAGGCCTGTAAAAAAAACTTTATTTTTAAGAGTTTGTTGCTGTTTTGTCTCTGGGAAGGTTTTTGGGAACACCTATGTGTATATTAGTATAAGCAACCTGGAAAACACAACACACCAGCAGTTAACATCAGCAAAAGACAATGGTGACAGAATGAAAACGAACCATAAAAGTACATGAACACATGTTGTTCTTTTTGAGATAATGCTTGCCTCACTGAGCTAGACGAGTACTTGGCCATGTTTCTTCTTTCCTGTTCAGACACAGCTCCAGCATTGTTGGCCTGAGTTTTAGCTCAACCCCTCTTTGGCAGGCTGAAACTGATACGAGTTATTATAATAATAACAGCCTCTAAGGGGAATGCCCAACAACATTTGTCATGCACCGAGCCAAAATAAAATTGCGAAATTTCAGTAATATGATTCATTATGGCAGCTCCTGTGTTTGGGGGGCTGGTGAATGTGTGAGTGTGTTAGTGAAAGACACAGACAGACATTTCAGGTCTCTAGACTCCTGCTTATCTACATAGACGACTCGGGCTTACGGTAAATTGCAAAGACAACGATCAATAGTTTGGAGCCTGTGTCTAACAAATCATTTTTTTCAAGACAACAGATATATTGACTTTTGAAATGAGTGGGTGGGTCATTTAACTCTTACGCTTGAAAGCTGCCTTGCTTTTTTTTTTCTTTTTTTTTTTCATTCAACAACAATAAAATACATATAATGTACTATTCAAACAGGTGGGATCGGTAGGAATTTTTATGTGATTAAAAAAACAATGAAAGTTTAATTTCCAGCATCATTACTCCAGAAATCAATGCACTGATTCAGTGCTCAACAAACATTTCTTATTTAAATCAAGAACAAAACCTAGACAAAATATCCAATACAATACTGCAAAAACGTATGGAAATTAATTGTACTAGTGGACCCCAAAATCTGTGGGATGTTTATATTTTATGCATAATTTTTGTATCCTATGCTCATTATATATAAAATGTTGGTAACTAATTCTCACAATTAACTAGTTGCCTAAAGCATGTTTACTAGTACTTATAAAGCACATATTCTGCATGACCATATTCTACATCCCTAATCTTAACTTAACAACGACCTTATTAACTATTAATAAGCAAATAAGTAGTTTACTGAGGCAAAAGTAATACTAAATGGTTTGTTAATAGCGATAAAATTTTCATAGTTCAACATCAAACTCTATTGAAATCAGTTCTACAGTATGTTGAGTCTTCCATGCTGAGCTCTGTTTGATTTGCTGTCTGTGTAAAGTAACACAAAGCAGTCACTTCTGAAATAACTGACATAGCTGTAATGACTCTGTTTTAGAAGGCAGCATCCGAGAAGGAGAGAAGACCGAACTCATTTCAACTGATTTGTGAAAAGGGCATCTGTAAATGAGCTCGTACCTCACACCTCTACTGTGACGCTCCTGTTGAGACCCCCTTCCTCTTATTAAGCTGTTAACACCGAAGAAAACACATTGTTAATTACTGCTAGCACTAACTATACTGCCACAGGGCCCTGCTTAATAATTGAGGCACATATCCCACTCTCTTGGCGACTATGTGACAACACACAAGCAATAAGGCATAAACTAATCACGGTATATCTCTTCTAAGCTCTCACCAGGTAGTGAGCAACTAGCAGAAAATAATAAGAGCCAAGTGATGTGTTTGGTTCATTTGTGCAAACATTTAGATGTCCAGTGGAGCTTGAGATGATCTCAAATCATGCTGGAGGATATGATCATAATGTCTGATACATACTTGTTCAAGTAGCTTGAGTGCTGATACCAATAAAATAAAAAGGGGAGAGAAACCAAATGTAATATATAATATATGAAATATATATGAAATATTATTACAGTTCAATAATACTTTTCTGTACACTTCTGTGATGGCAAAGCTGAATTTTCAGCATCCTTTTACTTGAGTCATCGTGTTTCACATAATCCTTCAGATAAGATTTGAATATGATTATTTGCTGCTCAAGCAGTAGATGAAAACAGATGAAAGTAGATGAAAACAGTGTCACTTCATTTATTTATTTTGGAAAACAAGATTTTTTATAAGTTTAAATAAGTTTAAAAGAACAGCATTTATTTGAAACATAAACATTTTGCTATATTATAAATGCTTAAACTGTCTCTTTTTGATTTAATGGGTCAATTAAACGCATGTTTTTTGTGGAAAGCACTGATTTCATTTTTATGCACAAATATTTCACTCAAACTGTTATACTGTTACATTTGTAGTGAAGCATTTCATATGAAATTAATAGAATATTTTTTACTTGTGTTCTCAGAGTTCTCTAACTCACAGTATCAAACATTTGAACACAGATTCTACTATCTGCTGTGAACGTCTTGTGAACTCATGACAATGTAACTACTGTAATTCAGGACAGTTATAGATTATCAAGTCCACTCAAAATAGCAATTGCTTAAAACTGAAAGACACGCTGCTTAAATCGCTCTTCTAAAAAAATCATTTTCTTCTATTCAGATTCATAAGAGTCCATTTAGAACTGAGGAAGAGCCTAGTTTTTGTGCTATCATATTAAATAATGTGATAGATTTTTAAGCATTGAGGAAAGAACAAATGAAGTGGGGGGAGAACAAGCAAAACTGAAAAGGAATTGATTTCTGGAGGCCTGGAGGAAAAAGACTAAATGTACTAGTGCTTTTACATGCCAGAAATATTTGTGTCTGGAAACATTTGATATTAGGTCAGGATTGTTGAATTGAAATATCAAGGCTTTGTTTGCTGCTCTGCGGTGAGCAGATAAAGACTGAACCCAGAAACAGAAAAGGCTAAAGAGGTTTCAGTCTAATCATGTGTTCTGGATTGCAGACTAGCAGCTCAATACGCAGAACGTCATCAGCCCATTCAAATTGACAATGGCTTATCCACTTGAGTGGGTGTTTCTGGAAGACCGGACGAATATAAAAGGGGTTAACAGTCTCTTCAAAATATGCACACATGCTTCATTTATGCAACCATGTTGAAATACTTTAAGTGCAGATCAAAACAAAACGATATCTGCTTCGGAAACCATATTAATATTTATAGCTATGCTTTCTATAAGATACAGCAGGACTGTTTAAGAGCTATACATGCTACTTTGTCTTTGTCGCCATGACAACACCAAAGCAGGACTATATGGCTCCTGACGCAGAGCTTTCTTCTAACAAAGGAAGCAAGAATTCCATACCATCATTGTGTATCATTGTGTATCTGACCAAACATGCACAAGGCATGCATAATAATGATGAAATATACAAAAATTGACACAGAACAAATGCTATTAAGAGGTCAGTGAGATTTAGAATAATCTTGAAATATATACAGATAGGTGCCATGAAGTGTCTTACCTTTAAAAAAAGTACTTATTACTGTTATAACTAAATAAAACAAAATACAAGTTTTTGGACACTTAAGTGCATGTTTATGATATTTACAATTATTTGCAATATTTTTCCTTTCTCTTTGAAGTGTAATACGTTTGGTACATAATGAGGATCTGTGAAGTTGCAAAGACTTAAATAAGATTAAAGTGTACTGTCAAACTGAAACATTTACGGTAAAATAAAATATAATGCAATCTGTATTTTCTAACATTTATGTCATGTATTTTAATACATTTATTACATTTTTCAAATGTAAAATCAAACAACACACTAGAGTGTCATAAAAGTGCACTTAAGTTGCTCTGTATTTTATTCCATAATAATAATAATAATAATAATCTAAAACTGTATATCTTGTATTATTGTATTATTATTTATTTATTTATTTATTTATTTTATTTTTTTGCGTATATTTTACTACATTTCAAGGTGAAACATATTGGGTTGTTGCTGGTGATGGATTCTTAAAAGCTATATGTGGCATATTTACTTTTGTCAAACATGTAGAGATGAAAAGATTTTGACAAGGAGGCATGTAAACACACACACACACACACACACACACACACACAGAGTGATTGCATACTGAGATAAGGCTGCCAGTACTGACATTTTTGAGCAGAAACATGATTTCTCTTTGCTTTTGACATTTCCCAAGGGGAGATGGTAAAAGCAAGAAGGAAAAAGAAAACCAGCAAAGAGAAGAGAGAGAGAGTGGGGGGAAGACAAGATGCCCGAGGACAAGCGTTGAGTATTATTAATGACTGGTAGCATAGCATAACGCCGCTCAGAGAAGTCAGCTGAGTTTCTCTAGACAGTGACAATTACGAAAGCCACTCTGATAGAAATCCATTTCTCAAACACCACAGCAGACTGCAGGAAGAGGACAACCTCTTTCATGCAGGGAAAGGCCGAGGAGACCAATTAAAAAGGGAAGATTATTTCATTTTTTTCCCTCACAATCTTCATCAAAGCAATGTGTTTGCTTATTTTCTACTAAATGAAGACTTCCAGGCCAGCTCTCCCTTTCCTGCACATGACTCTCTGCTAATTAAAAGGTTTTCTCTGCCTCTTTCACGCACCTCCTTACTGAGTGACAGCGAAGAGGAAATCCGCACCAGGCACTGAGAGCACAATAACGAGAGGATTTAAAAGCTGAAATCTTGCTGTTTTTACACACATTCACACTCAGTGAGGCTTAAAGAGCTTAATTCATATTTAATTACATAGAAAGGGATGTCAACCTATGAGATAAGTCGGAAGAAATAAGACAATTAGTGATAAATATTAGTTAAACAGGTGTTCCCAGAATGTGTCTGTGAATTTTCAGTGTTAAATACTCCACAGATCCTTTTTATATAATTTTGAAAATGCCAAATTTGAGTGGAAGCCGAAACACACTGTTTTCGTGCACGACTCTTTAAATGCAAATGAGAACAGAGGAACAGAATTGAGAACCGCTGTTTTTCCGCGGTTCTTTGCTACATGTTCCCAGGGGTGGGGTTAATCTGGATTTGTGATGTCACAAAACGGGGAAGTAGCTCATTGTAGTTCCTACGAGCCATTTTTGTAGCAATTAAACTGCAATAATTTTAAAACTCGATATCTCTGTTTGCATTGAACTTTCAGCTTTGTAAATTTGCAGATATTATTTATGCCCAAACAGCAACATTACACACTAACTAATGTTAAAAATGGCAATCAACTACCCCTTTAAATATCTAATGATTCCATATTTTCCGGAACCGCTGGCAAACTTATATAAAATGCAAAAAATAATTGACTTGGGGGCCCCCTGCTGTATGGGGCCCTGGGCTGCAGCCCATGTTGCCCAGTAGGATAACGCTTAAAATGTGAATTAAGTTTATGTTAAAGGGGGGGGTGAAATGCTATTTCATGCATACTGAGTTTTTTACACTGTTAAAGAGTTGGATTCCCATGCTAAACATGGACAAAGTTTCAAAAATCAAGTTGTATGATTGAAGGAGTATTTCTGTTCCAAAAATACTCCTTCCGGTTTGTCAAAAGTTTCGGAAAGTTTTTTTCGAGTATGGCTCTGTGTGACGTTAGATGGAGCGGAATTTCCTTATATGGGTCCTGAGGGCATGTTTGCCAGAAGAGCGCGTGCTCCCGTATAGCAGAGCACTGAGAGCACAACAGACTTCACTGATCAGAGCGAGAGCGTCGCGAAATGTCACAAAAGGAGTGTGTTTTTGGTTGCCAGGGCAAGACAACCCAGCACAGATTACCAAAAAAAAAAACAGCATTAAGGGACCAGTGGATGGAGTTTATTTTTACAGAGCATCAACGGAGTTGTGCAAGTGTTTGTGTTTGTTCCCTGCATTTCGAAGATGCTTGTTTTACTGCTTGTTTTTTGGATGATGCAATCCCAACGAAAAAGTGTCATGATCGTGTGTTGGAACCGAATGCGGTGAGTAAAACTGCTTCAAATATCTCTGTGTTATTAAATTAGCTATCGGCATGTAAGCACATCAAGTAAACAACATGCGATGTTGTCATCAAACTGCACTTTCCACATGTACAGCTTAAAAAAAAAAAAAAAGATGACAAAGTGGAACTTAGTCATTTTCCAAAACCGCTAAGCAAATATATACAGTTTCAGTACATACCACATAGAGACGTTGTTGCTGCTGCTGCTCTTGTTAAATTTCAGCCTCTGGATCTGATTCTGGATCATAAATATACGCTGAATCTGACTGTTAGCCATGGTTTGTTTTGATTGGTTTTGTCCTCATGGTAATGTCACAGCTTCCAAACGCTCTCAACGCAAAAGCCTACTGGCGCTCATGATTCTTTAGCTCCGCCCACACGTCACGCCTCCAGCCGGTCGTGTTTTTCTGGGAAAAATCGGTACAGACTATCTTTCTCTTATGAATATAATAAAACTAAAGACTTTTTGGAGTTATGAAGGATGCAGTACTACTCTATAGGTACTCAAGATTAACAGGATATTGAGTGAAAACGAGCATTTCACCCCCCCTTTAAAAACTCACAAATAAAAAATAAAATAAAAAACAGTCGGTTATGTCTGTGAAGGTAGACATTGCATGTTTATTTTAGTAGCAGCAGCGTAATATACATTAAATAAATCAATAAATCCACTGCTCTCTTCTCTTCTCTTAGGCTTCAACCCTAAAGAGTGTTCTGTGCTCGTCAGGGCAGCCAAAAACAGAACAGTTAACATGTTTGAACATTCGTTAGAACTGGTAAACCGTTGTTGGAATCGTGCAGAATATTTGGCAGTAATATTATAATAAGATCCCCTTTCTATGTCATGGGGAGTGAAATCTAAACAGCTCTTTTTACCCCCACAAGCTTTCAGAGAAAGGCTTACTAAAAACCAGTTTCATGTTTTCTGGGTTGGTACTGTAGATGCACCGGGGACCCAATTATAGCACTTAAACATGAAAAAGTCATTTTCATGATATGTCACCTTTAAATAAACTTTTCCATGTGTAAAAAGTATGGGACAAAAACACAGGGGCAAAAGAATCCATACAGCAGTTTGAGAAACACACAAAAGAAACAAAGATGAGGGCTCAGATAGTGATACAGGATCTTAACAAGGGCTTGGAATTGATTCATTATTAAACATGACACCTCCAGCACAGGGAGAAGTGGAAAAGCTGTTCAAATGCATTTCTCACGCAGAACCCATTTCCAGACAGCAGCAGGAGTGGAGTATCTGGGCAGGCTGTTCATGCTACTGTGAAGACACACACATGTGCAAACAGAAACACACGTGCTGAGAGATGCGTATAGTGCTTGGAGTTCAGTAAGAATCAGGGCAAGGATTAAAAACTCTCTCACACACAGAGAGCCATCACTCAACTCATCCAGTCTTGCTCGTCTAGGTCACCAATTAAGCCTGACCCACAAAAGCTGTTGGCTTGGCAACAGTGCTGCATAAGACGTCCGCCTAACCACATTTGGCTGGGATTTAGCTGTCACTCATCTGTGACACATGGACTCTCTCAATTATTTCATGGTACTAGCCTACTAGTATATATTAATTTAATTTCAATGTTTTTTTTGTTTTTTTTTTTACTAACACTTCATATTTTTAAATATTAAATGGCTATTCACCAAATAAATGAACACAAGTACACATTAATTTGATTACATATTACAATATTTCATATGATCTCAAAGCTTCCACTAAGACAGTCCATTCAAATATACGTAATAACCAGTTTAACAAGAAGAAAAACACTGCATAAATATTACAGTAATATTAATACTAAAGTCCTCTGAGGTCATTTTTACTACAATTGATAACTGAGAAACAATTTTGTTTGTACAAAACAAGAGAGTAAAGTTCAATGTTTTTAACAATTTTCTCAAATTATGACTAAGTCATGAATTTGAATAAAAAACCATTAGCATGAGATAAAAATTCAAAATTATAAAGTTCGACATAAGTGATGAGATCAGTCATAATTATAACCAAATGTACAACTTTTGGTCATAATTGATTTTGTTTGTAATTCATAATTACTTTTTTGACCAAATATGAACTTGTCAGAATTTTTTTAGCTCATAATTGTGATATATAAGATGAAATTAAGAGATATATGAAGAGTCTAACATTTACTACTTTTTGGCATTATACATTTTTTCTCATACTGTAGTTCAGATGTCATAATTTAACTTTTTATCTCATAATTATGAAGAGTTGAAATTATGAGAGAACTCATAATTATAACTAAAATGTCGACTTATGTCACTCCTCTTTTGTCTGACGTCCAGCCCTTCAGTTTTAGACCCCGCTGTCTCTGAAGCAGTCAGTGTTTGCATTAGCTATTATAATATTCATAATTATACGGTGAGTAAAGACTCAATCCACAGGTTCCTTCCATTTCATTTAAGTGGTTTCTATCATACCGTTCCAAAAACGTCAAACCCGATTCTTTGTCACATCTTTTTGATCCTTCTGAACGCCCGGTGACTCCCGAGTGTATTTTACCTGAGAGTATAGTGATCTCATCACTGACGACCTTAGAAGGGGTAACGCCTCCACCCGGGTGCCCACCGAATCAGTTTTATTGTTCCGGAGGAGTTTCGGTCCAACGTTATTCAGTGGGGTCACTGCTCTAATGTACCTTGTCATCCAGGGATAAGCAGCACCAAGTGCTTAGTAAAGCAACGATTCTGGTGGCCACTGATGGCTCGCGACGTTCACTATTTTTTTTGGCCTGCTCAGTTTGTGCCAGTGGTAAGTCGTCTAACCGACCTCCTGATGGGCTTCTTCAACCGCTGTCTGTCCCTTCGAGACCCTATTCCCACATCGCTCTAGATTTCGTTACTGCCCTCCCGCCCTCTAATGGCATGACGGTCGTTTTGACCGTAGTGGACCGATTCTCGAAGGCAGCACATCTGATTCCCTTGCCCAAATTACCTTCAGTCAAGTAAACAGCGGTCACTGTTATTGATCACGTCTTTTGGTTACATGGCCTCCCGGTAGACGTGGTTTCTGACAGGGGATCCCAATCTGTGTCCAAATTTTGCAGAGAATTTTGTCAACTGTTAGGATGACAGTTAGTCTGTCTTCGGGTTATCACCCACAAAGCAATGGTCAGTCTGAGCGGGCCAACCAAGGTTTAGAGAGAACGTTGCGATGTTTAGTCTCCAAGAATTCTTCTTCCTGGAGCCAACAACTCTCTATGGTGGAGTACGCTCACAACTCGTTACCAGTGTCAGCCACTGGCCTCTCTCCGTTTCAGTGTAGCATAGGTTACCAGCCACTTGTTTTTCCTAGTCTGGAATCTGAAGTCGCGGTCCCCTCTGCTCACACTTTTGTCCAGTGTTGCCACCACACCTGGACCAGAGCCCGCGAGACTCTGCTCCAGGTGAGGGCGCGCACCAAGGCCAAGGCAGATCGCCACCGGTCTTAGCCTCCCATATACGTTGTGGGTCAAAAAGTGTGGCTTTCTACTAACAACATTCCGCTCCGTTCCGTTTCTAATAAGTAAGCTCTCAAATTTATTGGCCCGTTCCCTGTCACCAAGATCATTAGTCCAGTGACAGTCTGCCTCAAACTACCTCCGGCGTACAGGAGGATTCATCCCGCCTTCCATTTATCCAAAATTAAGGCCGTGTTTTATTCACAAATTAACCCACCCACCCCAGTTCCCCCACCGCCGCGACTCGTAGATGGGGAACCCACCTATTCGTTAATCGCATTCTGGACTCGAGGCGGAGGGGACGAAGATTCCAGTACTTGGTGGACTGGGAGGGTTACGGTCCAGAGGAGAGGAGTTGGGAACCTACTAGAGACATACTGGATCACTCACTGATTGACGATTACAATCAACAGGTAGGGTCGTCTGGGAACTCCAGGAGGCATTCCTAGAGGGCAGGGTACTGATTGTTTCATGCGGTCGTCTCCGTTAATTGTCCATTATCACCAGCTGCTCCTCATTACCCATTCCCTACATATTGCCCTGTCTTTCGTCTTGTGTTTGTCAGATCATTGTATGCAGCCCCAGTGTTACTACCTGTTTATCTCATTCCCGTTTCATGTTATTCTCGTCGTTGGATTGTCTCAGAACCCCATCCACTCCTCACCTTGCACGGACTTCACGATTCACCTTCACAGCTCTCCCACCGCAGTTCCTGTGTCACGCTCTCCCGCTGCCCACTCACCACCACTCCCTGGATCACCGTTGAACATTGTCACTCCCTGGATCGCTACCAGACCTACAGAATTCACCCAGCCTCCTGTCTCCGTGTTATTTGTTTGTATGACAGTTCAATTCATCTTTAACTCTCACTTGCTTCCTCACCTCCTTCCACTCGTTACACTATGTGACGTCTGATCAATTTTGAGGATGAGTCAGAATTGTTTAATTGGGAATGAGGTTCTTGTTAACCTCAGAACTCACAATTAGAGCAGAAACCCTACAGACAATTTCTGATCATACCCTATTCTGTTGCTGTCTCTTCTCCACTGTTCTTTCCTCCTCATTCTGTCTTTAATCTCTCAAACATCCATCTTGAAATGATTTGTGGCGAGTGTGCAGATTTGGATGAGCTGGGAGAAATTTCCACTCACCCTGGTGCCATGGCACATGTGCTGAGTTACTGAGCCAAGAAGAGTCCATGCCTGGCAGACGGTTCCTGTGGAGGATCCACTGTCCACTTTCATCACACCGTGCTCCTTCTGATCAGAAGAATTAGGAAAAGATTTGAACAGCGTTCATTTTGGTCATTTATTCAGTGTAAAGTCCTTTTAAGCAGATTTTCTGTCACTTTGGCTCTAGCAGTGCTTTCGTGAACACCTCGTTCATTAAATATTCTGTGTAATCGTGCTCTCTGGTGATCTTTTCTTGTGTGTTTATTTCTGTTTTCTGTTATCACCCTCTCTCCTTTCTCTTTCAGCCTATCGCTGCTCTTTTCACTTTCTTTCATTCATTTTCCTCCCTCTTTCTCTCTGACAGCAGCGGTCAGACAGCCTGTCTTTAATAGAATCCAGATGAGTTAGAAAAACAGGCTGAGGAGAGGGGCCCATTAAAGTGTGGACCCTGTCATCATTCCTCACGTGCTTCTACAGTCCCGCCGGTATGAGCTTTACACTGCACAGTGTGTTTGTGTATCTTCATATGCTTTTTAAATCAGACAGTCATTAAAATTTTGTTAGGATTGATTTACAGTCACTCTGATGTAAATGAAATCTGTTTGATTTTTCTGTCAAGACCCTCTGGAGCCGATCTGAATCATTTCAGAAATGCTGAAAATGCATAAGGAAGAACCCCTTTTTATTAGTAGGGTAAATAAATATATGTTTTCATCGAATGGTTTTGGAGCAAGAATATCTAAAAGATTCAGTGCTATAAAATTGCAAGTCTTGAAAAATATCAGAAAAAATATAAACTAAAATATTTTAAATGGTATGACAGCCATCTTATTTGTTATTTTAGGAGGTCTTAAATTTGGGGATGGAAATATAGGAAATGCAATAGAGCCTAATGTGATTGTTAAACTTCAAAAGGCCCTCTTCTATTAAATAAATAGGAATGCTGCACATTTCTTAATAGAAATGGAGCACTTTTGCAGTTTCAGAACAGTGCACAATCAATGAATACTGCAAATACATGATAAATTATGGCTTATGATTGACTATTGCTGAATTATGACAGGCTTTACTTTATGGTGTTTATATTGTAATATATAGTAGTAAAAGCATAGACATTTTAAAATAAAAGTCCTGGGCCTGGTTTCACAGACAGGGTTTAGACTAAACCAGGATTAGGCCATAGTTCAATTAGGACAGGATTTTTATAAAAGTGCCACGAAAAAAAAAAAAAACATTACTGGTGTGCTTCTTAAGTCAAAACAAAGGTACTGATATATTTTAAGATTAGTCAGTGAAAGTTTATTTCAGTTTAAACAGCTCAGACTAACATTTTTGTCTGCATAGATTTAAGCATTTATTTCAGGCTTGTTTACAATTAAATCCATTATTTGACAAATAATATATATATATATATATATATATATATATATATATATATATATATATATATATATATATATATATATATATATATATATATATATATATATATATATTTCGCTCCTAAATGTTCAGCAGGAGCACCTGTGCACACTGGGAAAAAAGCATCAGGCCTTGTTATAGAAGCCAGTTTCCCCATTAGAGTAAAACAAATGAAGCTATTTATTTTATACATTTTTAAGGCCATTTTATTTATCATAATTCAGCTTTATATATATATATCTCACAATTGCAATATGACTTTTATCTTGAAACAGCAAGTCATATCAACTTTATCTTGCTATTATAGTTTTGTTTCTTTTAACTTAGTTTCTCAAAATTTTCACATAATCACAACATGACTTCATATATCATATATGTGACTTTACATGGGACTTTTTATCTCACAATGTGACTATTACTTATTTTAAACTTTTATCTCTTTCATTATATTTTTTTTTACCCCGAAGGCTAAACATGACTAAATAAGGATGGATTTACAAAATTTATTGTAATCAAATTACTCAGTTAAACTAAAAACAACTGCAAACAAATATATTTATACCAACGTTTTGTGCAATCACTTACCTTACCCAGTGTACTGACTGACTTTCATGCATGTAAAGAAAACAATGTTAACGGCAACAGCAGAATTTTGTATTCCAAGGCTAAATGTGATCGACTGTATACAAAAGAATCAATATTAAATGCTAAACTGAGATTTTAAATAAAAAAAGTGCAGAAAGTGCACAAACCTGGTTGAACTATTGATGGGGATAATGACTTGCCACTGAAGAACTATGTACATTTTCACACTAATATGAGCCAAAGTGAGAGATTGAGAAAAGATAGTGAGAAAGTGAGATGGTGAGTGTGGACGTCTCAGTAAACGGGGCGTTGAATAAAAAACGACTCATTCTTCTTACACTACAAATTACTGACAGAATGTGAGAGAATAAAAGATGACCCATTCCTGTTACAAAGACTAAGCTAGTTTAATTGCGACGGCAGATTTATTGGATTCTACTGTAACTGCGAGAGGTTTATATAGAGACGATATGATGTAAACGGGTTTGCTCTATAAATGAGTGACAGATAAAGGCCCAGCAGCGGTTGGACTAATGTGCCTTTATTGCATTTCTATTTCTCACAAAGTCCACAAACAAGACCTAGCTTGACAAGTGCTGTCAGACAGTTGGGCCACCTCATTTTCCTTGGTGGTAACACAGGCTCACTAGTGTCTGTTCATGTCAGAGTGCCACAATCAATTTGGTTTATTTTGGACACCATTACTCACAATGAAGAGGCAAAGGGACAGATGGGCCGGTGTGGGAGTTCATGAAGTCTGCACCCTGTCACTTTTCTTCTCATTTCCACAGGACGGTCTCTACTTAGCATGCAAAACAGAGACGGAAAGAGTAAGACAGCTGATGAGGGAGTTTTAGCAGGCTTATCCTCAATGAAAACATTATCCTGCAAGTGGCCGCTGCTGCCATAAAAGAAAACACAACAGCAATAAAAAGCTGACATTTCAATTAATGGCCGACTGCTTCTGCTGAGAATTAAAAGGAAATGGTCACAATCTGTCTTCTTCCGAGCCCACCTGTGTCACAAGGCTTTTATAGCAGAGCACAGAATGTTTCCTTAATCACATCCATAGGGAGAGACACATCGACTGCTGGCTCATGCATGCATCATTCTGTCAGATTCAGTGAAGCTACGTGCTTTCTCTTTAACTCCCAGTTGCTAGTTACATTTCAATAGAACAACATAAAATATAGATTTTTTTAAAATTATATATATATATATATATATATATATATATGCATGCTATAGAAGTATAAAAAAGTATGGAAAGTCTATCAAAAAATATAAATTGATCAAAATACAAATGGTAATATTGAAAAATATTATTTCAATTCATTATTTCAGCTCTGATATGCTGATTTGCTGCATTGGTTTGATGCTAAATCTTTTGAACTTTGTATTCATCAAAGAATGATAAAGAATTAAGCAGCAAAAAACAGATACTTTTTTAGAATTGAGCACCAAATCAGCATATTAGATATAATTATTTCAACATACCAAATTTATTCAAATAATTTAATACAATTAATACAAATAATTGTACAGTTAAAAAAAAAAATATATATATGGTAGGCTTGATGCTAATAGCACATGCAGGGTATTCTTTCAGTGTTGGCCAACACATCCTATCCTAGATGGATACCAGGTGCTAAAAGACATGAGAATCTTTTCAATATAAACTGCTTTTGTTTTAATATGGTTGTAATGGAAGAGCTCGGGCCCATAAAGCAATGAGCTCTCTGCTCTGTTGTAGGTTTGCTGAGCTCAGCTTGTAAAAACACTGAGATCTCATTGGCCTATCACTGGGATGCCATAGTCATCTGGTTGATGCCTGCCTGGGTGGCTTTAGTTTACAGGTTCAATAATGTGTTCAGTCATGCAACAAACAACGGATTTCAAGAGCAATTAGGTAGGTTATATGGTGGCTCTTGTGGTTATTTCCATGGCCTTTATGCCTTATGAATGTAATTGCATAGAACTGTGGGTAACTAACTGTAAGTCATTTAAACTAAAGCAACTGAATCACTATAAGGTGTATGAAATTGATTCTTTTTCACTATCAATAACCTTAGAGTTTTCCCCAAATCTTTGTAGCAACATTTTCACTAGTAATCTGCAAAAATCTAGTCCAGGGACTATTCAGGGTGTCTTGTGCTCCAAATCATCAGTTTAGCACTGCAACTCAGGCCAAAAAGACACATGAGAGATGACACTGAGATCGAGGAGACATCTGTGTGTGGGGAAAAGATTTAAGGTGCCACGCGAGTTCTCTGTTGTTAACATTAAGTCAATGGAAAGTAAATCAGAGCTCTGAATTCCCGACTCTCAGGTCCTGTGGAGCACGTCCAAATATAGGAAAGATCTGTTATTTGATTCACTAAAGAGAGAAATTATTCAAAAAATGTAATGCAATTGGATGGTGACCAGCTTACACTATCCTATAGAAAATACATTGGTGTTCACTTTATTGCTTTAATTTGTTCATTTATAGTTGAATTGTGCAACTAGACACTTTAAAAGTACTTTCTCCAATCCCAGTTTAATGTCAGAGACAACCAAGTAAGCCATTTGTAGGCTGTAAATACTGTGGCAATATAAATTGTTTTAAATTTAAGCATCCCAGCCAGCCCCACATAGCAAAACTGGTTATTTGGGAACTATATGTTTGTCCAAGCAATATCAGATGGGTGTAGGGAAACCTGTCATTATTCTGGCAATTCATTTGGGACTCTAGTTGCACAGAAATGACACACTAAGAGAGGATCGGTATGCACTTAAGGAGTGAAGGAATTTAATTCAATAAGAAATTAAATGTTTTACCATTGGAATGTAATTTAATCTTAACTGGCTATCTATGTCCTTAGAGGCATATGTCCAGAGCTGCTTACAGAGCATTATATTGACATAATTGTGTCAATTCCTCCAATCTCATTGTGTGTAAACTATCCCCTTGAGTCTTTTCCTGGTCTCCTCCTCTGCAGCCCTTGAACAAACCAATGAGTGTGTTCAAGGAAATCATTACCACACTCCTTCCTCTCCACACAGAAACCTGATCTGTCCACAATCAGCCTCACGTCTGCTTCTACTTCAAAAATAATTTACATAATCCAGTCTTACCTGAAATAATTTACCTCCGTCTACACATTTACACACATACACTGCTCAAAAAAATACTAAAGAAATCATCAGATCTCAATGGGGAAAATATCATGCTGGATATGGACTGGGTATGTGTTAGGAATGAAAGGATGCCACATCTTTGATGGAAATTATAAACCTAAAGAGGGATGAATTCATAGACACCCCGGAAACCAAAGTGAAAAAATGATGTAGCAGGCTAGTCCATTTTGCTACAACTGCATTGCAGCAACTCAAAATGGTACTCAATGGCCCCCATGTGCTTGTATGCATGCTCCTAATGAGACAACGGATGGTGTCCTGGGGTTTTTCCTCCCATATCTGTACTGGGGCATCACTGAGCCCCTGGACAGTCTGAGGGGCAACCTGGCGGCTTCGGATGGTCCAAACATAATGTCCCAGAGGCATTCTATTGGAATTAGGTCAGCGTGCGTGAAGGCCATTCAATAGTATCAAATTCTTCATCCTCCAGGAACTGTCTGCATAATCTCGCCACATGAGGCCAGGCATTGCCGTGCACCAGGAGGAACCCAGAAACATAGGAAGGACATTGCTAAAACAGTCCATGTGACATCAGGGGTACAACCGTGATTTTACGTCACATGGATTATTTTACCCATGTCCTTGCTACGTTTTTGGGTATTGATTGTGGTGATATCATTGCTGTCTATAGATGGTCAAAGAGCTCTCAGATTCCATCAAAAAATCTTAATTTGTGTTCAGAAGATGAACAAAGGACTTATGAGATCGTAAATACATGAGGATGAGTAATTAATGACAGAATTTTAATTTGGGGGGGAACTATACCTTTAATGGTTTAATGGAAAAAAAAGTTAAAGGTCAATATGCTATGCTTTTGTTTGTCAAGGCCAGTCTGTAAAAAATTCTCTCTCTCTATGAAACCATTTTATATGGAGATATTTCAAAAAGTCCACAGCACAGGCTGAAATAATACTATAACGATTATATATTCATAAATGAGTTCACTGACTAATTAACTGATCCATTAAACATTTGTCTACTCATCGACTCACTGAGGTCAGTAGAAAGTTCAGTGATGATGTTACAACTAAACATTGAGGCCATCGAAAAATGACCGTTGAGGTCTTCGGTATAAGATCACAGATGGGTTCAAAGGTTCAAAGGGTCTATCAGTGAGGTCACAGGTGATTTAATCAAAATTAATTCTGATGAGGTCACTACTGACCTCAACAAGCTAGCTCAGTGATGATGTCATTAACGTGCTCAGAGTCAATTATGATCCAGTTATTAGCCCAGGCAGTTATCAATTCACAACCAAAACAAAAAGTGTGTTACACAATTTTAGGGAGCAATTCTCACTGTTAACTAGCTGCTTATTGGTATTATACTTATAAAGCAGATATTAATGCCTTATTCTATATAACCATGTTTAAGATCCCTTGATCTGACTCCATACCTAAAAAGTTAACACTACCTTAACTATAAATAAGCAGCAAATTAGGAGTTTATTGAAAGAAAACTCTAAATTAAAATTGAATATGTGTTCCCTATTCTAAAGCGTTACTAAAAAAGTGGTGTTGCCGAGAAAATAAATGTGTCTTTTTTTCCTCATTATGTTACACTTTTAGAAGCCCCTTTTAGAACTCCTCCATTTCAGCTCATTAACAGATGTCCCCAAAAAGACTATTGGAATATTCACTGTTAGTCAAAGACCATGAGTCCCTGGTGAATTCAGGTAAATTGGGCCACTTTTTGTCATTGAAATGAATGGCAAAAAGTGACCCAATTTTTCCCAATTTCATCCTATATATAACTCTTCATAAAGAGAATGGATATGTTCAGAATTGCACATTAAAATATTCCTACTGTTGCTGTAGTTTAGAGTGTGTATGTATGCTGTGTGCACAAAATGTGGATTTTTTTTTCTGTATGCATAGATTAGGTGACCTACTAAAGGTAACAAAATATTCAATAGCATACAGGCCACGCTGAACGAAACAGTATCGCATAATGCAATGCACCCGACTCGGTTTTAGATTGGCAGCGTGATGAATAAATTTGATAATATACAGCTCCTCCTTAACTCATTATTTCTTCAGAGTTTCACAGGTTAAGGTGATGGTGTCAAGTGGCAACAATTTAGTATATTACTATTTATTATTACATAATGCAGTAAGCTATTATTCAATAAGATATAATTTTATTCTGAACACAGCCAAAGTTTGCTATCCAACACATGTAGTCGATTGTTATTTGAGTACTCTGCTTATCATTTTGAGTTTTGTGGATTGTTGCAGTAAAGAGTATCTTCTGAAAACTGATACATCTGTAAGCAGTAACACACACAGAGGGACTCCAACAGTAGTGACACGTTCATCACCAGCACACTTGACACACCACAGCTGCTGCAAGCTAAAATCCCAGGGTGCTTTGCAGCAGGCAAGTGCTAAAGGGACACGCATGTTTCTTGGCACCACTCAACGAGCAACATCAACATGATGAACAGAAGAACTAAGCCCCACGTGAACAGAGCCGGCTCTAAACAAAATATTTTTGCAAGTTCATAAAGAGTCTGGAGATTCAGATGTGGGACATGAAGAGACGTGGCGCACCAAAGGCTTCATTTTTGTGCCAATGAATATCATTAGCTATCGCGGCTTCTCTAATCAGTCTCCAGGAATATTCGCCACAAGCAGAGCAGCGAGCTTCCTCCCCACCTCCTTGTCTTCCCTCATTTTCATTTAGACTGTGCCAGCACTAATGCATAAATTTTGAATTCCTTTTATTAAGAGGCTTGATTAAATCTCCCAGGGAAAGTGGCTGTTTTGCATGCAGGCTGTTGCACTTGATACTGATGGCGGAGCCTTAACCTTTGCCTGGGTTCTTGCTTTGGGATCTAAGCAATGTAGACACAACAGAACATCATTTAAAGCTCAAATACACTACACGACTTTTAAAATCAGAACATATTTTGAAACACTATGCCTCATATACTTGCTGATTTGAATGGCTAAATGGTTACAGAAAAAAAAAAAACAGGAATTCAGTAAACAGCTGAGGATAATACATTATCAGACTTTAAAGTTGCTCTGAGGACAACGAACTTGTAGAAAACGGTGCCTTGTTTCTAGCAGATGCATGACAACATGTCTGATATCCACCAACTGGATAGATTCATAATCTGAAGCTGAATAAGTATGTGTCCATCATACACTGGATGACGTTATGTATAATCTGTCAACTCCAGACGTCCAAAATCTGCTGTCTATATCCAGATACATTTGAAAACACATATTTTTCGCCACAATTAGGCCTTCCGTCCACACTGAGAAAAATAAGTATCCTAGGTTGATTTATTCGAAAACACGAACAGTATGCAAAAATGATTATGCATGTTTACTTATGAGTCGGATATTTTTATAAACATATACTTATGTTTATAATGTAGAAATGTATATGTTTATCATTTTATAATATTATAAATTATTTTACTTTGTACAATCTTCATATTGCATCCTTGTAAAGAATATTTGCTGTCCTGCGGCAAAACGTGATGCCAGTTGCGTTTTAGATCATACACAGAATGAGTGTTTTGCTAATAAAATGATTGTGTTAGAAGAATAGCATGAGAACTTTATCTTGTTTGATCTCATTGTGACATTATTACAATTTACGCATTTGTTGCGTTTTCAAACATTTCAGCACAGACAAGAAATGTTTGGAAAATGGTTAAAACGCAAGTGTGAGCAGAGGGCAGCACCAATAGCTTTGGGGTTAGTGGGCGACATACAGTGCAACCGCGCTCATGGTGAACCAAGTTCGTTTCCCATCTTGAGGTCCTTTGCTGAACCTGCACCCCTCTCTTTTCCAGTCAGCTCTCCACCATCCTGTTTCATTAAAAGGCATAAAAAAGCCCTTAAAAAAGGACAGAGAATGTTTTGAAATTAGTGTTTCGAAATGTATCTGGATTAACGCAGACGAAAACTCTGACTTTAGTTAACTTTTACAGATTTTAAACATTTGCAAAATTGCCCTGTGCAGTGTATTACATCCTTTAGAGACACTATTGCATTTTCTCTTCAAAACTCAGATCCAGCTAATTGCTGCCAAAACATTACTTTAAATCATTTTTCTTTTTTTTTTAAATAAGCAGGAAATAAGACTCCATTTTACCATTTATGAAGCTAATACACTGAAAAGGATATACAAAATTACCCCAAGGAGTCCTGGAATTAGCATTGTCAATCATTATCATTAGTCATCTGCTCTAATATCAGTATACAGCAATAAAATAAGAGATATAGCATGGATTATGAGATAATGAGATGTCTCGGGTGCAAAACAAAGCTCAGTGGTGGCACTGGAGTTGAATTGGAATCTATTGTTTGCATCATTAGCATGTAATCGCTTTACATCGTCACACAAAGCAAAGTGGTCTAAAGTTACCCACTGACATTTCGCCATTGTTGGCCATTGCTGCAAAAATGATAGGTGAAAGGCCACAGTACCCACAGCCACCATTGTTCATGACGGAGTGCAAAATATGAAGAAAATGCTTTCTCAAGCAATAATGAGAACCAGACTGTGGAGTTCTGCAGAGAGGTTTGTCTAAAAATGAGATAAGCGCTGACAATAATAGCAAAAATATAATGATGATGTTTTAGGTGGAGCAAGGTTTGATAAAACCGACAGAAAGTTATTTTATCATAGCATTTTTGTTTTTACCTTTTTACATCTCTTTATTCTTTTGTTCCATATATTTCTTCTCTGTTGCTCCTCATGTCTCAGACTAAAACAACAGGCTAATTGGTAATCATATTATTCTAAAGACTATGGATTGAAAAATGTTGTTAGTGTGGGTAGTGTGTATTGTGAACTAATGATAGCAAAACTGCCAAGAGGGAGCATACAATATGCATACATTAGATAGCAAATGAGTCTGCTGTGAATAAACAGAGAGAGATGACATCTGCTTAGCATAGGGAGAAAAATGAAATTCAATTTAGCCAACGAAAATATTTCATCACAGCAAATAAAGCTTCAAATTTGACCGGCTTGGCCCAATACCAGCAAGGAATGACAGGTTTATCTGGATTAATTTGATCATTTGCAGCTGTGTGTGAATAAGGCTTTTTTTTTTTTTTAAATGACAGAAAGAGAATGAAAGAATACGGATCAGATACCATATCGTATGACATTGTACAAATTATATCATACACATTTTCTGCAGAAAATAGCATTGTATAAAAGAATAGTTTATCCATAGTCATTATTTGTATCCTTTAATTCAGTGGTTTTCATGTTGGTTCAAACCTGGATGACTTTCATTCTTCTGTCGAGCACAAGATATTCTGATGAAGGTTCAAACCGCTTTCTTAAAGGCAGTGAGAAGTGAAGGATGACCAGGGGCTGTCATAAAAATACATAAAAACATAATGAAATATGAAACATTTCAGAAGTCATATTATAGAATTATGTAAAAACTCACTGACAAGTCAATACCCATTAAAATCTTGCCTGGAAATTCTATTTCATTGTATGGAAATGAGAAGCTTGGAAATTCTGAAAATATTTTCACTTTTTTGTTCTATGGAAAATAGAAAGTCACAGAGGTTTTGATAGACACGAGGAAGAGTAAATTATTTTTATGTGAAGTAACCAATACATTTTATTGAACACATTTCTCAGCATCAGTGACCTTAAGCCATCATCTTTAGATAACAACCTCAGTTATGAATTAATAAGCATCTTAACAGTCTTCTAGAGTGAACACACACACACAGAAAGCAAACAGGTAAACTCTCTTTCATACTCTCCCACTCTCCTCCCCCACATGTCCATCAACAAAATGAGTTCAGACAGGCAGAGGACAGATGAGATTCAAAATAAAAAAGAGTAACCATTAAATAGGCAAAATAAATGACCACTGTCAGGATTTGGTACATGAAACCCAGTGCACAGGACCGGATGTGCACAACACATTTGTCACAAGTGATAATGTGCAGGTATGCAAAAGTAATGCTAATCATGTTATCTGCTGCACAGAAGAGAAATTGTGCTGTGGCGGAACGATGATAAAGTAGCAGTACAGACTCTGCATTTACATTCAAACCACAGAGGTACAAATGTGAGGAAAAACTCCTGATTCAACAAATTCTTTCTCCTACTTTACAGAGGAAACGTGAGCATTCGTTTCAGAGTTATCAGCAGAGTCAGCTGATTTAATGCCTGACTCAAAAACTGTGGAGATACTGCAAAACCAGAGACCCTTAAGCAGGAAGTGGCCTTGACCATCACTTAATATGGCCTATGATAAACATGTGCCTTATGAAGGATCTTCATATTTGTTTTAGTAATGGAAAATTCTTGGTCTTTCCTGTGTTGTTGACTCAATGCAGTGCACAGCATTGTTCTTCTCTTGCTGTTTTCTCAGTAATTATTTGTGCTCTTTGTAATCAGTTTGCCATTCAGAATTAATCTGAATCGATGTATTTTAACTTCCTTTTCAATTTCTGAATTCAGATTAAGATATTTTAGTAAACAGAATTCAGATATGTAATTCAGATCAGATGACGCTCGGGCCTACAGCAAATCCAGGGCTAACCTCAGGAGGGGCATCAAAAAGTCCAAGTACCGCTACAAGTTAAAGGTAGAGGAAGACTTCTCCAACTCTGACCCCTGAAGCATGTGGCAGGGCATCCAGGTCATCAGCGACTACAAGCCAAGCAACTCCACTCCAATGGTCACAGGCATCTATTTCCTTAACGAGCTAAATTACTTTTATGCTCGCTTCAACAGTTACAGCAAAGAGACGGCCACCAAGATCTCACTCTCAGCAGACCACCAACCCCTCAAACTCACCTCTACAGATGTCTACAATGCACTGAACCGGATCAACGCATGCAAGGCTGCTGGCCCCGACGGCATTCTTTGACGTGTGCTTAGGGCATGTGCAGAGCAGCAAAATGAAGACATTCTCAACCTGTCCCTCACCCAGGCAACTGTGCCAACATGCTTTAAGTCCACATCCATTGTACCAGTGCTGAAACAGTCCTCCCCGATGAGCCTGAATAACTACCTGCTGACCGCAAGGCACTGCAGAGGGTGAAAACTGC
This sequence comes from Carassius auratus, assembly GCF_003368295.1. Taxonomy (NCBI): domain Eukaryota; kingdom Metazoa; phylum Chordata; class Actinopteri; order Cypriniformes; family Cyprinidae; genus Carassius; species Carassius auratus. The sequence continues at coordinate 12,695,331 of NC_039260.1, forward strand.
CCAACGCATCACAGGGACATCACTTCCTGCTATTGAGGACATCCAGAGAAAACGCTGTCTACTTTGAACTCGCAGTATTATTAAGGACAAAAAGACTGTTCAACCTCCTGCCCTCGAGAGGTGTTTCAGGAGCTTCTGGACAAGGATCAGCAGACTCAGGAACAGCTTTTTCCCTACAGCTGTCTCTTTACTGGAATCTGCCCTCGTTTCTTCAGTAGAACCAAAACAGAGATTTTTAACACAAACGGTTGTGGTCTGTCAGTCTTACAATTGAACTGATTGGGCATCATGGCTAAAACATACAATAAAACAAAAACAAAAAAACATACACAAACAAAACCCAATTAAATCCTGCCGCTCGTGACAATACATTGATGTGTAAAGACACAAAATGATCGGTCTGTGCAATAAACTGAACAGAATTTAATAGTTTTTTTTTTTACCTCTGATTCAAGTAATGTGTGAACTGTTAGAACTCTCCCGAGCGCGTTCTCAAGCAGGCGTGAGGCATCTTCTTCTTCTTGCTTTATGGTGGATCGCAGATTTATAAGTGCATTACCGCCACCTATCTCTAAAGTGAACCATTGACACCCTATCTACAGTCTCAATTAGGACTGTCAATTTGAGGGAGGAGGAAATGCACTTATAAGGGGTTGTTCACATATTGCATCTTTTGCACGCTCAAGTTTGTTATTTCAAATATTAGGCACACGGCAGGAGTGCTCATTTTGAAAGCAACGTGGTCACAAAGCGCACGTTTTGCGACGCACTAATTTTTTTCAGACGCATTCACACCGCATCAAGATAAAAACATTTTCATATTTCAGAATGCCGCAAGTGCACAGCGGGTCATATGACAAGAACCAACCAATCAGCTTCATCCTTTCCCGTAACAACATTGAAACCTCTGACAAGATGGAGGAGCAGCTGATATCAGCTGTACAGGGATAGCCACTTTTAAATAAATTTAGTACCAGAGCTACTGCAAGTGATTTTTAGATCCTTTTATTCTTTGCTGAAACTTCTGCTATTTACGGAAGTTCTAAGCTGTCATGCATTATAATTTTTTTCCTTCTTGTTTTCTCGTTGTAACGACTTAGTTTTCTCATTATCTCAACATAACGAAAGTTGTTTTCCCGTTGTAACGACTTAATTTTCTCTTTATCTCGACATAACAAAAGTCGAGTAACTGTTCTCGCATACAGTAAAGTGGATAGTGTACAACACCCTATCAGTTAAATTCAGTTCTATAGTGCCACCTGCTGGCGCAGTTTTGTAACTTCTTAGAGAAAATGAAGTCGCTATAACAGAAACGACTTTAGTTATGTCGCGATAACGAGAAAATTAAGCCATTATAATGAGAAAACAAGAAGGAAAAAATTATAATGCATGGCCGCTTAGAACTTCCGTAGGTAATGGTGGAGAGCACAGGTCATTATTAGCAACGGCAGATGACTCCGGAGCACAAACGTCTGAACGCTTAAAAATAAAAATAAAAAGCAGCGCGCCTGTGATCCACCATAAAACAAGAAGGAGCCTCACGTGCCTGCTTGAGAATGTGCTCAGGAGGACGCGCTTAGGAGAGTTCGAGCAGTTTGTACATTGCTTAAATCAGAGGTAAAAACAACATAAATACCGTTCAGTTTCTTCACAGAAGAAAGTTTGTGTATTTTTTTTTAAATTATTATTATTTAATGTTTTATCCAAGTTTCTCATTCACATCAATTATAAAACTGACAACCACAATGGTTTGTGTTAAAAATATCTGTTTGTGTTCTATTGAAGAAACAAAGTCACAAAGTCACATCTTGGAAGCAGATAAACATCAAGTTTTAATTCTTGGGTGAACTATCCCTTTAAGATTTGTAAGATTTTTAAAAGAAGTATCTTATGCTTACCAAGGCTGTAGTCATTTGTTTAAAAATACAGTAAAATAGTTATTTTGTGAAATATTGAGTAACATTTTTTTTTAAATACTCTGAAACAAGTGCAAGTTCTCTTACTCTTACAAGTACAAAGTAATATAAATTAACAAGTACATACTATTCTTCTTATGTTTAAGAACGGTTTTTAAAGGAGCCGCAAAGGCAAGCATGTTGATCTTGTGCAGATTGACCGCAAGTATAGCACGTTTAACCTCATGAAATATTTTCAATGTAGGTATGAAATTGATGGAAAGAACTTAACAATTATAGTTACATGTTTGCTAACAAAATATACCAGTAAAATTGTGGTGTGTGTAAAAACTAAATATTTGCGTGGTGTATTTTTGTGTTCATGGATAACGTTGTCTAATTTCAATATACAGTTCATGTGTATGTTTATTAGCCTGGCTCTTTAATTAACATTAACACTGAAGCAGCCTACATTACAAATGGTCCTGGTTGAAGCGTAGCATAAATATGCAATTGGTCAAATTGGTGTCGTTTTGATCAAATAAATTTGAACTGCATTCTCTGGAATCTCCTTAGATGCCTTCATCTGGCCAATTTTTGAAGGCAGCATAGATGTATCCTTCGCTGCCTTTAATATCCCACAATCCTGTGCGTTCCATTCCATGAGAGTTTAGCCCAAAAATAAATATGGCGTCTGAAAGTTGTGGTCGGTGGTCAGTTTGTGTGTAAATGTATGTTTCTGATCAACATTTTTCACTTTTTATGCCATTTCTACCGAGAAAATTAATATTGCAGTAATGAAATATACACCTAGTTATCACCAAAGCTCTCTATATTTTGTGGTAGTTCATTAAACCATTACGCAGCCTCAGAAGCCTGTCCGAAATCAGTTTCATGAGGTGCCTTCGTGCAAAAATGCTGCCTGCAAAGTCATTGCCCGATTAGACAGCAAGGCAGCAAGTCACCTGCCTAAGTTTTCGGATACAGCCATAGACACTGGATTCAACGGAGACAAGTGAAGTCAATTAGAAGCACTTACTTCCTGGGGGTCGGGCGTACTGCGCAGACTCAAACTGATCTTGATGACGTAGATGTCACGTGAGCAACCTGTAAATCTTCTAATCGCTGTGCCAAGAGAAATCAGAATAACCCACCGAATCTTCCAGAGAAGGCGAGCGTGTACAGTAGCAAATTTTGGTAAGTATTCTGATTAATTATCTCCCTTGACTTCATGCCTCTGTGTCCCCCCGATTGTCTCATAGACAGTAAAAGATTGCCTGCGGGCTTCTCCTCCTGTCCATACGGTAATTTCTCTACTGTGCGACATAGAGTCGCTGGTTATGACGCAATCGTTAGCCTATTTTTTACAAAAACTGCTTCTACGGGACCATAACGTAAGATACAAGGTAATGGAGCCTTCTATACATTTTATACATTTTTATACATAATTTATGGACAAATTGAGTCTTTAATTGCCTCAGATGTAAAGTTATTCGCTGTCAAAGTGACGCCAAAATGAATGGGAGTCGATGGAATGCTAACAGCAGGTGGGGGTCCGCTAGCCAATGGCGGCGCCCAGGGGTGCTTCAAAAATATGAAACCCTGCCCCCCTGCTCACGAGCCGCTGAAAATGAATGACTTCCGGCAACTTTGACGCTCTCGCCGGCGGACGGTGTAAACGCACGGTAAACTGTGCATGGGCACTGGCTTGCTCTAGCCTGAAAAATAGATGTTTTTTTAACGCTATTTAAGCAACAACAAAAAAAATTCCCCAGGAACTGCAATTTCACGCCAGAGAGACGTTTCAAAGATCGCCATTGAGTGAAATGGGCTTCCGCAATTAGTTTTTCTTGATTTATTAGCATGCGCAGCATTGTCTGAGAAGAACCAGGGTCTAAACCGCTTAGACTAGTCTTAAAAAGTCAGTCACCAATTTTTTTATTTTTTTTTTATTTTTTTTTGCTTTAGGCTGATCATAACTTTTTAAAGTCAGTTCTAAAAAGACAGAATGCTTTCATTTGAATCCAAAAAGACCGTCTCCATCCTCACTGCAGCATGCAGAGATACCAGGACATCTACTGCTCTGTGGAAGAGTCCATGAGAAAGACACGCAGTGGTCAGCAACGTCCCAACAAACTTGAGCTGGGACTGAAGATCAAGCAGAACCTTTGGGAGACTCTCAATGTCCTTCACTCCTGGAAAAAAGAGCAGCCTGATTGATATGTCTGATTGATATGTCCTGATCACTGAGAGCTTCTCTACAACCAGCAGGAGCTTCACTCCATGAATCCATGTGGACATCAGTGAAGAGCCCATGCCTGGGGAACCCAGAAGAAAGAGTCACAGTTTTCCTGTGCATTGTCATGGTTTTCTAAACTATTTTTAGCGTTTTTCTGAGCAGTTGTTGGACTTCTCTGATTGATATTTCATGCATTGCTTCATGGTTGTTAGGATGTTTAGAGCGGTTGGTTTTAAACAGCTGGGTTAGGGTAGGTTAGGGACGGGGTCCCTCACACGGTTTTGCAGTGATGCTGAGAGCGGAGTTACACCACTGGTTTCTTCACATCTACTGGAAGGATCGCCTATAGTGGATAATCTCAGGTGAGATGCCAGACAGCTCTCTCTCTCTCTCTCTCTCTCTCTCTCTCTCTCTCTCTCTATAATATATTTACTCTACAAAATCTGCAAATCTGTTCAGAATTCATGGCTGGAATTATATGACCTCTGTGCACATGCAAATGGTTAATTCTTTGTTTTTGTTGATCAGGTGGTCTACACAGCGCCAATGCATCTCAAACAAGCCTATCTTCTTTCTTTTAGCCTGGTCTTCTCAAACTCCTCCCCATGGAGATTGGCCTGACACTCTTGGCCAATAAGTGCCCCAATGTCCCTCAGATCATTAAACTGCTGGACTAGCAGGACGACCCACCATCCATTATATCATGGTCATTAGCCGTGTTTCCACTATCGAGCTAGGACCGGGCGTGCTAGTGCGTGCCAGGGCCAGTCGCGTTTCCACTGTCACTTCCGGGGCTTGATCGTGCCTCGCCGGGGCTTCCTTGGGGCCAACAGCCAGGTTTTTTCGGCCCGACGAAATCCTTGGGCCAAAGCGGGCCAGCTGGGGCTAGAGGAGGGGTTACGAACAAAGGCGGAGTTTCTCCGCGTCTGGAGAGCGTCAGCGCGGATCATTTCAGAAAGAAAACAACTTTAACACCAGCTTTTTAAAATCAGTTGAGCTCAAAACTCACTCTCAGTTAGCAGCGAGTGTTTGAAATAACTTGATCCGATGTGGATTACAATCACTAAACAAGGCAGAAATATTTATAAGCGATGTAAAAGACTATGCACGATAAACATTAACATTACCATAGTAAACATGGTAAATATGACCGCTTGGAGAAATCAGACGTCAGCATCTTATTCTCTATCACAATTGTGTATTTATTAAGTAACATTTTATCTGTCGTCTTGTTTCGTGAGTTTAGCTCCACGTTGCATATCATCAAAATATAATAATGATTTTTGTTCGGGAGCTTTTATAAAAATAGAGAGTCTGCGCTGCGGATCATTTCAGAAAGATAACAGCTTTAACACCAGCATTAAACGCTTTATTTAAATAAGTTGAGCTCAAAACTCACTTTCAGTTAGCAGCGAGTGTTTGAAATAACTTGATCCAATGTGGATTATAATCACCATACAAGGCTGAAATATTTATAAGCGATGTAAAAGACTATGCACGCTGGGCATTAACATTAAACATGGAAAATATGGCCGCTTGAAGAAATCAGACGTCAGCTTCTTATTCTCTATCACAATCGTGTATTTACTAACTTATATTATCTGTCACAAGCCTCGTCTCGAGAGTTTAGCTCATGTTGCCTATTATAAAAATATAATAATGTTTTTGTTCGGGATCCTTTATAAAAATAAAGATATCATTCATTCTTAATGTGACGTATAGGCCACTGTGACTACAAATAAACAGAAACAGACTCTACTGAATAAGCAGGCTATTTTCATAAGCGTTAAAAATAAATAAATAAAATATAAAATGTATTTATGTGTGATTAATTTTGAGTCTTGATAAATTAAATCATTATGATCAATGTATCACTAATTCTATAGTTAAAACATCCATGCTTTTGAATTTGAATAACAAAGCATGCAAACAAACGGCCGCTTTTATCATGTTCGTTTTGTGATCGCGCATGTTCCAGTGACTTATTTCTTAGTTTTCTGATAACTTCTCTTTGTTAGTGAAATAATGAGGTTGCATGACGTTGTTCTGAGAGGCGTGTAAAGGGTGGGTTTTAGTGACGAACAGCGGAGCTTCAAGCTCCACTGTGGAAACCCTGCGCTATTCTGGCCTCGGTGCTACTGGCCCGGGGCTATGAGCCCCGCCTGGCCCGCTTTAAGCCCTGGCTCGCACTGGCCCGACAGTGGAAATGCGGCTATTGAGCGGCCCTGGTTTTGCATGGATTTGTTTGGTTTCGTGGACCTCTGTGGTGGAAGCCTTGACGAGGGGAGCGCAAAACATGTTATGCGGCAGGTCACTGATGCTGCTTATATTTGCCATGTTGCGGTGTCTTCCATCAGGACATTAAGCTGGAGAACCTGCTGGTGAACTGGGACACCATGGAGGTGCAATGATTGGGTGCAGCCTTCAAAGTTTTCATGGTATGTGTTCTGCTTTGATTATCTCAGAAATGCAACCTATGTAATAGTCAACATGCAGTGTTAATCAATTAAACATCAGGCAATATCACTGTCCTGCAGGAACAAGAGTGTACTGTCCTCCGGACTTCAACATGAAGGACATGTACCACGCAAAGCTGATGAGGGTTCCTCTCCTGTATAAAATTGTGTGCAAGGAACATACAGCCTCTGGACCAACCTGACCAGTCGCAAGTTGAGATCGTCATCAAAGAACAAAGAAGTACAATTTTATAAATCATGCAGATAAGACCTGTGCTAACAAAGAGAACAGGTGTAAAGTTTAAACTAATATTCAGCCGTCTTTCTTGTCATTTAGCACAGAATGCTTCCCGATGATCTGTGCTTGTCTACAGCCTAATCCACAGAAGAGACCCATACTGGAATACAGTGGTAATGCGAAAGCAAAACATAGGACATGCAACATAGAGGCTCTTCTAATTGACTTACTACTGATATCAATTGATGTTTAAATTTAAACGAGCTTCAACATTTTATGCCAGTACAGCAGCTAAAGTGACTGAAATCAACACAACTGTCCCTGAAGTCTTGAAGACTCATCAAAAGTGCAACAAGCTCTTCACAACTCTACAGTTTGTCTGTCCAGCAGTCTCAGTCTCGTCAGCGGCACCTCTGTGTCTGCCGTAAAAGACCATCTCCATACTTGCTGCAGCATCCAGAGATACCAGGACATCTACTGCTCTGTGGAAGAGTCCATGAGAAAGACACGCAGTGGTCAGCAACATCCCAACAACCTTGAGCTGGGACTAAAGATCAAGCAGAACCTTTGGGAGACTCTCAATGTCCTTCACTCCTGGAAAAAGAGCATGTCCTGATCACTGAGAGCTTCTCTACAGCAGAAGCTTCGCTCCACGAATCCATGTGGACATCAGTGAAGAGCCCATGCCTGAGGAACCCAGAAGAAAGAAGCCCAGACACAAAGGCCCTGTTTACACTAGTGCATTTTAATTTTAAAACGCATAACTTTGTTAACTACCTCACTTATTTACTACAACCGAGACTCTGTTTCAGACCGTTTTAGTTTGAAAACTCTGGGGTTTCGTTTCAGTGTAAACGGAGCCAAACTGAGACTTTTGAAAACGATTCTGTGGCTGCCCATGCTTATTGTTGTACCCATAGAAATGTATTAGGCAGAGTCCCATTTGATTGTTCCAAGCATGCAGATGTGTCCGCGATCTAAATAACAGGGAATCTACCTATACATATCTGTGGTTGTAACTGCATGAATGGTCATGTGACATGCAGTTTTGGTTGTGTAGTGTGGATGGAGATCATTTCTGAAATGCAGTAAAAACGGCAGTGTAGACGAGGATCGTTTTCATTTTCAAACGCCGTCTCAAAACAAAAACACACTAGTGTAAACAGGGCCTGAGTCACCACAGTGTCACCTGGATCACTGCACAGCAGGACCTACATATGTAAATACTGTATTATACATAGTTCTAGTGTAAATGTATAGTTTGTAGAATAAGTTTGAATATTTAGAGTACGTTTTTTTTAGATTATTATATTAGAATATATTATACCGCTTATGAAATTTGTTCTAAATATATGCAAAAGATCACATAAATACTAGTCATTAGAAAATAGCTATTATTACAGGTATACAGTATAATAGCCTATCCATATTGTGGTCTTATGAAGCGAAACGATTGGTCTGTGAAGAAAATAAACATTAACAATATTATTACCTATTATAGCTCAGACAATGGTGAAATCCGATTAACGCAATTATATTATTAAGGCAGTCAGTAATGCATATAAAATGATTAAACTTTATCAGCTCAACTTTTTCATAAACATTCGACTTGTAGCTGCGCTGCGCAGACCGATCAGTGTACATCAAAGAACCGCAAGAGCGACTGGAAGCGTTCTGCTTATCGGTCTCGCGGTACCTTGACGTCACACACCGATGGTCTGCGCAGTTGAACGTAACACACCTAATCAATTCAGATGGGTTCAAGCAGGAACTAGCAGTTTCACTAGGCTATATTAGAAACAATTTATGGTAAATATTAACGCAAAACGTGTATTGATTAATGCAGACTACGCTTTAGACTATCACCTTATTCTGGTTAATGATAACGAGACAACATTATATGTTTTTCGTTAGTTTAAGCATCGTGTATCCCTATTTACAATGTGCTGTCCTTACTGTAAATACAGAATTGCTACAATTGTTCATAATGTTATTGGTGTTTTAGTTGCATTGGTTCAATTAAAAAAGCTCACTGAGACACTCCGGTACATATTTATGGATATTTTTATTAGTTTCAGAAACTAACTGATCTTGAATGTGTTACATAACTGAACAGAAGCATTTTAACTCGACTGTAAAAAAAAAAAAAAAAAAAAAACCTATAGGCTACTAAATTGCTTGATGGTAAGAACTACAAATCCCATGAAGTACTGTATTATCTATACACAATCCTTCAGAAATAATAGTAATATGCCATTATTATCAATGTTGAATCTGTTGTGCTGTGCTTGTTGGACAGAAGAATAAAAAAAAATACAAAATCTTGCCAAATCCAGACATGGTTTAAGGCTGTGTGATACATAAAATATTAGTGAAAACAATCTCTCTCAATGTTTTTGCTAATGTTAAGTTATGTTAAAATATTGCGTGTATCGTGATACGGTTACAAATTTAGTTTATATGTAAATTTCGCTCATGTTTCATGACTATAGAAGTATAAATGAAAGGTAGTAAATTCTTAAATTGTGAATTTTGCCCAAACATGTGCCAAATACCCTATGTTTCAAAAAGGAAATGATAAATGTTTGTTACAAAGTGCCCATGCATATGATATCAAGATGTCATTGTTGTGTGCAAGCTTTAAAGTTCATTCACAGTCAAGGCTCAGCTTTGGCCTGACATCCCTGTGTCATTGACTATAGATCTACATACAATATGACTCAAGTATGCCAGGGAGCCAACATCGGAAAACAGGAAGTTCCAGCAGGATGAGGAAGAGGCCCTCAGGTGGAGGTGACTGTGCTGTGGATGAGTAAAACCATTTCCAGGAAACCACAAGAAGAGGAAGCGGCATACACTTTATTAGCCAACTTCCAGATTCTGCTGCTGATGAGTCAAAGCAGTTAGTTTCCAACCTCTGTTCATCAAACATGGGGGTTCCACAACTAAGAGCTGAAAATGACACCATATTAGATTAAAACATTCCAAATTTGCTCGAAAATGTAGGTACTATACAGGGCCGTATTAAGACGTAATTAAGGTGACATATTTAAGGTGATTTCTCAAATGTAATTCATTAACTTGTCTGTATTTTTCAGACTATAAGTCGTACCAAAGTGTAAGTCGCATATATAAGTCGCACTTGACTATAAGTCGCATTTATTTTAGAACGAAGAACCAAGAGAAATCATTACCATCTGCAGCCGCGAGACTCAAGAGGGCGCTCTATGCTGCTCAGTGTAGACTACAGGAGCTGAGCAGCATAGAGCGCCCTCTCGCGGCTGTAGACGGTAATGTTTAACTTGATTCATTTCTCTTGGTTCATGTCAAATTAATTTTGATAAATGATTCACACCTGACTATAAGTTGCAGGACAAGCCAAACTATGAAAAAAAGTGTGACTTATAGTCTGGAAAATACGGTACATACATGTAGGCATACGAGCAGTGAGCACTATATTCAAATGTCTCAATTCATAATGTACATCAATTCATTGACAGCGTCAATTCACGTTTGCCCAAAAATAATAATAAGGCTCCTCAAAGAATTAGCATATTGTGATAAAAGTTATTATTTTCCATAATGTAATGATAACAATTAAACTTTCATATATTTTAGATTCAATGCACACCAACTGAAATATTTCAGGTCTTTAATTGTTTTAATACTGATGATTTTGGCATACAGCTCAAAACATTAGCATATCATGAAAAGGTTCTCTAAATGAGCTATTAACCTAATCATCTGAATCACCTTATTAACTCTAAACACCTGCAAAAGATTCCTGAGGCTTTTAAAAACTCCCAGCCTGGTTCATTACTCAAAACCACAATCATGGGTAAGACTGCCGACCTGACTGCTGTCCAGAAGGCCATCATTGACACCCTCAAGTGAGATGGTAAGATACAGAAAGAAATTTCAGAACGAATAGGCTGTTCCCAGAGTGCTGTATCAAGGCACCTCAGTGGGAAGTCTGTGGGAAGGAAAAAGTGTGGCAAAAAAAGCTGCACAACGAGAAGAGGTGACCGGACCCTGAGGAAGATTGTGGAGAAAAACAATTATAAAGAGAATAAAACAATTTACGAAAACTATTTTTAAAACTTGTGTCATGTGGTGCCCCCCTAGTTGTTGTGAATGGTTGGTGCCCCTGGGCACTGGCCCAAGCGCCCTTATGGATAATCCGGCTCTGGTCCTATATGTAAAAACCCGTGAGAGCATAAATCACACTCATTTGAAAAGCATTGCAGATTTGCACATAGAAGAAGAAAAAAATAATTTACTGGATATGAAACTGAATTTGGGTCATGGATTTAGATCATATGCTAAAGCAAACCACCAGCTCGTGTTCAGATGCTCTCAATGCAACCACAGAGCCAGATTTCCAAGCAGTGGTTCTGGGGTCACTTGTCCTCCATGACAGACAGACAGCAAAGCGGTTTCTTCATTTCTCTCTGTGGGACCGCAGAGCTTCATATGAGGCATTTTCAAGATTTTCATCGTCTGTCAGACTACATTCTTTTCCTGCTGTAAGAATAGACAACTGGACTTCAATTAGAATCAGGCTAGACCTCTTGTGGGGATATTATAATACATCATAGGCACAAATAACATTCATAATGCATAACCCTTTAATTATAAATACATTAGGAATTAAAGATTCTCTATATTGTCTGTAATTATTAAAATATCCAGATAAAAGAGAAGAATGATTAAATGCAAAACTTCATGGTGTCTTTTTCGACATGGGCTAGCATGAACTTCATGATACAAGTAGAATATTAACGTACTGTACTAGTACTTGCTTAATGTTAGTTTAACTGGAGTGTCAGGAGTTCGAAACCTTGTGTAAACCAACAGCGCCCTCCTCTGGTTACAACTTCCAATGCAGTCTTAACAGCAAGAAATCATCTAATAAAGCTGTTGTATAAACTTCCTATGGTACTTAAACGTTTGGAGTCAGCAGGAATTTAATACTGTAAGAAGTTATTACTTATTATTCCGCAATGATGCATTAAAACAATCAGAAGTGACAGTAAAGTCATCTTCTACATCACAAACTTCTACATTGACACCAAAAATAAACAAATAATCCTGAGAAAAATTTCTAGAAATGGATGAAAATACAGCTTTTCCATTACAGAAATACATAAAAAAAATATTGAAATAGAATATAGGAAAATTGTACAGTACTGACTGGATTTCTAATCAAACAAATGCAGCATTGGTGAACATACGAGACTCTATACACCTAAAAAAACAAACAAAAAAAAGGCAGATCATTACAGTGAAATATTTAATGAAAGGAAGATGATTTCTAGAGGAAAGAAATAAAGTTTGGTCTCTTATGACGTTACACGGAGACTAAAATAATCAAAGATTGAACGACACCCACTCAATGACAAATCACAATAGAAATCACACATACTGTGTCCAAGTTTTCTTTTAATCCAACTTATAACTATTGCATAGACATGTTTTGTACTAAAGTCACTGGAAAACACTACATAAATCACGGCTTCCCAGATAAACAGAAAATTTTGTATAATAATGCAGGAAAAAAGCCCTTCATCTTCACTTTACCTCGGAAATACAAAGTTTTAAACTAGAGTTCTAGGAGACAGTTTCTAGACAAAACAAAAAAACAAAAGGCTTAATAAAAAATATTCATCATCTTGAAATGTGACAACTCCTAAAAAGAAAGAACTAATTTCTTGGTCTCTTCTAGGTATATCTCTACAATACAAATTGCAGTTGTTTTTTTTAAAGGACAGAGCTCGAAAGAATTCTTATCGAAAAGCTAAGTGTTTGGAAATGGCCTTACAGACACGACTTGATCATTCTTCTCTCTCACCTTTCTCAAGAAGAAACTTCGATTGCTTCTTTTCCGAACTAACACTAACACGGCCCAGAGAACAACTACTGATATAAACAACACCAGGCTTACTAAACTCAAAAAGATGACTCCGTTTACATCAGCTTCACTCGAAATAAAACCATAGACACAAAAATATTAAAAAGAAGAAACGCAAAGATTAAAAAGTCTCGCACAACTTCATCACACGAGACCCGTTTTGGTTGAGCTGAAATGGGTCAGTAACAGGAAGACAGATGTTACGTCTGTGGATTTTCAGCTGGAGCTATCTATTGCCTGTTCTAGACGTTCTTCAACAGCTGTTTTACCCACACCAGCACAGCAGGGATCTGTGGGATACGTACCCAACCTAACTCCCCATACACACCCTGATCCACAGAGCGATGCAGGCCGACTCACATGTAAACCACAAGAAACGCTCTAATACGCCCTTCTAGCCTTCAGGCTTGTCATTTACCCTAGCATTCCTCAACCGCAGCCATCTTTACCCACACCACACCTGCCTCCACCCTGAGGGACCCAGCCCCGGCTAATAACACGTCACTTACATGCAGGAAAGCCACCATCAAGTGCTGCCATAACTAGGATGTAGTTATTTAATAAGAATAAACCTCACTGAAGTATGTCAATCGTATTTATATACATAACTGAATTGAAAGTACACAATTCTCATACAAATAAAAAATTCTAATAGGTAAAAAAAAAAAAAAAAAAAAAAAAAAAAAAAAAAAAAAAAAAAAGTGTTGATTTGCCCCTCTAGATTATAAAAATACTGTAAAAGTAGCTAATGCCATTTCAAACTCTCTATTCACTAAAGTGCTCTCAGATACAACTAACAATATAAAGCGTAAATGCAACAGTCAGCGTACAGTATATGTATCTATACACACGAAACATGAAGCTATTCAGGCCCTGCAGAGCACGAACAAGAAAAAAACAAACAAACACTAGATTCTTTAAAAGAAAAAAAAAGATAAAAGAATTCTCAACGGAAATCGTTGATCTTAAACAAGGGGATAATAAAGTGAAGAACGTGTGTGTGTGTGTGTGTGTGTGTGTGTGTCGGGGGGTGATCGATGTCGTCTGGTCTGCTTGGTTTCAGTTGTTGTTGCTGGTGTTGAGAGACGATAACACTGGTGTTTTCTGAGGTGTGACACTGTGACACAGTCACTGAAGGGGGGTTGGCTCTCAGTATTTGGGTACTTTGGTGTAATCCTCCTGTTGGACACTTTTGCAGAGGCACATGGACAGCATCATCCCTAAAAGCTGAAGTAAGCAGAGAAGACAGTGATCATAATCTGGTTCTCCACTTCTCACACACACACACACACACACACAAATGCACGTTTAGCAGCTACCAAGCTAAAACAGGGCAGACTCAATACAGTCTTTTATTGTTTTATATAAAGCTGAAAACACTTACTACAAACAAACCTGTAATATTAGTCAAATTTTGGTTATTGATAAAGCTTCATTCCCAGTAAATTGAATACGAATATTTGTTTGAGTTCATTAAATAACAATTTCCTTAACACAAAAACCATAGCACATATTTACCTCAATCACTGCGATGGCAATGAGGACTCCCAGAATAACTCCATAGTTCCTTAGGAGCCAGTCCTCCACACTAGACACACAACCCTGGACACAGGGAATGGAGAGAGAGGAAAACACGTAAAAAGATATGCAGGGTTTGGAAATGATCCTGAACTGACGGAGCTGTCCAAAGATAACACCAGAAGAGACGAACAGAACAAGCCAAACTCTAACTAGAGGAGAGAGAGTGAGTGAAAGTCTAGAAGCGTCAGTGGTCCAGTTTACAGGAAACATTTTGATTTACAGTAAATTATTCATTCGCTTACTTAAACAATAGGACTGGGTGTATCCTTCAAATATGATACAGTTTTCAAATTAATGAAAGTGTTGGCATTATGGGAAAGGATTCAGCATCGCCCTTTAGTGGCCTGGTATATTGTCCGGTTTATAGACAAATATGCAAATATAAAGGCAAAAAATAAAGTGCTAAATGCTTGAATTTTGGCATGGAGTGAAAGGTCAGCAGGCTGAGAAAAGCTGATATCCAGTTCACAAAGGAAACCCATATGTTGCACTAAAAGCACATGGAAGGAAAGAGAGAATGCAGCGCAGATGGAGAGATGTAACAAACACCAGGTTGCATAAAATATATTTTGAGAAATGTCTCCTTTTTTTTTGTCCATGTAAATCAATGGTCACCAAAATTCTTTGGATAGCCACCCTCACGTCATTCAGAACATGTATGAGTGTTAAGGAATGATGACAGAAACTTCTTATTTGGGTGAACTATGCCTTAATATAGGAATATGCTGTATGTGTGTACCGTAGTGAAGACCGGCCAATCAGCGGACAAAGCTTCACACAGGCCTCTTTCTTTTATATCTGTGCCACTGATGGAATCATTTCTGCAGGAACATGGATATAGAATCTGAGAATTGTTCTTTTGACTCTTTATCAGCAGATTCTCCGTCCAGTTAGACGGTCCAGTCCAACCACAGCACTTCATCTGTGAGAGAGAGGAGGGGAAAGAGCAGGAAAGAATTAGATATTACAGCACCAACAACAACAACAACATCAAAATCACCCGGAAAGAGAAAAAAGCCATGAGAAAAGTCCATAAAAACACAATCATCTGTCATTTCTGGGATGTGCAGCAGATTTTACTGTAAGTTCACTGTAAGAGACTGCGGGAATGATGGAAAAAGTCAGTGAGGGAGGAAATGGCAGACAATAGCTGAAGGAAGAGCTCACCGTTCTCTGGAGGTAGTCCCAGGCGTGCTCCGATGTCTTGTTATGACCGGTGTAGTTCACCAGAACTGTGTTCACAATAGTGGACATCTCGTGTTTCAGCTAAAAATAGACACATGGAGACATGTTAGGATGCATCTGTGAAAAACACACACTGTTATCTGATATTTCAACAACAATCAACATTCTCTATTGAAAACACTACCATTAAAAAGAGTTTGTATTGCAACACCTTACAATAAGGTTTCAGGTTTCATTATTAGTTAACAATGAAAAATACTTCTGCAGCATTGGTTCATTTACAGCATTTGTTCCTTGTATTTGATGTAAGTTTCAACATTTACTAGAACAACATATATTTCTTAACATTAGTAAATGCACTGTGAACTAACATGAACAATTTCATTTTTACTAACGTTGACAAAGATTAATAATCGCTTCTCATTGTTCGTTCATGTTAGCTAGGGCATTATCGAATGTTAAATTAAACTTGATTGTAAAGTGTTACTGACTTTATTTTGCGATATTTTGGGTGTAGCAAAAATATAGCAAAATATAATTTTAATTTAAAATCACTGATTTCTATTTCCATATATAAATGTTTTTAATATTTAAATATTAAGCATATATTTTAATATGTAATTTATCACTGTGATGCCAAAGTTTAATATTTAGCAGCCATTCCTCTAGTCTTCAGTGTCACATGATCTTACAAAAATCATTCTAATATGTTGATTAAGTTTTGCTTCTTAATAATAAACCAGGCAATTTTCCAAGATGTTTTGATAAATAGAAAGTTGAGATTTTTTTAAATTTTTTTTATAAATGTTTTTACTGTCACTTTTGATCATTTTAAATGGCTCCTTGCATAAAAGTAAACTCCTTCTGATTGTCATCTAACTGTGTTTTAAATAGTTTGTGCTGGTTTTGTCATTCTTTACATTTTGAAAGCCTTTGAAGAGCAAATCAGTGTTCAACTGAACATTATCTTGAGAACACCTATGAAGTTCATGCATGTGTAGGGGGGCTGCTGAAGTACAGTGCACTAAGGGGGCTCCGGCAAAGATGAACTAAAACAGCAAAACCGCTTATGCACAGTGTGTGTAAGAGACGGTTCTGAATCTCGCCCTGTTCTGGGCATGCCCTGTGGTGAAGCATATAGAGTACTAACTAAACACAGCAAGTTAAGCTGAGCATTAAAAGCATGTGCTTATGGCTGGCGTTACTTAACTAAAACTGGTTTAAGACTGGCTGACCAAGCACAATTGAATTAAAGTCCTGCATTAGTGGATGTATACATCATTCCTAATACTACAGAAAGGCTGATAAGATGAAGTCCAAGTACTGTTGTGTTTTTAAAGTCAACTTTGGTGTGTTTGTGCATTTTAATTTTGTTTTTAAAGAGGTCGCTGTTGTCAACAAGACATAAAACGAGGGCTCTATAATCGCCCACATCAAAGATGGCACCTTTTTTGTTACACACGGAAACATCTCACTTCCACACACACCATCTTGTGCCATAAGATGACTGTTGTGCAATGAGTTCCACTTCCTCCATTTAAATGAGTTAGGAAGTAGTACTGTATATATAGTAAAATAACAGCAGTGAATGCGTAAATCTTCCTTTGGTGAATCCCAGTTTCTACAGCGTGGCCACCTGTTAACTTGCTCTGACACATTTCCTGTTACTACCTAACCCGGTGGGTTTAAACCAAAGGGTTAAAAGATTACAGAACAGTCACAACAGCTGACTAGAAAAAGTGTTGCAAGCTTGTAATGTGTTGCACAAAACATCCTTTTTAAACAAAGCCTTTTTCTGTGATGCAAACAGCAGAAAAAAACACGTTACCATCAAAACACTTCATACTTCTGGGTCATTTAGGAGAAATGTACAAAATATTTACATATAAAAATGTTGCTTTTTTTTTTTTTTAGCTTAGTTACATATCCACTAGCTAACAAACAGTAGCTATACAGCAACTATACTGAGGCCATTTAAAATGATAGTTCATCCCAAAAAAGTAAACCGTCATCATTTAATAAATATATACTAGCACACCAACAAACACTCTGGGCGTCCCGAGTTCGAGACCTGCCTCATGGACCTTTCCCGATCCCCCCCATCACTTTACTTTCTGTCAATTAACTGTCCCATAATTATAAAGGCAGGACATAAAATAACAAACATTTCTGAAATATTAATAAGTACTAAAATGATATATAAATAGCACTGAAATATCACCTACCCGGTCTCTCTGGAAGTAGATGAGGACTGCGGCCGTCACCTGTGCGATGAGGATGAGGAGGAGGCAGGTGAAGAACTGTAAACAGATGACAGGAAAAGTCAGTTCACTGACAATTACTGGAAACTCAAATAAAAGTGAAACCTAAAAGACTACTACGTCATAGTTTGATTTAAATATCCTTTAATTGATATCTTATAGTCATTAGAAATCCAGACAAAAATGTTCATGTGTTTATTAGACATATTAACAAACTTTCAACACTGCTCAATTACATAAAGAAAATGAAAAGGGTGACAGCTAGTTAACTTTATTTTCTAAATGGGTCAAACAGTTTAACAAAGACCCTTGCTGACCGCTAAGCTTATCCAGTGATCTAGTGGGTGCTAATATAGCCCCCACTTCTTGCACGGACATCCCCTAAATCTCACTGGCTTATCCCTGTCACTCCAGCTCAGTAAATCCAGCAGCATTAACCTCAGAGAGCCATTTCAAACGAACTCTTTATCATGCTAATGAGGCAGGGTTTTCTGAAGCTCCCTCAGCTGACGCTCTGGGCTTGTTGTGACTGTGATTACTGCAGCGTAGCAGCACCTCTCTGCCTGACAGCTTCTGTAAATGGTCCAGTGCACAATGAAGTTGTGCTAAAAAAAATTTATAGTGTCAAACCTCAAGCCATTAACACTTATTTTATAAATACTGTAAAAAAAAAAAAAATAAACACATAATGCAACACATTTTTCTACAACTGAAAATTTAGATGCAAAATATAATTTACATTAATAGCCTAGAGAACAGAAAGAGCTAGGTTTGATGTAGTCAGCATTTAGGCAAAATAAAACAAAATAATAGGCCAGAGCCCAATACAATCTGGCTCTGATGTAGTTAGCAGTAACACACACACTATATTATATTATATTATATTATATTATATTATATTATATTATATTATATTATATTATATTATATATATAAACAAACTTTAATGCAGTCATTAGTAATAATATATAGAAATATGCAAGTTTCAAACAATAAAATAAAATAACCCAAAACATGCTGGCTTTGATGTAGTCTGTAATAATTTTATGAAAATAAATAAATATGCGTTATATCATTTTAATAATAATACTCCATAAATCACTTACCAATCCAAGCAGGCAGCGGACCTCATAAATGGCACCAATGCAGCCAACGAAGCCCATAAGCATTGACAGAGATCCAATCCCAATCAGGATGTAGGCGCCAACTTTCAGCGTTGTGGATGACTCCTCTGCATGAACAACAAAGACAAAAAGCAATAAATCACACTTTCTGACAATGCCAACTTAAAAAAATGAATTATTTTTATAGAATCCCTTTATAGGATTATTATTTGATCTAACACCACAAACACAACAATTAAAGGGGTCATATGATGTGATCCTTTCTCTCTGGAGTGTTACAAGCTCTTCTAAAGATCTAAAAGATCTGTAAAGTTGCAAAGACTAAAGTCTTAAATCCAAAGAGATATTCTTTATTGAATGTAAGACTGCCACGCCCCCCTAAAACAGCTCGACCATTTCATGAACCTAGGAGAGGAGGTCATTCTGACTTTGCTACAATCTGGCACTTCTGAATGAGCTACGTTTTGTTATTGGTTTAAGAGAGACGGTCACACAGTGGAGTCAGCGGTCTTAACCGTCCATGGCTTGTGTATTGCAAACACTTACGAGCTTCACCACAGTGTCTGCCATGCAACTCTGTTCCCCTTTCGGGCTTGAACTAGTGATGGCCGATTCGTGAACGAATCGTTCAATTTAACCGGTTCTTCTTAGTGAACCGGTTAAACCAGTTCACCGAATCAAACTGAATCGTTTAAAACGGTTCACGTCTCCAATAAGCATTAATCCACAAATTACTTAAACTGTTAACTTTTTTAATGTGACTGACACTCTGAGTCAGAATAAACCAATATCCCGGAGTAATTAATTTACTCAAACAGTACACTGACTGAACTGCTGTGAAGAGAGAACTGAAGATGAACACCGAGCTGAGCCAGATAATGAACGAACATGCCCACTGCTGGAGCGGTTCTCGTTCTCGAGTCAAGAACCGGTTGCTTCGGTTTTCGGATCACCAGTACACTCAACCGAAAATCTTTTCTGTCGGACGCGTCTGAATTGAGAACCGATGAACTGATGATACTGCGCATGCGCGATTCAGCGTGAAGCCAACTGACTCACAGCATGTCTGAACCGAAGTGATTCTTTTGGTGATTGATTCTGATTCTGTACTAATGTTATGAGCGCGGGTATTTCGCTTGGATGAAGGGCTATCTGGCGAAACGTAAGTTCATTTAAAAACAAATACATCGCAATGGATTATGTTTTATTAAGTGGATCATGGTTTCTGCGCTGATGACACCTAATTTATTTACTTTATATCTTCAAGACTTAAATCCTCATATGCACATTATTGCTGTTACTGTATTTCGGTGTTGTTGCAAAATTCAAATGTAAACTTTTCATGATTATGAGGTTTTTAACTGACTAAAGTTATGATTACTGACTTTATATATTTTAATGTTTGATAGACGTGACGCCATTACGTCATCGCCAATGACGTCATTACGTCGAGCGTAAAAGAACCGCTGAACCGTTTTTTTCAACCGGTTTATTGAATCGAACCGTCCGAAAGAACCGGTTCGCGGAAAAGAATCGAACTTCCCATCACTAGCTTGAACTGATGGTAAATCTAAGGACATTATTAACTGTCTTAAGATATATTTTGAAAGATGAAGCTCACAATTATAGAAAGGGGTGTTACATTTCCGACAATGCTTGTGGTGTTCAGCCAATCACAATGCACTGGGTCAGCTGGCCAATCAGAGCAGACAGCGCTTGTCAGAAGGAGGGACTATGTAGAAAATTACGTATTTGAGAGAGGCGGGGCATAAAGGACCTACAATAATGTACAGTATTTGAAAAAGAATGTGTTTTTTGAACATTAAAGAATCTCAACATATTACACGTTACATGTTACATCAACATGTTACACCAAACACACAAAACAATGATCTTTATAAAAAAAAAAAAAAAAAAAAAAAAGAAACATCATAAGACCCCTTTAAAACCTCACTAGCAAAACAGCCCTAATTTTATATTTAGGAGATGCTGAAAATGAAATTTTCAGAGCTCATTTCTTTCTCTTCTGCAGCTACAGTCTTGCTTCAGGGCTTGCAGCTCAATTTCAGATGTGTGCAGAGGAAGATGTCACTTTGACATGAAAAATACTGTCCAAAAAAAAAAAGGTGTTGGTGTATCAAGTGGAAATAATTACCATGTCAAAGTGCTTCTCTTATCAAAACATCTTATTAATATTTTCAAACAGTATAGCCAAGTATGCCGACTTAATTGTATGTGTCTAATAATAGTTTTTGCAAAGCTTTCAGACAGATAAGACTGAGTAAGACCAAGTTAAAGAACAAACAGACTTTTATCACTTCTATCAGTATTGCAAAACTCAACAAGTCTTCTATAGTTGCTCAGTATATAAATGTGGTTTTAAGATTAGTCATGTGAATTTTTTTGTCATCATGTCAAAGTCTCGTATTAAAGTGGTAGAGCAGCTGGTGCGGAGCTGTGCTGCCTCCATGGGTAATAAGTTGTTTTTGCGATCCTTAGCTTCACACAAATCAGTAGCATTTGAGTAATTAAAGATTTGAAATTAGCAGTCGAGATCAAAAAGTATTGGCTGCACAAAACAGACAATGAGTGCATAAGCCTCCTGCAGTTCACAGCAGAAATGAGTCTGGCTGCTTGTGGTTGTTCTTGAAGATCCTTTAATAGATAAAGACGACAAAAGAAATATGGCTTGTGGCCCTGCAGAACCATCAAGTCCCCAAAACCATGTGATGCTCAAAGAAACCACAGAAAGTAGAGCTGTCAATTTAACATACTGATTTAGTGCAATTTATTATAGATCTTTTTTAAATGTAAGTGTGTGTGTGTGTGTGTGTGTGTGTGTGTGTATAGACAGACCGACAGATAGATAGATAGAACCACTCATAAGTAAGATCAGAAAGATTGTTAATGTTTTTAAAGTCTCTTATGCTCATTAAAAACTGTAATATTGTGAAATATTACAATAATGGTATTTTATTTTATTCTAATTTATTCCTTGCAAAGACGAAGTTGCATCGGCTTTTACAACAGTGTTACATGACCCTTGTGAAATCATTCTAATATGCTGAATTATTATCAATGTAGAAAACAGTTTTGCTGCCTAAGAGGACCTCAGACAAGTTATCAGTGACCACAGCTCAGTGGTTAAGAAAAGAGCATTTCACAAAATATTAGACCATATACTTATTATTTTTTTTAATTTACCTGTTAGTGATCTCTTAATTATTTAATATATGTTTAAATAATTATTGTATGCATCAAGCTATCACAGGCACTGTGTAAATGAATATTTCAACAGCAAATATATATATATATACACAGAGAGATTATTTAAAATAGAAAATAAAAATAGACCTTTAAATGGTTGTGTATATTGTAAAAAAAAAACAAGTTTCTTTTTTTTATTATTCAGCATATTATGTCATTGAATAATTAAATGTTAGATCTGTCACTCAGAGCCTTTCTTCCAATATTCAGTCCATCAGCACATAAATTAATCCAATTTTAGAAACCAGTTCACAAAACTATGAGGTTATTTTGCCCTGGTACGACCTTAAAAGCAAAACTGTGACATCACGGTTGTGACAGAAAACTATTCTGTTTTAGAAACGGAGAATAATAAATGGTCGGTAGATTACCTCTCAACCCAAGCGAGAATTCAGCGTCACATTTCAAAACATATGCTTCCTGTCTAAACCATTACATCTGTCTGAGGTACATTTCAAATTTCCACAACCTCACTGTGTGTTTGCTCATACAGGAGATTCCACAATGTTCTCAAGGTACTGTTGCAAACACCCCTCTACAGCTGAAAAACTGCAGTCCCAACAACCCCAGCAGTATTTTTTTACTGGAACTATAACCTGTTTTGACCTTTCAAGCACCATTTTTATGCTATGAAAGGTAAATACACCAAAGAATTAAGACATTTTATTTGTCATCTATATTAAAGGGGGGGTGAAATGCTCGTTTTCACTCAATATCCTGTTAATCTTGAGTACCTATAGAGTAGTACTGCATCCTTCATAACTCCAAAAAGTCTTTAGTTTTATTATATTCATAAGAGAAAGATAGTCTGTACCGATTTTTCCCGGAAAAACACGACCGACTGGAGGCGTGACGTGTGGGCGGAGCTAAAGAATCAGAGGCTGAAACTGAACGAGAGCAGCATCAGCAACGACTCACTCCGAGCGGGGCTCGCACCCGGGTCTCCGGCAGGGGAGGCGGACGCACTAACAAGGAGGCAGAGATATTTTAAGCAGTTTTACTCACCGCCTGCGGTTCCAAAACACGATCGTTACCCTTTTTCGTTGGGATTGCATCATCCTTAAGAAATAAACGATACGCAAATCCGTCGTCAAACTGGGCCTTGTTTGTAAAACAATCATCTTCGAAATGCAGGGAACAAACACAAACACTTGCACAACTCCGTTGATGCTCTGTAAAAATAAACTCCATCCACTGGTCCCTTAATGCTGTTTTTTTTTTTTTGGTAATCTGTGCAGGGTTGTCTTGCCCTGGCAACCAAAAACACACTTCTTTTGTGACTTTCGCGACACTCTCGCCCTGATCAGTGAAATGTCTGTGCTGCTCAGCCTCGCTATATATAAGGGAGCGCGCGCTCTTCCGGCAGAAGTGCCTTAGGACCCATATAAGGAAATTCCGCTCCATCTAACGTCACACAGAGCCATACTCAAAAAAAAACTTTCCGAAAATTGTGACAAACCGGTAGGAGTATTTCGGGAACAAAAATACTCCTTCAAAAGTACAACTTAATTTTTGAAACTTTGTCCATGTTTAGTATGGGAATCCTACTCTTTAACAGTGTAAAAAACTCAGTATGCATGAATTGGCATTTCACCCCCCCTTTAAAGATCAAGTACTTGTTTATTTCTTGCATTTAGATTTAACTTTAGAACTGCATATGTTTGGACATATCAGCCTCCAAACAACCAAACACTGATTCATGTCATAACATGTTCTGGTTTTATAACTGTTCAGTTGTATAACTCTTCTGCACAAATGAAAGTGCCATTTGAAACGGAAGTAAAACCTTTATGTAAAGAATAGGGATGAGATCATAATCTGGAAAATGGGAAAACTCATAAGACGTCATGCATTTTATATCCATGCAGTTGTGTGGAAAAACAACCTGGGAGAAAGGGAAGAAAATACAGCTGAGCAGAGAACACAACTTCCCGTTATTTTCGAGCTCAGTAGGGCCCTAAACCACAGACTAACAAAGTCAACAAACAAACTCTTTGTGCAGCGCAGTGTGGGAGCGACCATGACAGGACCCTTAGAGTAAAACACGGGACTACTTGACCTTGTGCTACTGTATCAAAAAGGCAAGGGCAAAGTTGAGGGTCTCCAAGTATGAGGACATCCTAAGATATTCCCTGCTTTCTCTAGAGGAAACAGCTGCATCAGCAGATTTTTTTTTTTAAATATCAATGTTTTTAAAATGGTCATGATAACAGATTCCACCGCTGCGATATCTGGAGACGCTGGACTAGATAAACAGGGGAGGGATGTAAAATATGAGGTGGGATGAAAGAGGAAAGAATGGCGCTGGGACTAGCTTGGCAAACCATTTCAGAGCTGGTGAACTTCACATAAATACTCCCTTGCAGTAATTTAACCCAGCATGTGCTGTATATAGACTTCTTGAGTGAGGGAAATGGTTTGGTGGCTTGGGCTTATGAAAATAATTGAGTTTCAGGACTATTTTCAAACACTGGACTTCAGTCTTCAGTAATGGTGTAAAAGAGACTTTTTGTGATAACTTTTCAGTCTTACAAAAAATATATATTTTTTTTTGGAAGCACTCTACCGGAGCACTCCATGCCCAAACTGGAGCTGACAGGTAAGACTGGTCTACATATCTTCAACAATTATCCTTATAAATATATTAATAAATTATACTACAATAAACTACTGTGAAACACGCAGTCTCTTGTTATTATTGCCTCTACGATCATTACAAGTCCCAGAAACCAGTCAACGCACAATATGCACAGCCTCTGTGTAACATTCTCGAAGTTCTTGATATTCAGTCCCTGTGACATAAACCATACCCATTAGGCAATGAACACTTTAAACACATTGCTTCCTTCCCCACAGCCACAACACAAACAGCCAGATATTAAGCGGGTGCTTTGGTGATGACGTCATCTTCCTGATCGTTATCACAACTGTAAATTATCTCTTAAATTTCCATCTTGTTTGTACTTGTTTGTTCATCTAGACTCAAAGCAGCTTGCTAGGAACTGTATTTCTTCATGGAAGTTTAACGTTTAATGAGCGAATAAAATATTTCAACCCAAAATAAATATCATTTATCTAATTATTTACTCATCTCACAACAACATTTTCCTGCTTATTACTCCGCTCTTTGCCAAATAAGTAAATAATTATCCTTTACTTACCCACAAACCAGTGAGACTTTCTTTTTTAGAATGGGAGTAAATTATGAAAATTGCCATTTGCGGGCCAACTATCCCTTTAAAAAGGTGTAATGTTTAGTTCAGTGCCAAATCTGTGCTAAAATAATTAAATAATAAATCAAGAGGATTTACGCTGGTTTCTCCAGCCTCGTTTTCCTGTTCCTCTCTCTTTCAGCATGCAGTCTACGTGGCTTTGGCGGTCCAGACAGAGGCAGTATTGGTACGAGTTCAATTCTCCATAAATCATGTACAGTTAATCTCTGTTTGGCTTCTGTATCTCATTCATTTAACATTTCTCTCCTCACTTATTTTGCTTTTGCTCTCGGTTTAAACCCTCTCTAGTTTGCTTAACATCTGTGCGAGTGCATGTGTGCATGTATAAACACAGAGAGTGCTGCATAGGAGGGGGTTTGTGGAAAACTTGGTTAATGGCAAAAAAATGAAAGATCCCCACGCCAAACACACAAATAGCAGCTGCTTTCACTGTGCATTCCAGCGTACGTCGAATAAACACCGGTACGAACTCAAGAGGATGGAAAAACATGTAATCAGCACCATATTGCTCTGACTCTCTGATAACGGTTAACGGTCTTCCAAACCACAATTAGTTTGGAGTTAGTAAGAATTTTGAATGTTTTTGAAAGAAGTATCTTATGCTCACCAAGGCTGCATTTATTTGATCAAACATATAGTCAGAACAGTAATATTGTGAAATATTATTACAAATTATACTTTTTTCTATTTTATTACATTTTAAAATGTAATGCATTTCTGTGAGTGATGGTAAATACACACACACACACACACACACACACACATACATGAATATAAATATTTACACACATATACACACACACAGAGGCTGACATTTTTTCGGGATTACTGCGGGTCACCCACAAAATGTCTATTAATCACGGGATTGGGACGGGACAGGGAAAAATGTCGGCGGGAGTGGGTGGGACTGGGAATACACTTTGATCCACAACTTTATACACAAATATAGCCTACTTTTTATATAAATAAACTATAAACTAGGGGTGTGTGCGATATGACGATTTTTGACCGTGGACGATAAAAATTTCTCCAAGATCTGCTCTTGAAGAAATATCGTAGTATCGTGCTCCAGCGCATTCTTTCAGCTGCAGTTCTGGTGTCTCCGTCATACACTGAACAACACCAGATGCATTCACAGCTGGGTTAACTCAGCCCTTGAGTTACTCTCTCATTTACATGTGCTTTTAAAATGTTTGATTCGCACGCTGCTCTTACCTGCGCTCCACCACCGCTCCATCACGAGTACAATTGGATCTCTCCGATTCAGAAGGTTATAATGACGACAGTAACCAAGCAGAGAGTTAAAGGCTAGTTCTCAAGGAGTCTGTCTGTTCATTTTACTGAATATATTCGGGTTGAAGTATGATTTAAACAGATTCAGCACATTCATACACAGTCGCTTTCGCATTAATGCATTCAAACAAATGTAATCTTACAGTGCTACTTCATCTGTATCTGATTTTGAATTAGCAGAAATTCATAAGAAATTCATCGATCTGTAGATAAAATTATATATATATATATATATATATATATATATATATATATATATATATATATATATATACATATATATAAAAGAAAAAAAATAATGTTTAAATTCAGGTAAACCTGTACTAAATCTTTCCATTTCTGACCAGTGGCAGCCTGGAGATGGTAACCTGATTTAATAAGACATACTCTCAGGGACACCATTACATACATCAGAACAGGAAATTAGGTTGGTGTTTTTGTACTTACGCAAAACCGTGATGAAACTTTGGTTATCCAGGATGACCCATAGTCCAAAGCCCATGATTACAGCTCCAAAGATCTGCAGGGCAAAAGAAACAGGCATGAACCAACATAAAGGACATGTGGCTTGTGTGTTTGTCACCTGCTTGACCCTTTTGGTTCCTCAGAACTGACCTTAGTTTAAACTGTGACTGGACTGTGGATAAGAGCACTGTGCTGCAGCCATTAACATACTCTAGATAACTGCTAAAGAGAGACAGGAACTCTCCACTGAACGGAGTTCTCATGCACTCCAGACCCAAAGTTTTAATCTAATAGGTCCAAGCTGTCCTCTAAATGAACTGGATCAGAGAAGTTGAATTTTCTCTTGTCAGTTCCCGTATATCATTCTGACATCTGTGGCTTGTCCTCTATACCAATATCAGAGGGAAGTAGTAAAGCAGCAGGCTGCTGTACAATTAAAGGGTCTTCAGAAGGAAAAATCAGAGAGAGTCGCACACATGCTTTTCATTAGCCTTTGATCCTTTATATCAGAGACACAACAGGTCAAGTTGAAGGTTTCCAAAGAAATGCAACAGAGAGCAAGTCTACTTCCTTACTAAGTGTGAACAATTTCCGAACAGGGATTTCCTACATACACCTCCATCACAGTGCTGGGTATTTTGGTTTTTGCCTAATAATAATGCAAATACATGTACGATGGCATGACAAAATGGTTTTTAAAAAGTAAAATAAAATGTTAATATAATATACTTAATGTCGTTAATATACTCTACTAATAATTATATTAAATAATGTATTTTAATAATTTGTATTTTTATGTACATGTCCACATATACCATGCCCAATAGGGAAATGTGGCAAAAGTTGAATGAAATTAAATGAAATGTATGAGTTCAACTCATTAAGTGAATTATTAAGTGGTTTACTAACCTTTGGTTCTAAAAGCTTAGCTAGCTCATACTCACTGTTGAGCCTCTTGTTACTTATGCATAAATACAGTTATAGTATTAGAAACATGCCTAAATAAATAAACATTTTACAGGAAAACTTAGTTTTCTTTCCATTTTTTACGACAGCAGCATTTTATTTACAAGCACTGAGGTCAAAAACTTTTTACATAAAAACATTTTCTTCTAGACTTTCCAAAAGGCTCAATTTTCACTTCTCCTAAATCTCCTTTTTAACACAGTATATGTATATATATATATTCTTTAATTTTTATTTACCATTGTGTCATACTTAACATATCTTATAGGAAATTAATAATGACACCGTTGTAATTGTTTGTGTGATTATTTGCTTATAGAAGGTTGTGACAGACCCAAACATCACTGCTGCATAGTTGCATTTGTCCAGTTGCCAAATATGTTATTGTGGTGATTACTTCCATTTCAGGCGCTATGGCATTTCTGTGCGGTGTTGGAAATATAAACATGATTCCTGCACAATCTAATGTGTAGTAACTTGTTAACTCACTCTCATGCATTGTGTGCAACACATTTCTTCTCCCTCTTCATGCTTCATCCATTTTCTCCACTGCTAAAGAAACTTTTAAGCCTCTTATAAGTCCTCGTCCATACTCCTAACAATTTTGGACCTTTAGACGTCTTTTAAGGGTTGCTTTCTGAATAACTTTTTTCTTTACTAGGATCTTTTCTTCAATTTTAAGAAGAAACACCCACATTTCTAAGAATTTTCTATGAATTCAGTTACTAGGAGCAACTCTTAGCACTAAGATTTTTCATGGATACGAGCCCAGAGCTAATGACAGGAAGCCACATTGCTACTGTGCTGAACTCAAGGCCATTGTTTGCACTGAGACATGGAATAAAGGTGTAGGAGTGTGTACACTTACAAAGAAGAGGAGGTTGAACAAGAACAGGAAGTACTTGGTGGCGGCAATGCATCCTTTCCCCATGATTGGTGCTCTGTAAATAAGAGAAGAAATCTCATCAAAACTCTGAGAGACTTGAAGAACAACGCCAAAGCTGATGGAGAAATCTCCGAACAACTGACACGGAGCAGGTCAAGTTCTGGACATGACAACAAGAACTAAAGAGTTTCTCTCAGCACATTGCTAAAAACAGTCCGCAGGTGATAATGTGTAAGCTCTCGCTGAAACAAAGTGGAAAAAACCTGCTCTATAAAACACAGCGGTTACTTATTCTGGTCTGGTTGATTAGTTTCAGTTCCATTAATTAATTATATTAATACCACTGCAAAAAAGTTTCATTTTTTTGAGGGTTTCCAGTTAAGTTCTAGCCTGGTAATACCAGACTCTGCTACTTCACTTTGCTTCGTAGACAGAGTCTGGAATGGCATAATAGAGAAGTGTTTTTTCTCTCGCTAGGGGGCGCTTGTCTGAAGTTTAAAATCATTGGTTACCCGTAAGCCAATCAGATACGTTTAGTTATGACGTATGTTATTCGCCTGTACAGCCACATCGAAGTACAGACATCATGCATTGAACTTAAATCTATGATTGAACTTCCACTGTAAACCTGTTGTAAACACATGATGATGCGAGCGAAATACCGAGTGAACATGGCTGTAAACGACTTTTGCAATTTGAAAAAGAGTTGAATGTTCTCCATAACAGAGCAAATTGCATCCCGTGTCTCGTTTCCCATTTCCGCGGTCGTTTCGGTTTTCGATTTCTCTAACCTACAATGTAAAACTCGGCACTAAGCATCTACGTCACGGCTCTCAGCCCGCCCTCTGTTCGTTGATTGGCCCGGCTGTTTCCAGACCGGTGGCAAACAGAAAGCTCTGACGCTGTATCAGACTGAATACAGAAGCGAAATGAAATTGAGCGGAAGTAGGAAGTCTGACGTAGTCAGGCTAGTTAAGTTCCAGTGTAATGTCAAACTTTTTTTTAATGACCAGAAAGTTTAAAGAACAGCATCTTTACTGATCAATTTAATGTATCCTTTCTGAATTAAGGTATTAATTAAAACAAAAAAATCTTACTGAACCCAATTTTTTTTTTTTTTTACACTGCAGTATTGTTATACAGTTTTGTCCTGAGCATTGTGCAATGTAATTCCAATGAGCAAAACATTGCAGTATTTACTTGTTTGTGTCAAATGGAAGACACGTGTAAATCATGTAAGTCTGTAATTAGTGCTGATGTGCCAGCTCAAAGCAAATATGATCAATATGACTCATGACTTAATTTAGGGAGTCATCAAATGGGCAGTTGGTCTCCGCTCATTAAGCATTAGGTAACATTACTGGCAACATTATCTAAGTATTCTATTCATTTTATTCCTTTGTGGTTAATTACACAAGGACATTTTTAAATGAGATTTTGTGAAATACTTTATGATGTCGGACCTTTAAAATGGTCTTTCTAGTGGGACTCCCTAAAGATATTACTCATAAATATCTTCTTATTTCAGTACAAGGCAGTAAACCGCTTAGTCATAAATAAGTTCATCAATTTCTGAAACGGAGAGGGAAAAAAAAAGGAAATATTAAAACATTTCAAAGTTTGACTCTAAAGACATTTTTGCTTACAATAAGCAATTTTGGTACTGTGATGTTTCACTCAAAAATGAAAACCTAAGTTTTTTTGCCATCAGTTACTCGTTAGTCGTTCCAAACCTGTGTAAGTTTCTTTATTATGTTGAACACAAAAGAAGATATTTTGAAGAACCAATCAGTTGTTGGTCCCCATAGGGAAATAAATACTATGGAAGTCAATGGGGTCCTTCAGCTGTTTGATAACCAGCATTTTTCAAAATATCTTTTTTCATGTTCAACAGAAGAAAGAAACTCATGCAGGTTTGGAATCTGACTTACACCAGTCCCTTGAAGTAATCTTGACTCAATTAAATTGCTCTTAAAATATTGGCACTCTCTTTAAAAGCCTCTGTGAACATTTAATGAAGACACTAGGAAAAAAAACAAAAAAAAACATGACAACTACATTTCTCACTGAGAATTAGAAATAAACTTTTTGGTTCTCACACGCGCACACGCACACACACACACACACACAAGTATGGAGTATTATGCAATATATCAGGATATGAAGTCAGAGAGTCACAGAGCCAAGCTTACTTGCCGTCATCTTTTAAAAAGTAAAAAGAAAGTACTCCAGGGAGCTATAAACCAGACTTTTCTGTGCTGAATGCAGCCTTTTTCTGTATTTTATTCATTTACAAAGGGGAGTTCAGAGAAATAACAACATGGCCAATGCATTTCCTCTCTTTCCACTGTAAGCATGTTCACAGCTATGACAAAAATAGTATATGACATGGGATTGGACTTTTCTCTTATTCTTCAACATTCAGCAGTTTAGTCTGAGAAAACAAGCATACATATGGAAGGGGAAGTACAAATGGCAGTAAAGTTTCATCAGGTGTAAAGAGGATTTGGTTTTCTATTCAGCAGTTTCAACTAGTCATATCCAAAAAAGAATAATGCAGCAGCCATCAGCCACAACATTCTAAATACATGAACAAACACACACTTTGGCTTGTATGGAAGCATATGGGTAGCAATATTCAATTTGGAATGTAAAAGGACAATGCAATATGTAAAATGACAATGCATTTCTGTATTTCCATTTACATTTTCCAATACATTTGTGAAATGTTTGGTGCAAAATGAAAATGAAAATTAAATTACATAATTTTCTTTTGACATTTTATACACTAGTTTAATTATGTAAAATGAATACTAATTTTAATGCTTTATAAGTTGCAAAATTAAAATGAAAATTATTACAGAAATTATTAGATGTGTATAACATGTTCAAGCAAAAACTGTGGCAAAATTATCATTAAAATGCTATTTTTCTTAATTGTAATTGTAACTTCACTGTTATGCAAGGAGAGATAACTATTTGCACTGTATTTATCAGTGGGGCAATATATTCATACAATACTATAATCTAGAAATAATTTGCAAGTCACAGCAGCACAAATTATGTGCCCAGCTACATCTGATTCAAATATTATGCTAATTAACAGTGAGCGGTGGTTTCAGACATTACAGTGCTTCACTCGCACTGACTCTTATTCTGTCTGAAAGAATGAAAAGACCGAGCTGAAGGCGGAGCGATTCAACCAATCAGATGAAAGCAGCATTTTCACCCCCAACCAGTGCGAAAGAAACATTGAAGCCATAAACTGAAATGATTAAAACGTAAACGTACAACCGTCTTGTCCATGTTTTCTCACTTGAATCCTCTCGAATCTTGAGTCTCTTGATCTTCTGCAAGCCCCGCCTTGTTCACGCAGTGATTGACGTGGCAGAAGGGGGCGGAGACGTGATCGGCTCGGAATGCATTTTCAGTGTGCACATTGAATTTTGCTACATTCATTGCGGGACTTTGAATGCAATCGTAAGTGTCTTGACTGTGAGTGTTGATGCAATTAAGAAAAATAGCATTTTAATGATAATTTTGCCAGTTTTGGCTTGAACATGTTATACACATCGAATCATTTCTGTAATACATTTTCATTTTAATTTTGCAACTTATAAAGCATTAAAATTTGTATTATTAAAACTAGTGTATGAAATGGCAAATGAAAATTATGTAATTTTATTTTCATTTCGCCCCAAACGTTGCACAAATGTATTGGAAAATTTAAATGTAAATACAGAAATGCATTGCCATTTTACATATTGCATTGTCATTTTGCATATTACATTCCAAATTGAATATTGCTACCCAAATGCTTCCATAGGCTTGTGTGAATGTGTTGATGGTGTAGTTGGGGTTGCAGGAAGTAGTGTTGCCATCTGGAAGCTGAAGTACATTATCTCTGTTCTTTACTAATCTCTACAGTCGCTGTCAGCTGGACTTTAACTCAACTGTGCAGATGTCACCCATTCTCTGGTCAATCACAACATCCCCTCCATAATACAATGATGGCATGCTGCCCCATTCCATACAATGGACAAAGCCGTCCTATCCTAGGCTTTTTAGCACAACACAAAAGAGCATCTGAACACACCCAAGCAAGCTTTACACTGCTGATGTTAGATACTTCCTATAGATCACATGACCAGCAATTTAATCCAGGATAATCACTATAGACTTCCCCCAGCAAGTGTTCTTTGACTATTATTTATTTGACAAAGAACTTCACAGTACTTCAGCATGCTTTTTACACATGTATAGGGTGTTAAACATACACAAAAATTATTAAAATGTTTTGTTGGTATGTTGTCAGTCAATCCATCAGTGCAGTAATGTTGAATTTTGAACAGTCGGTGCTTAAATATCCATCTAAAAGTTTAATTTCAATATCCTTATATGATTTTTTAAGAAAAATAAATATAGACAATTCAAATATGTAAAAAAGAATGACCCCAAACTTTTAAATGGTAGTACATCTATTTTAGCAGTTGATATCAAATTACACTTGAGTTCAATTGGCTTTGTTAAAGAAATTAGTAGCATACATGATGTTATAACAGACTAAATATTAAATAAATGCCCTTTAATATGCTTGATTTAAATACCACAAGTAAACAAGGATTTCCTGCACACGCCTACATCAATTAATATGGCAAATACATATTAAAAAAAAAAAAAAAAATTATATATATATATATATATATATATATATAAAATATATAATTTTTTTTTCCTGTATTTTGTATTTCCGTATTTTATCATACATTATTGGGACCTAGGTGCATCACATTAATAGTACTTACAGTAATTATAGTAGTATTTATAGTACACAACATAATTCAAAAAGTTGGACACTGAAGACAAAATAACTACAGAGGAAACTATATTTGTTTATTAAATTATGGTGTGAGTGAACTATTTTTATGCTCTCACTGCAGCATGTGATCTCTCTCAATAACTGTCATTTAGATTTTTTTGTACTATCATTAGTTTGTTTCTAGTTTGAGAGCCAGTGATTTACATGTCTGGAACACGTGCTTGACAGAAAACATAAAAAAGGTGCAGCAAAATTACTGATGCTGTCTTCAGGGAAAGGAGGAAGCAGAGCCTTTAATTAACCAGATAAAAACATTAAATGCTATTATCATAAAATCTTTAGATTGAAGGCCTAGAGCACGCCTAACACGGAGGAGTTTTAAGTTATCCCTCCTTACATTCTTAAGTTCAAATGTCATCCATAAAAATAAAAAAAGTCATTACTACAACACACACTACAACTACAACATTACTAAGTCAGGCTTCTTGAGTTAGTAATTTAGACTGATCAAAAATAACCAAATTATGGGCCAAGTAATAATTCACCGCTTCCAACACTATTTTTGCATAACCCTATGATTTTCCCACCAGCCAACATCTTTTATACTCCCAGGGCATTCCTATGGCAACCATAATTGAGACAGCGTCAATGCTCCACTTTGGGAGGTGGGGGGCTGCAGTCTCACGCCCCAGTTACCCATGAGTCTCCCCCCCCACCCCTCCACCGAGAAGAAGGTCAAGCCATAGCTAAATGAGAGCTGGGTCTTCAACAGCCACATCACAAGCATTACAATCACAGGGGGAAACAATTATCTACTATACTGTACCATCAGGCTAAATGTTCTGTGCTATATTTGTCAACTTGTGTTGGTTAGCATCCATTGTCTACAAAAAAAAAAAAAAAGTTTCCCTCTCACCATTTCAGGGATTGGAGAGTATGCTCAAAGTTTTTCCCCTCTGTATTGCTGCACTTTTAATTGTATTGCCCGTTTACAAAGAATCACTTTTTTTTTTCACTTTGGACAAATCATGTACATTTATCATATTGCATTAAGTGAAATAAGTTATCTAAAGCATCACATGCAACCTCTGCCTGACAGAAATACTCTTCATGTGTGTGTGAAGGGCTTTGACACTTGAACACTTTCACTGGTAATTAGGTTGCAGACTAGGGCCGGTCCGAACATCATTTTTTGAGCTTCAAAGCTTCAATAGTAATCAACACCGAATATTCGAAGCTTCGGAGGGAGAGGCTTAACACATTCTTGTTATGAGCTTCTCCTCCTTCTATTCAGAGAATGGCAGATTTTGTTTACTAACATAACGTACACACATACTAAAGCGCAGAAGACGCTCGCTGGGTTTTCAGCTGCAGCTGCTCTGAGAATCACTGCATTAGCATTTAACCATTTCATTTGAGAAAACTACTGTCATACACAGCAGTTCCTCACAGCAGCCCGTCAAAATAAAAGTATAGTTTAACATTAAGAAACGTCAGAATATATTACAATTTAGCAGTCATAAGACTTAATGCTACTACTGCTAATGCGGATGAATAAATCTTTATTTTTAAAAGAAGAAAATCACATTTGTTTTCTTTTTTAATTCTAACAGTAAACCTCTGTTGTACAGCACTTTGTTTGCCAAAAAATAAAAGGGTTTAATTTACATTTGATTAGGATAAATTAAATGAATGTTTTATGCCTTTATCTTATTACCAGAAAAAAAATAAGAACATCTTATAGGGCTTATTATCATTCAAAAAATACCTTATACAAAAAAAAGAATAGGTTTAAAATACAAATCTGTGGTTCTTAATTTTTTTATTAATTCACAATTTGTAATCGGATGTTTACTGTAAACTTTTTTTAGAAATATCAATAGTATTTGTTATGAAAATAAATAAAAATAAAAAAATAATAACAATAATAAAATTGAATCGAATCAAATCAAATCAAGAGCTTGAGAATTGAAATCGAATTGAGTCGGGACATCTGAATCAATACCCAGCCCTATCGGCCAATAGCAATGCACTGGGCCAGCTGGCCAATCAGAGCAGACTGTGCTTGTCACAAGAAGGGATTTTGTAGAAAATTATGCGTTTGAGAGAGGCGGGGCATTTAGGACCTACAATAGTGTACAGTATTCGAAAAATAATGTTTTTTGATCATTAAAGCATGTCAACATTTTCGGTTACACCAAATACACAAAATAATGATCTTAAAAAAAAAAAAAAAAGCATCATATGACCCCTTTTAAACATTACATCATAACACTAGGGTTTCCCAAACAAGGCTTGATGTAAGAACTAAGAACTGTAGTGGGTTTGCAGGTTGATAAAAAGCTAATAATTCATTAAATAAATAAAAAATATCAAATAAATGTACCCCTTTAAACAGAAATATGTACTCGGTTTGTAATGGTGTCGGAGAGTGTCGTTCAGAAACCAAAAAACTTTGTGTAAACACAACCCAGTAGGTGCAATGGAACGGGGGATCAATCAAACTCCGGTGAGAGACACGCAATCGAAAAAAAGTGTGAAAACACCGTAAAATGATTGCTCTGTTAGTGCAGTTCATTTAAATTGATCGTGAACACTGCCGTCTGAACCTTGGTGCAAACCAAGTGGAAAGATCTCAGTGTGTGACGGAGGAATTCCTGGCACTATTTTTACTCCTTTACACATTATATAAGCTCTTTGTGACTTATAAGCTGGTAAAAATACAATACCACCTTATGTACACACATACAACAAGCTGATTTAGCCCAGCACATAACAGTTTTGGATGTTTGGAAGGGTTGCAAAATATATTCCATAATTGCTGCCCAATCACGGACCAGTTGCATTAATTTAGCTACTATTGCTAAGACTGTGTCGTAAGAACTAGTCTGACCAACAAGCTCTCAGCCAAGTGGTAATGAGTCTTATTTTTCAGACCAAACTACTTTTTATGTAACTGACTTACAAAAGTTATCACTACTCCTAAAGAAGAAGAAAAAAATCAGAGGACTAACTTGTAAGACTAGTCTAAGCCTATATGCAGGTTGTGACCTTTTGTTTCGTATCTTTAGGTTAGTTGTTGAAAATTACAGTGTGAATGCTAAATGAACCAGGACTCTATCATTTTCTTTTTTGATCTGTACCAAAAGAACCGGCCTACAAGATTGAACACACCCTTAATGAGTCCTGCATACGTCACCAGAGAAAAGATTGATTAAATGTTAAAATATATATATCAATAAATAAATGACTTACAAATGAAACATTAGCACAGATTGATTTTTCGAGGATAAAATCTAGAACATGGATTTAGAGAATAGATATGGTGAATTTTCGTTTCATGTCAGCTTTAAACACCTTCTATATAAATATGAAGCAGAACATTTGTTTATTGAAAAAAAAACATCAAATGCAGTGTGTACTGATATATGAAAGCTAAGTAACAACAAGGAATGCTGTTGCACATTAAATCTTTTTTTTTTTTTTAGAAAGCAGCCAAACCTAAATTTTCCTTTGGAAAAAGAACTGCCTATTAAGTTTCCGCTGCAGGCCTGTCTTGGCAAAGCAGCTCTTAAACACATAGTGGCATCCCATTTTTAGCTGGCTCCAAGGAGTTTTCCAGCTAGGAAAAGTCAGAGTAAAATAAGGGGAACATCTGTATCCTGGCCCTCTCTCTCTCTCTTTCTCTCTCTCTCTCTCTCTCTCTGTGGGCTCATTCCAGTCAAGAGACACGTCCTGGGAGGTCTGCCAGCCCTTAACCTTTTATGGACCTGAAGAAGCATCCACTGCTTAGCCCCAACTCAGTTCTGACCTATTTCCACATCTGTGCTTTCATTACAGACAGATGTGCAGTCCTGACAGCAGAGCAGTGACCCTCATATCCTAGAATGTGTTTACTAAATTGTTTTTCGTTCAGGTCAAGTATAGTACCGTGGCAGAACAACTATTTGAATCTTGCTAAACAGGTTTCCTAAAATCAATATGTTTATAGCTAATTACCTGAATAATAACACATTCTGTTTAATGGCAGGACACATTTAACTATATTAACTATCCTTACGTTTTGAGATTTGTCACCACTAGGGCTACTGGTTCATTCTAGACTTGCTGGGACTTTGGAAGTTGGGAATTATGATGCAAGGTGCATTCAAGTCAGCTCGATGCAAGATGGCGACCTACCTTTTCTACAACAAATTCAGCATGAATTTAAAACTGTTTCTACAAAATGATGAAGAAAGATTATGTTTTTTGTTCAATTTACACTACCATTCAAATGTTTGGGATCAGGAAGACTTGTAATGTTTTTTTAAAAAGTAAGTCTCTTCTACTCATCAAGACTGCATTAATCGGATCAAAAATACAGAAAGAAAAAAAAATTAATCTTGCAAAATGTTATTACAATACACAATAATTGATTTTATTGTAATATCCTTTAAAATGTTATTTATTTCTGTGATAAAAAGCTGAATTTCCTTTTTTTTCAGCTATTACTATAGTATAAAATATGCTGATTTGTTATTAAAATGATCAAATGTTGGCAACACTTGTGCTACCAAATTGTTTTTTTTTTGTTTTTTTTTCTTTTTGGAAACTGCGATACTTTTTTCAGGATTTTTTTGACGAATAAAAAGAACAGTATTTATTCAAAATATAAATATTTGCTATTACTTTTGGTCAATTTAATACATCCTTGCTGAATAAAAGTTGTAATTTTATAAAAATAAAAAAAAATTGAATGACCGCAAATTTCTGAATGGTGCATATAGTTATAAAATATTTTTATTTTAAATAGATGCTCTTCTTTTTAACTTTTTATTCATCAAAGAATCCTGAAAAAAAAAATTTCACAGGTTCCAATAATTATAAAGCAGCACAACAATTTCCAGCACTGATAATAAATCATCTTATTACAATGATTTCTGAAGGATCATGTGACACTGAAGACTGGAGTAATGATGCTGAAAATTCGTTGAATCATAATTTCATTAAATTGGATTTTAATTATTTTTTTTACTTCATAATTTCACAATATTACATTTGTTCCTGTATTTTTTATCAAATAAATGCAGCCTTGATGAGCATAAGAAACTCCTGAGTAAAAAAAAAAGCAATATATAAATTGTAGTACAACACTTACATTTTATAGATGCAATTTAGTTTTACTGTAAATTGGGGAAAATAACTTAATCTGTTAACTTAATCCAGATTACATGTAATCAATTACTATATTAGCCAGCTTTGTATAAATTATTTTCCATATACTTTTACTGAATTCCATTCCATGACATATCGAAATCACAATGTTAAAGTTCCCTCATATTTGCAGGTGTCCCAGGACCGTGGGAACACTCAAAGCTAATACAAAGAGTCGCGCCTACACTCCACGCGACTGCTAACAATTACAATGCTGCTTTTTTAAAAGCCACGAGCCACTCCCGCTGCTCACGGCATCAACGCAGACAACTTGTTGATCAACACGGGCTTCCGAGTTTCTACACAAGCCTGATCAACATTAAAACTAGTTAAACCACAGCTGCGATGCATTGACCGGAGGAGGGTTAAATCGCGTCAAATTCAGCTGTTTGTGATTGTTCACAGGAACGCAGTGAGAACGGCACCAGCTGCCAGTGCCACATCAGCGAACATTTTAAACTATATACAAAGAACAAAAACACACTTAAAATACAACATAACTAGTTTACTATGGTAGAAAACGCGATACAAAGCTACTCTAGACCTCGTTTACTAGTAAGTTTAGTTTACTGCCACTAACGTTACTTCAGGCTAGCAGACAGTTAAATCACTTTTAATAGCTTCTGTAACCTACTAACAGCTTAGATACAAGTGAAAATAATGTACCTCTTTTGTGTCGAGTCGTAAGGAAGATCCCGTTGAGCTGCTGTCAGTGAGTTCGTTGTCGTGCTAGAAAGACTGAACAAACAGACTAGAGGAGCAACAGAAGCACCCTCTTTAACCCTTTACTGCCCCGCCCGGCTGAACCCACACAGTCTGGGCTGAACACAGTTAACATGGTGACTAGAGTTTCCGCCAAACTCAGACCAATGCCATAACCGCTAGTTATTGTCCCTGCTGTAAAATCATTTATACATTAAAAGGATATTCTTCAAAGATTGTTTTCAGGATGGGTCTGTCAGTTAAATTACATATTTTTATGACAGAAGGGAAAAATGCCATGTTTCCTCCCTTTTTATTGTCTTGATTTTCCGAAGAAAGTCAATATACCACATCCTAAAACATGTATTGGATTTTGTGTTTTATAGCTTTATGGAACGGAAATATGGTAATAAAAAGCATTATTTTATGTATCACACACACACATATGGGCTTAATCTGCAAGATGAACATTAAAGTTATGCAACTCTAAGCTATAATAAGTTTCAGATTTAGATCCATGCATGAAAGTGTTTTTAGAATAGCTGTGCATGAGCTCATTTTCAAGTCTAGCTACACCTGTCTGAGCCTCTTGGGTTATAGGGTTAGTCTTTTTTTTTTTTTTTACCTGTGAAGTGTTAATACCGAACACATTTTCATTTTCAATAAAAGTGTCTCCCCAAAATTTGTATTTCACATACAACATTAACGTAGTTTCTATCACTATATAAGAGCTGGACCTGATCAACGCAAACAATCAATAATGGAGTCACGTATTGTTTTGACAATCCTGCCATCCACTGGTCAAATGCGAAAATGTTTATTATTATTATTATTATTATTATTATTATTATTCATAAATTGTGCGATCGACTTGAGCAGGATTATTCGTTCAAAAAGAGCAAAAATTTGACTAAAAGGGTAAAGATTAAATGAAAACTCAAGGCATTACAACTATTTTCAAATACATTTAAAGTTTCTGGAGCTGCACTTTCTGAAAATTTGAAACGGTAATTAATAAATCTAATTGTCTGCTGAGAAAAAAAGTTGGAAGCAGCTGGTTTAGCTGGTCTCTCAGCCTCACCAGCTGAGGAGTGGCCAAAACCCCTCTAAAACCAGCCTGTTGACCAGCTAAGACCAGGCTGGATGTCCAGCTAAAACCAGCTGTTTTTAGAACTAAGTATAAGTACTAATATAAGTGCTCAAGAGGGTACAATATTCTAAGGGGAAAAACAGTTCCTAGTATGCCTTTAATATGTGACAATGTTCCAAGGTCATACTGTTTAATTCAATAGCTCCAGGCCAGTTTCGATTTCTACTGTTGTATATGCTGACAAAATCTAAAGCTGGAGGGAGGTTAAAGCTCATTATTAAAGCATATATTATCTAAACATAAAAAAAAGAAAGAAATTGAATGGCAGTTGCAATAATTGTACATTTCCTTTATTCCAAAAAGATAACGATGCAAGTCCATAACAATAACATCTTTCAATAAAATATTCACACACACATTTAAAAAGTACATTAACATCCCTTCAGAGGCGTTATGTATACCACTGGCAGACAACTGAAGGATATGACTTCTAATCGCATGGCAACACAATTCTCATCAGGAGACGTGAATAACAAATGATTCATGTTTGGCATTTGCCATCATCATATTTAACTGGGCGAGTGTTAAGAGGGATGAGAGCTCGCGTTTTAATGAGAGAAACAGAACATACAGTAACAGCCATGTCTATACTGAATAACTAGGACTGATTTGGTTCTGTCAAAGAAAAAATATCTACAGGACAGCGAGAGGAAAGGGTTGTACTGGGATTTGAACTATGAGCTGTTTAGATTTAAGACTACAGAAAGAGATGAAATCAAACTGGATTGTAAAAGAAACAGTCTCTTCCAGAGCTGGTCCTTGGTACTTCATGACCTTTTTTGAGCCATGTATAGCAGAGCTTTGGAATTGGGTAATTGAGTTCAATGCAAACCTAATTAAACCCTGCAAGTAACTGCTACTTTTGTCCTCATATTGTACATAAACACACACTTTTTTTCTATCACATATGAAAACAACCAGCAGCACTGTAGCCTCAATATGAAACATTTAACAACAGATATTTACCGTATAAGTTCTTGCTAAACATATTCCTTACTTCCATATAGCCAATCGACTTTTTTTCCCCAATATCTATATAACTTCAAGTTATTCTAACGTTATAAAGTGTTTTCAATTCTATTATGCTTTTAATGGGAGTTGTCACTGTTGTACTAATGGACACAGTCTAAAATAATAGCAAATCCACAAGGAAAAGTCTAACTACATGCACACGGCTCATTTTGATTTCGCAGTTTGTACAAGATACAAGATCATTTCTGGACTGAAAAACTCAGACAATAAGCATGCAAGTTATACAACAAACCTAAAAAAAAAAAAAGAAAGAAAAAAAATTGAAATTAACTAATGCAAAAACGTTTGGGCAGGCAAATAAATAAGCGTAATCAACAGAAAAATATGTACAGATCATTTGAAGAATACAAACACCTGGCAGTGTGCTGACATGAGGAATGCCTGTGCAGTTCAGCATTAAAAGGCAATATTAGGGGGAAAAACAGTGTGGGGAAAATACTGCTACATTGCTTCTTAAAATGAATGAAACATGTCCTTGTGCTACACAACCATGTTCTGTGGCAATACTAGACAAAAAAAGGTGTTTCTGACATTTTAATGAAACAAACTTGACACTAAGAAAAAAAATGGATAGAGTTGTTATCTTTAATATGAATGATTAGTTCAAACCCATTTCCTGAAGTTCCTGAAACAGTCCATGCACCAACAAACTGAACAAATGAACCGGTTGCATCTGTCATCAATAAAGTACAATTATGCTTTTCTTAACCATTCCCATCATTCAACGTAGAGCAGGTTGTTCCTAGTTTAGTAATATAGCAGTGATACAAAACACACCAATCAGGAAGAATGTTTTTACTGCTCAAATACTGAATGACTGCATGTAAAAACACACAATCTAGTGTTTGCTAGCCACCTTCACGCACGTCACATGACTAGGAGCTCACTGGCATTATTACATGAATGATTTACAGTTTTGTTGATACCTTAGCTAGCAGTCCAAGCTCGGCTACGGAGTGCAATACTTTACACGATAAACGGTGAATGAGGAGGGCTACACTGCGACTGCACTAGCTGAAATAAAAAAAAATCTATTCATTGGACCATATTGTGAGTGTTTCCCAAGAAGAAGAAAAAAACAAACAGAAAGAGATGGAGTTGCTCACACTAAAGGCAAACCCCTGTGTTGTGTGTAAGCTGGAATTAAAATAAAGGCTTTGGGATTGGCGTAGGCCTTGCGGTAAGACTCAACGCCGGGTGAACAGGTTGATGTTGTGGTTCAACGCTTCTGATGGAAACTCCAGCCCAGTGGCCCGTCACTCAACTCCCCAAGCACCAGGTGTGTCAGGACGTTGCTCGCGGGGCTCTCAGATCTTCTTGGGCCGGCGTCCCAGATGGTAGTAGTAGGACAGTGTGACAGTGAGGAAGAATATGCGACTGAGGAGGAGGAGGATGGCAGCATTTGGTAAAGAGTCCAGTTCCACCAGAGTGATGGAGGTCACTGCAACATAGTGAAGCGGAGATATACGGGACAGTTTAGAGGAAACACATGGTAAAATGTATTCTAAATATCACAATGACTAATTCGATTTTAGGTCCGTGCTTAGAATAAACAGATGATATTTTCCACTGGTGAGGAGTCTAATATCTTTATCCTTATAGTTATCGGTTTTGGTGTGAATTTTTTTTTTTTTTTTTTTTTTTTGCTTACCAAAGCTGCATTTATTTAAT
The DNA here is from genome assembly GCF_003368295.1 of Carassius auratus. Classification (NCBI taxonomy): domain Eukaryota; kingdom Metazoa; phylum Chordata; class Actinopteri; order Cypriniformes; family Cyprinidae; genus Carassius; species Carassius auratus. The sequence goes on from NC_039260.1 coordinate 12,738,898, forward strand.
CAAAATACAGTAAAATATAGTATTGTGAAATAATATTTTGATTTGAAATAACCTATAATTAGTACTTATAATAATATTTTATATTAATTAGAAATTAATTTTACTTAAAATGTTTTAACCAATTGCATATATGCAATAAGCCATAGACAATGTATGTACTTGAATGGATCTGTTTATAGACCATAACCACTAGAGGGCAGTGGCATCATGATAGTACACGGTCCATCTAGAGATGACAAGACACTGCGAGCATTAGACTCTAGACTCTTACAATACAAACCTAAAAACTGGATGGCAAAGTAGCAGGCCTCACTAAGTAACGTCCACTGGATGATAACCTTCTCAGCAGTGTACAAGCCATTCCACATGATCAGAGAAAGACCTGTCAAAAAGAAAGCAAATGAATGAGGAAGTACGTGTACACTATCATTCAAAAGTTTAGGGTCAGTAAGATCTTGTTGACTTCTATTGTATGAAACTGACCAAAAGTGACAGTCAAGGCATTTATAATGCTGCAAAAGATTCTTTTGAAGTTTATATTCATCAAAGAATCCAGAAAAAAAGTATTATGGTTTCCAAATAAATATTAAGCAGCACGACTGTTTTCAACATTGATAATGAGAAGAAATATGTCTTAAGCGACGCTTCATGCTTTCTGAAGGATCATGTGTCACTAAAGACTGAAGTAATGGCTGCTGAAATTCAGCATTGCCATGAGGAATAAATTACATTTGCAAATATATGAACACATAAAACTTTCTGATCAAATAAATGCAGCCTCGGTAAGAATAACAGACTTTTGACCCCAAACTTTTGAACAGGAGAGCAAGTAAACAAGAACATCTAAGCTAAACATTACAATGTGCCACCACATTTATTGACCTGCATCAAGTATACAAACTATCAGGATTGTAGGTTATATATATATTAAAGACAAATTACTCTTTAAATACTATATTTTCCCTACAAGTAATTTCAAATCACTTTAGTTCATTTTCCAAGTTTAAACCAATGAATAGCCTAAATGTAGTGAATTTTAGACATGTAAAATAAAAAGAGAAAATGTTGAGTGAGATGACACAAATGTTCACTGTTCCAGTGAACTACACTTAATTAAAGGTAACTTATCACCAAGGGGCTTGAGACATAAAATGTTCACCTGGAGACACCAGAGAACAGCGGCTGACACATGCTGACAGATTTAATTACCAGGAGAATTAAATGAGTGATATATATATATATATATATATATATATATATATATATATATATATATATATATAATTATATAAAAAAAACATCTCATCCATTTAATTTCTGAGGGCAAGATTTGAAAAGGGAGCAGGTATAGAGAGGAATAATTGCAATACTAATTCGTGCAAATTCGTTGTCTGCAGTGGGCCAGAAAGAGGCCGATTTAATGTGCAATTAAATGAATGAGCAGCGGAGAGCGTGCCGGCCCTCAGGGAATATTTCCTCCTCGCTTCTCTTCACAATCCACTGGCTGACTGGCCATTAACTCACATAACAAACACAAAAACACATCCTAAGAGCCCCTCGAGAAGAAGAGTAAAAAGACACATAGAGGAGTTTGTTTATAGCCCATCAATAGACGCGCTTACCACATGACAACCTCTAATTAAGAGTGTAAGAGATCATTATGTTACGTTGCATTATTAAAACACAGAATGAAATGAATATGACTTACTGAGAATGGCCCCTCCATAGAGACGTATAGAGATGCTGGTGGCTGTCTGTTCTTGATCAAATACAACTTCATACAGCTGGTTAGGGAAGGCTAGAGCCTATAAATCACACATTTCAAATCAATTACTGATAGACTCGTTATGATACTAAAGATAAAGATTATGATACTGTATGAATCTTAAAGTACTGATACTTACCATAAGGGCCATGACTGTGAAAACCACAGCGGAGAAGAGGATCCACAATCTCAAGAAAGGAAAAACATCAAGAGTCAGTTAGAAAAGACGGCAAACTCTGGCAAACTTAATCTTCTAAGCAATGAGATCTAGTACATGGGTTCAAAAGTCTGAGGTGAATTATCTGGGATTGCATTTAAACCTGCTTAAAGAAACACCTGAATGTAAAATGAATAAATTATATTTTAGATTCTGACCAATTTTAGATCACTAATCAGATTGGGACATCTTTGGATCATCTTAAATCATGCTGGAGAACATAATCAGCAGGTTTTATTCAGAGCTGCTGTTGTTATAATAAAAGAGAGACAAACCACATACTAAGGCATTCTGAAATCCATGTTCATTTTGACTCTAATTGTTATGCTGATTGCAGATAATATACACAGCATCTTTCAAAAATTAGGGGTTGGTAAAAATACATACTTTTATTCAGCAGGGATCTATTGAATTGATCAAAAGTTAGACATTTAAAATATTACAAAAACTTATGTTTCAAATAAATGCTGTTCTTTTGAACTTTCTATTTATCAATACATCGTTAAAAAACTAACCACGGTTTCTATAAATATATTCAACTGTTTCTAGTAGTAGCAGCTGTAATAGTATAGTTTTTAAAGCCATGTCGGCAACTAAGGCTATTTTCATGGGTACAATGAATACAGTAAAATAAAAACTTAACAAAAAGAAAAAAAACACAGCAGTTAGGATAACATTTTATCATTTATGTATGACAAAAATAAAAAAATAAATCGCTTTCTGGTAAAATTTTACGAAACAAAGTGAGTTTATTAAATAGAAATGCCATCTACTGTATTTTCCGGACTATAAGTTGCACTTTTTTTTCATAGTTTGGCTGGTCCTGCAACTAGTCAGGTGCAACTTATTTATCAAAATTAATTTGACATGAACCGAGAGAAATGAACCAAGAGAAAACATTACTGTCTCCAGCCGCGAGAGGGCGCTCTATGCTGCTTTTTTTCTATGTTTTTTTCCTCATCATGACATATTTTTGGACTGATGCGACTTATACTCAGGTGCGACTTATATTCCGAAAAATACGTACTTGTATTAAAAGCAGGACAGTCCAATAAATATGCTTCACAACTGTTTACAACAATAAGAACAATTATATTTCTTGAAGACTTAATCAGCATATTAGAATGATTTCTGAAGGATCATGTGACACTGAAGTCTGGAGTAATGATGCTGAAAATTCTAATTTGCCATCACAGAAATGAATGACATTTTACAATATATTCAAATAGAAAACAGTTCTTTTGTAATGATATTTCACAATATGTTTTTACATAAGTTTTGATCAGCAGCCTATGTGAGCAGAAGATACTTCTTTTAAAAAACACTATAGAAATATTACCTACTTCAAACTCTTGGACAGTGGAGTAATTTAACATTTAAAAATGCATTTAATAGTGGTTTTAGATTTTTGGACCCCACTGTATATATTGTAGAAATGTGCTATGTTCTTGAATGCTGTAAAATTCTAATTGAGCTATAGAGACTTAACAAGTAACTCAGGTAATGCACATAAACTAAACGCTAATAATATCGCAGGGGATTCTTCTCACATAAACCATTTGCTTTAGTATCTAGAAACAGACAAGATGATATGCATAACTTAAACAGCGGGCTGAATTTATACAATTATCGAGCCGAGGTTTCAGCTGGTTCATCTGTGGCCTGTCAAAATAGCTGTGCTTTAATTAAAGGCCTGCTATTTTCTGCATTGGTGACCCGAGGCAGAACGTAATAAATGAGGTTTATATGAGCAAACTCCCCCGAGCACTGCGGTGTAGAGCGTGGCAGAACAGCACAGGGATGTTGTCTCACCTCAGTCCCACAGGCTCTCGAACCGCAAACTTGATCTCATTCCCCAGCATCTGACTGATCTGAGAGAGAAAAAGAGGAAGTGAGGAAAGGAGAAAGAGAAAGACACAAGGGAGACAAACACCACGCTCAGAATAATAAAAACAGGTAGTGACAATTCGGACAGAAACTTCCATTCATTCCCAAGCATGACAAATTGGTGCACGGCCGGTTGTCCACAGTTTTGTGGTGCGAATCATGAAGACATCTTTCATTTAAGTGAAGAAACCTGTCGGTAGCAAATTAGCGAATGCTGCCACCCACACTGTGTCTCTGATGAGTTCCACAGATTCACACATATTCAGGTTTATGGCTGTCATTCAATGCATCCACCTACTTCTTCATAGCTGTTAAACAAAGATGGCAACACTACAAGGAACTCAACGTGTTGGCAAACACAATTGTTTAATCACCTTTTTGGGAGGTGAGACTGTTCTATCATTAGAAGCATATCACGGGTGCCCATATGGCTGCTCAAAACAGTTGAAAAAAAAAAGAAAAGAAAAGAGCATTTATTGCTCCTAGGAGCATTTTGGTTTCTAAGGAAATCTTTTAGTTTAGAACCAAGTAACTAATCTGATTTTAACTATTTAATTTCCAGAGTAAAGAAAGATGCATGAAGCACAATTCACAAAGAAGAAACTCCTATGTGAAGATTCCTATTGGAATCACTCGATTTTACACAATATTTAATAGTCAGAGTAATAGAGTACTAGTCAATGTGGTGGATTTTCTCTAAAGTAAAAGTGTACATTCTCCAAGTAAAAAGGACATTATAACTGAAATATTCTAAATTACTTTCATCCAGTGAAATTTTCATTCAAAGTACACTATTGTTCAAAAGTTTGGAGTCTGTAAGGTCTGTAAGGGGTCAAACAGGATTTTTGATGAATATTAAGTTTAAAACTAATTAGAATAATTAGAAATCTTTGGTAGAATTATAAATGACTTTACTGTCACTTTTGACTAACTGTGCTCTCACTGATTACAAGTATTGATTTATTTTTTTATTGATAAAAAAAAAAAATCTTACTGACCTCAAATGACCGTGTATATGCTCAGCAAAACAGTCTGGGTAAAAATGAATGTAAATCTCAGAATTTCTTTTATATTTGGTTTGTGGCCTGAATGTTAAGACAGAGGTTAGTATCAGAGGCGTTTCCAGCTTTTTTTTTTACAGGCTATGGTCATGCAGCAGTCATCATCAGAGAAAACACCCTCTCCATGAAGAGCTAAGAGCTCTAGTTAGCCTAGAACCAACTATAACGGCTGCGCTGCGCATGTTCAGTGCTTTCTTATAAAATTTAGAATGATGTTTCAGAATTGTAATTTAAAGGACGTTTAAATAAAACGATGCAGACAAAAAAAGCTTCACATTTCAAATCAAAAGCTTCAAATATGAAAGCTTCCCGCAAAATGTGGGACAGTTGGTCCCCCTTTGGTAAGATTAAGCGGGTTTTTGATTTACACACGGTTTAATGTTTGTCGATGATCACTTTATTTTATATTTGAGTGAGTGAGCAATCTTCTTTCACTTGTTCAGCTTCTTCTCCTGTGTTTTTATCCGGAGGAGATTCGGTACTGGAAGATGCCAGTACAAGTGCTAACGTATAACGTTAGCCTATGGTAGTAATAACCAGCTAGTTAAACAAATAGGCCTACAGTGAAAGCCAGCCAGATGATGATCTTCAGACTTTAAGGATAAAAATCTTTCCGAAAAATTCCCAAAGTCTTGTTTTCTTCATTTTTCTTAAATTTTTGCTTTCCTGCTCGCTGACTGTCTCAGATGTTAACTCGCACTCTTGTGGTTGACTGTGCTAGCTCCTCCCCTACCTGCTGCATATTCAACAGAGAGGAAGAAACGGAGTAGCCCATAGGCTACCGACAGCAAAGAAATGTATTCTATAGGCCCCTTGGTTAGTAGACCAGCACCCCAGAATCACGATTGATTGCTCTTCTATAAATCTGTGCAAGAAAGAACCATTTTTAATTTGAGCCACATCTCCAGGTTTGCTGATTGATGACATTATAAATGCTGTGAGGGATATGAGCGGGAAATTGTGTTTCATTTATTCTCAGTGGTGCTCAGCGAATGCAGATAAAACAGCACACCTCCAGAATCCCACTCACTTTGCAGACAACCACAGAGTCAGTGCATCTGCATGGGCTTCCTTAAAAAGACTGAGAAATGAGACAGAATGGGAGCGCAACAGGGAGATAAGAAAGAGAAAAGCATTGTAAGAGACAGAATGGAGGCAGAGAGGTGGCTAAATAAGAATGCAGAGATAAAGAGAGAATGTACACTATGAGGACTGTGATCGCACAGGTCCCTGTGGATCCTGCCACAGTGATACAGCAGATGCTACAGCTGGGCTTCATACTAGGAAGTGCTAATGACTCGAAAATAAATTAGATTTGGTGACTGCCAGAATGCAGATGCCCAGAGCTGCCCAGACAATCAACACAATAGCACCAAAAGTAAACAAGAGACATAATAGGAATTGTTTTGTTACATCCAATACTGCTGTCACATAGCACGTATTTCAACTCATCCTCTGCTAAGGGACTGTTCAAGTTAATGAAATGACAGCACGATCCGATCCCACACTATCTTTCGAAGAGCAGACAGACAGGCTCATTTTATGGTTGAGAGTGTGAACATTGCTGAAAGAGCACAGGGTAAAATCATGATAGATGGTACATGACAGGACAGGAAGTTATTAAACTTTACACAGAATCTCAAAATCATTTTCCATTTTGAATAAATTAAAGTTAAAATAATTAGAAATTGTGCCAAAAATTAGAGACATTGTGACACTGATGGCCAGATTTTATTCTTCCACTGAAGCATTTCAAACTATTCTGGAATGCATGACGGTCAGGGGAATGGGTTGTTCAAAAGAAAACGGATTCTGAAATTAGATTACATCATTATTTTGATCATCACTTTGGTTTTGATCTGGGTCAGACCTTATGTACGCGCTGTTTAAAACCATTTAGCAGGATTGGGATACTGCAATCCAAAAAACCAAGGTGATCCTGATCTGAACAGAAAGGGAGGATTTTTTAGGAACAAAATGTTAATTGTTGAGGGGGATCATGAGCAGGGACAGACTGGGAGTAAAAATCGGCCCTGGATTTTCTCCCAAATAGGCCCACCACTGCTATCTTACAGTATTACAGCAATCCTATCACATTTATGGCAAATAACATAAAACCCATGATGACCCTGCTGACAAAAACAATAGAAACCATCAGAGAAATTTGAATGATTTGCACTACAAATACCATCGAAAACATTACAATCAACTTTTAAACATTAAAACCATTAAATAATGGTTTCGTGTGGTGAGGACATATTACATTAGGATTTAGTGACTTTAAAGGGGTCATATAATGCAATTAAAAATGTCCCTTTCTCTTTGGAGTGTTACCAGCTCATGCATAAAGAAGATCTTTAAAGTTACAAAAACTAAAGTCTCCAATCCAAAGGGATATTCTTAATAAAAGTTAAAGAGTCAATCATGCCTACCTAAAAATGCTCATTATACTGTCTTTTTAGACATTGGGTTGCGAATTGTGCCACGTAAACATAAAACCATGTCTGCATTTGTGATCGGAGAAACATCAAACAGCATGCGGTACTCTACATTCCTCAAAACTCACATTTAAAATTATCAGTGGCAAATATGAAAACGTACTTACAGACTGTGAGTCAGAAATTACCATCCTTGCAAAGGATACAAACAGCATTTAGGGTGAGTGCTTGATTGTCAGGTGCTGGAGCCACCTTCTGTAGAACTTAATGGCACTAGAGCTGGTGTCCTCAAACGTTAGTCTGGAGCCTTACAGTGGTTCTCCAACTCAGAAAGTCATAACAGTGTTAGAAGAATGTTGTCTGTGGTATATTTTCACGCAAAACAATAATAAATGCCGCAAATATCCCCACAAATTTTGTCATTTAGAAAAAAAAACAGAAAAAAAATCTGCGAATGCCTGGAGGGACTGATTACAATTTCCATTGAAACCAATACAATTTTCATTATAACCAGTAAAGCCTCTACAAATTATGTGATGGTTTCTTATTTTTTTCAACAGAGGATTTACATTTATTATTGTCTGAGCAAAAATACTTGAACTCTACATAAAAAGAACAGAATGCAAAATGTATAAGACAATGATAATCATAAACCTAGAATCTAGAAAACTTGAAACAACAGAATTCTTAAATTTGCGTATTCATATGTCTATCTGTATGTGCGTGTGTGTGTGTGTGTGTGTGTGTGTTGTTAATCGGTGCAATCACCTTATAGGCTACTTCATTTTCTCTATTTTCTTTATATCTCTCAAATAAACATTGTAGAATCACTGCTGTCTCTTTATGAATGAATGGAATATTCATGATAAATAGCAGTGGAAACTTGAACTGGGATTTTATAGTGCTATAAGTTACATGCTGTTTTTTTTTATATTTATTTTTTTTTATATATTGTTATACTGATAATATGCATTAAAGGGGGGGGGGGTGAAATGCTATTTCATGCATACTGAGTTTTTTACACTGTTAAAGAGCTGGATTCCCATGTTAAACATGGACAAAGTTTCAAAAATTAAGTTGTACGTTTGACGGAGTATTTCTGTTCCGAAAATACTACTTCCGGTTTGTCACAAGTTTCGCAAAGTTTTTTTCGAGTATGGCTCTGTGTGAAGTTAGATGGAGTGGAATTTCCTTATATGGGTCCTAGGTCACGTCTGCCGGAAGAGCGCGTGCTCCCGTATAGCAGAGCACTGAGAGCACAACAGACTTGACTGATCAGAGCGAGAGCGTCACGAAATGTCACAAAAGGAGTGTGTTTTTGGTTGCCAGGGCAAGACAACCCAGCACAGATTACCAAAAGAGAAACAGCATTAAGGGACCAGTGGATGGAGTTTATTTTTACAGAGCATCAACGGAGTTGTGCAAGTGTTTGTGTTTGTTCCCCTGCATTTCGAAGATGCTTGTTTTACAAACAAGGCCCAGTTTGACGACGGATTTGCGTATCGTTTATTTCTTAAGGATGACGCAATCCCAAAGAAAAAGGGTCACGATCGTGTGTTGGAACCGCAGGCGGTGAGTAAAACTGCTTCAAATATCTCTGCCTCCTTGTTAGTGCGTCCGCCTCCCCTGCCGGAGACCCGGGTTCGAGCCCTGCTCGGAGCGAGTCGTTGCTGCTGCTGTTGCTGCTCGCGTTCAATTTCAGCCTCTGAATCTGATTCTGGATCATAAATATATGCTGAATCTGACTGTTAGCCATGGTTTGTTTTGGATGGTTTTTTCTTCACAGTAATGTCACAGCTTCCAAACGCTCTCAACGCAAAAGCCTACTGGCGCTCGTGATTCTTTAGCTCCGCCCACACGTCACGCCTCCAGCCATTCGTGTTTTTCCGGGAAAAATCGGGACAGATTATCTTTCTCTTATGAATATAATAAAACTAAAGACTTTTTGGAGTTATGAAGGATGCAGTACTACTCTATAGGTACTCAAGATTAACAGGATGTTGAGTGAAAACGAGCATTTCACCCCCCTTTAAGAAATCTAAGATGAAAAACTGCAGGCAGATATACCATGGAGTAATCAGTGAACTTATAATAACTGGAGGACTAACCCAAACCAGGGAAGCAATGTAATTACCTGCATTACCAAAAATAAAAAAAGATCCCCATTAGTAAAAGCCTGCTCATATGGAAAACACTATAGTCTGTATCTGCTTTAAAAAATACTTTCTTAATAATTTTAAACATTTATCTTAAACATGATTTTAAACATGAGCTAGACAAACAGGTTACAAACAGTACATCACTGTTGGACAGAATTCTTGTATGTACAAAACTGCTCCTTTTAGGAAATGTAAAAATACTGTAGTCGATATAGGTAACACAAGTTGCTATTGTGGTTTTACGTGTGGTCAGACACTTTCATGTTCCATTATATAATTAATATTTTACCATGCTTAATTTTATTCAAGCTTAAATGGAGTTTTTCACCAGAGAATGTTCTGTGCACCACTAGAATGGCTTTGACTGAGGCATCCTATAACAGTATCTTTTTATCAACTTTCAGGTTAAAAGTGTTTTTTGTTTGTCTGTTTGTTTTACAGCTATGTGGACGCAAACGCTATTTAAGACTGGGCTATGGCAAGATGGCAAATGCTAGATTAAGATACTCTTCTCCGCTTCAAAAATACATAAAACATAAGTTAATTCAAACAACCAGTTGCCGTTGAATTTTTAAACAAGCAGAGACCGTCTCTAAACTCTCCATGTGGTACTTAATTCAAGATAAGGTTTTGCTGACAGTTTCAGAGTTTAATGCCGAGCTTTTTTAATACTTTTCATGTGTTAAATATTTGCCAAACCAAAAGAGAGACATACAGTTTGACCATATTTCACAAAGAAAAGTGGTAACTGTCTTTTACAAAAAAAAACTGAGGCCAAATTTAAAATTATTTGCAAACTACAAAGATTACAAGAAGCTACACAGAGTCACATCACTCGACAGAAACTGCAGCTTTCAGGTCAGAGGTGATCAACTGTAGTCATAATAGATTAAACTAAACTAAATTAAATCCAATCCCGTTTTTGCTGTTGTATTTCATTACGATTCACTGCAGCAAAGATTTTAAGCTCTAATGTGTACTTTACCAACTGGCTAACTGCAAATTGCATTTTATCTGGTGGATGGTTCTGTGACGGGCATCTTATCTGAACTTATTTGAGGCAGCCGAGACCTTTCTAAACTAGCCCAAATATTTCAATATGCTGGCTGCATTGGCCCCTGCAAAAAATTCTCAGCGAGTGCCGACATCCTGATTAGAGGCTACTGCAGGTCAGACTCTGAACGCAGAAGATAAAAGCAAGGCATAGCAATGAGAGTGATCTCATGGGAGCTATTACCAAAGCCCAGGTCCACTTTTGTGAAAGACATGTAAACAAAAGTTGCTCTTATGAAGATGAGGTCAAAACTGAGCTCAATGTATTCGTTATCACATCTCTACACTGCTCTGTCTCTTTCTACTGTTGTCAAAACTATTGCTACTTACAGATGCTGCTTTCATTCAGATGCTTTGCGGGTCATTTACACCAAAAGACCATGCACAAATAAAAACAGTGCTTCACTAGGTGTGTATCATGTGATTGTGCATGTGTTCGGACATGTTTGTCTGTTTGGTCTCTGTTGTGCAATTACTGAATCATGCATCTGTACAGTCATTCTAGCATGCGTGGTTTTCACAGGAACAGACCCTTCTCCAGGAAGCAGACCTGAATCATGAGCGTGAGACGCATTTAGCAAGACTAATAATGCCGAGTAGTGTGGCACAGGGCAGAGAGAAGGCAGGAAGAGGAAGAAATAAACAATGTTGTTTTGGTGGGAATAATCCGGTCTGTGTGACCGCTTGCTCCTTCATCCTTCATCAAGCACCGGCACATGCGTGAAGGAAATGTTTGCAATGCAGGGAAAGGAAAGCAACAGAAACTCTACTGTAAATCTGTCATTGGAGGGATGTGACTCATCTTAACGACTAATCTTATTACCAACAAAACAAATCGATATTCAAAAATGCTCTTTATTAAAAGAACAGTAAACGCAGAAAATAAATATTGATGTTCCAGAAAGATATTTTGATTAAGGTTAGCTTGACTAGAGGTTCATTTAAACCACAAGTAGCTTGTAGCTTAGCAAACACTTGATGGATCTACAGCTGTGCAAATCTTTCATTCCAATCTCTGCAAATGAAAGATGCCTAAATCATACAATTCCTTTTCAAATTATACTGAATAGCCACAGTGTGTTTACCAGAAATACTTCTAAATGGCCTTGTTATTTCCTACAAAGCCCTTACATCAGTAAAATAACCACAGAGTTGAATCAGACGTGTTGAAAGGGGAAGCACAGGACGGGGTCCTTACCACAGCTCCCCTAATGTAAAAAAGTAACCCTAACGTCTCCAAACAAACTAAGACACTTCACTCTTTACTGTATACAGGAAACTCAACCCATGGAGAAAACAACAGCCGTTTCCCCATGTCACGCTCGCTTTCCTGTGGGTGTGCAGCTTGAGGATGACTGAAAAGTAAAATGGAGTGCTTCCTTCTTTTATTTTTAGTTGCAAATGGGTTCATCGTTCTCTCTCACAAAACAGATCAACAATTTTCTAGCTCAGCGGCGAGGACAAGCAACCTCAGATAAGGGTACAAGCATTTTTGACAAGCGCTTTCTGAACATGACTTTTATACAGTATGGACGAATTTCATATCCACTAGAGATGCTGGATTACTTTGGGCACTAAGTGCAGATCTAATCTCTGGATAAAGCTATCCAAGTACAAGCAAAACAAGAACAAATGAAATCAGAACAGGTTTTACCTGCTTTATAGCAATAGCAGTAATCAGATAACAATACATATGACATTTTTGTGACAAGAACATTGTTTTCAAGAGCTGCCGTTTTATAATGAAATGATTCTTGAGGTGCACATGCAATGTTAGTAGTTTTTTTTTTTTTTTACATCAAAAATGCCATAATTTATAAATAAAATATGCCTTTAGGAACACTCTGTTTAAATTGATATTAGTTTTTAAGACTTAAATGTTTTCAGCATTGACTGGGTACCATTTTTTGCATATGAAATAAGTATGTAGACCCATTACAGCTGCCAAGATGAACTAATCATGGAAAATCTTTGATCAAGGCGTCATACTCTCATTTACTCTCATTGCATAAAAGTTTCCAGCTCTGAGCATTTTTAGTCGATCACAGTATCATTTGTGTTGCAATTATCAACCTATTGCAACACAAATGATTTCATCATAACAAACACATTGCAGCTACAATACTGTATATCTCATTGAGCAGTGTAGACAGCATCATTTATCAAAACAGAGGTTTTGTTGTGCAGAACTCAAGTCGTTCACACTGAACTAGAACTGACTGATAGCTCCAGTGATTAAAAAGGAAACGTTTTTTAATAAATTTCTATATATAATTTGATCAGAATTTAAATAACAGGTCATTTTGATTAAAGATTTTGCAACAAGAATGTCTGACTGTAAAAAAAAAATATAATAATACTGCAGGTTACAGATTACTTATTAGAACTAACACGCATACAAATGTGTGTGTGTGTGTGCAAGTAAAATAAGATTAAAAACATTATTTTGACAATTGCAAATGCACTTCCCTGGTGATAAGTAAATATTTTTCTCTTATGGCAAATAGATTATTTAAGCTGATTTGCTTTCAAAAACTGCAGGGCACAAAATCTTTTGTTCACAAAACAAATGATTAATTGTGTTTTGTTGCTGTAATTCAAAGAATATTTAATGTATCATGAGTTCTCGAAGGAAAAAAATGCATTCTAAAACGGATCCACAGATGCACTGAGACAGACAAGTCATGACAGATGTTTTCTTTAGCAGACAGTTTGTATCCATCTGCTAGAAATGTTGCATGTCAGTTACATCAGCAACAGTCAGGTGGTTCTTACAATCTGACATTGGCATATATTATTATCTACTGGCAAATAACATTTTATTGATTCAACCAGGACAATTTTTACATAATTTGGAATTTTTGGACAGGAATTTTGTAAAACCCAGGGAACATACTGCTCAAGAAGTAATCGGTAAAATGAACCCAAAATAGAATCAGGCTACATTAAAAAAAGAACAATTTTAAAAAGGCTAAACATCTAAATGAACCTTCATAAAAGTACAACCGAGAGAAAGCACATCAGATGAGCAAAAGATTGCATCATGTTTTTCTACAACTCTTATCACACACACTGACAATATGATTATGAATGCAAAACATTAATATATGTGTCAGCATGTGTAAGTTGTTATGCAAGTCACATGGAGCTTGGCAGAAGAAATAAATAAGGACGCAATAATGCAAGATACTGTACAAAGACTAACCTTTGACCTATGCACTTCTCCATCATCATCCTCTCCACCGACCCCCAGGATCTTGCGTGTTTTGAGTCGGCTCACCAGATCGGTCTGACTGTGTTTCTTCATCAGAGGTGGATGAGGTTTAGTGGCCATTCCAACAGTCTACAGACGAGAAGAGGAGTGTGAGAGCAAGATCAGATCTGATTTGTCACTACATGTTCACACATGTACTGTTTGTGTGGCCACACACACTCCTGTGCAATGGGAATGGAGTTCTCATTCTTCTATTTATGAGATAAAATCTTTACTATGCACAATTCTCAAGAGCACCAGGCTGTCCTGACATAGCAGTGAACCCCCAATGAGGCAGCAGATTACTCAAGGGAACCAATTATATCTCTAAAAGGCAGCAAAAAGACATTACATAAGACAAAATAAGTCTTGACAAGTTGCACCGTTCTATTCAAATTAGGATAGGCTTCTATGAGAGAACTTGTGGGCACAAGCCACTGTGATTTTATATCTAGAAACTATGGCCTGTAATTTCCGGTTATTTGGACATTATTTCTCAGAATTGTGACACGCGAGGCCTTCAGATAGGCTGGTTGCTCAGACACTAGGGGTGGAACGCTACATTCGTACCGAACTGTCATGCATGTGGCCTTACAACGAATGTAGACAATTCACCCCCAATCCAGAAGGGGGCCCCCGCAGCAATACAATACATAAAACAATAAAATTGTAAAATAAAATTCCATAACTTTTTAAAAAGGTTTTTAAGACTGGAAATTTTTGTTTTACTATTGCATGGCATTTCCATGTTATTCATGATCTTACAGAGCCTAAAAGCAACTAATGCATGCTGTCAATCACTTAAACTGCTGACCAATCAATGTGTTTGCACGAATGCTCTGTTGCCTCTCCCTCCTGTAATCACATGCCAAATCCGTTACCCCCGTTTTGTTCCGGGACCTCGCAATTTACAAATTAAGCACTTCATACAAGGAATGAATTGTCATATGGCAGAAATGTGTCAAATGGCAGAAAGCTACATCCTATTTGTCTTCTTTATTTTACAAAAGCAAAATGTTTTTGTTTTTTGTTTTTCTTTGGAAACGCAGCGCTATTTTGGTCTCTGTGCTACTGGCCCGAGGCTATTAGCCCTGCCCGGACCATTTTAAGCACTGGCTCGCATGGTCCGACAGTGAAAAACCGGCTAATAATTAAACTGTTGTTGTTGTATCAGACACTTGCACTTAACATTAGGCTATTTGGAAAACAAGCTCAAATTGAGTTAAGGTTTTTGCCAGTGATTGAGGAGATCTGTTTTGTGTCTCAACAGAACGGCCTATGCACAGGATATTTAAAACATAAAAAAGTATTTTGGCTAGATGGCAAAAAACCTACTTCTCCAGTCTTCAAACACACAAAAACATTAGCCTTAACAGACGTAGTGATTGTGTAAAGAAAATTCAGTACTATTCAAACAGTTATCTGTTTACCCTTGCTTTGCGAATAAGCGGAGATCTGTCTCCTCCAGGTCAATCTGAGTGGAGGTTTCGAGGTTTCGAGTTTCGAGGTTTCGCTTAGAGCTTGAGGATCCAATGGCATTATAAAGTTTTACTGACAAGCTCTTTGGTTAAATATTTGTAAACCCCCCGATTTAAAATGATAATAATGAATTATAATAGATATATGAATTTGGGATAGCTTCAAAACCTAGGTATGCACCGAACCATGACATCTGTGTACCGTTCCACCCCTAACAGACACAAGTGTAGTCTTACTGGAAAAAGGACGTGAATGTCAGAAGTAGACCGTGCTTGGCCTGCAGGAACATCTCATGTGAATGAAAAAGGTGCAGGTTACCTGTAAGTGTAAATGGACTGTCTTGCAGTGTGTGTGCTGAAGTCACCAGCTTTGGTGTACTGGACAGCAGAAGTACAGATGGCAGGTGCTCCCTCAGCAGAGGGAGAGAGGAGAGTGGAGTCACAATCGATGAGGAAGAGGATGAAATACACCAGAGGCTCCAGCACTACTGAGCCTGGAGAAGGTCAGGAAGCTGCAAGAGCAAAAAGAAGGGCAGACTTTAAAAGGACAGCATCGTCAATGAGCTCTTCAAATGGCAGAATGTAGTAGTCTACAAAAAAAAAAAGTGAAGATGTGGTTAAAGATGTAGTTAGACCACCAGATATTTAAAACATAGAATTCTAAATTACAGATGATGCATAAATTAATAAACGAATCAAGCGCCGCAATACATTTTTAATCCTTTTTGGCCACTCTGTCTAAGACTGATGAAGCAAACCTACTGAAATCAACAGATCATGGATAAACAGATTACTAATTTAAAAGTTTAAAATATAATTTAAAAACAGTGTATAATAAATCCATGAATCAGGAATAATGTTTTAAGTTGTCTGCTGTCTAATGTATGCACACAGAACAGAGTATATATAATAAAGCTATACACTGCTGTTTAAAAGATTTGGGGTTACAATATTTTTCATTAATTTGATCAGAAGTGACATTTCTTACAAAAGAAAATTTTTTTTAAAAATAAATAAAATATATATATATATATATTTCAAATACATGATGTTCACGCCATTTCAAGATCTTATGAATTAATAATCCAGAAAACAATAATGGTTTCCACAAAAATAGTAAGTTGCACAAATGTTTTCAACAATTTCAGCAAATAATGTGAAATGTTTTTTTGAGCACCAAGTCATCACATTACAATGATTTCTGAAGGATCGTGTGGCACTGAAGACTGGAGTAATTACTGCTGAAAATTTAGCTTTGCCATCACAGGAATATATGTATTTTTTAAATATAGCCTATTAGGATAGAAACGTTTTTTTTTTTTTTTTATAATATTTCACAATATTAAAGATTTACTGAGATTTTGATCAAATATGTGCAGCATTGTGTTTATATATAATACAAATAATATATAATAACAATATACTTATATATTAGGGCCGGGACTTTAACGTGTTAATTGAGATTAATTAATTACACAAAAAATAACGCGTTAATTAAGATTAATTAATTACACAAAAAAATTTCCCCGCGTTTTTTATAACTTATTTTTGCACCGCGGTACGTTTCTGACTGGATGAGTTTCGGTGGACCGATTATACTGGAGCACCAACTAGCGTTCGCATATCACCGCAGCAGCACATCGAGCCTCGAGGATCACCTCAACGCAAAACATATAGCAGCTTTTTTTTTCTCCCAAATTCAGTTTTATTTTTATCATTATGAAAATGAATAAATAAATAATTTCTCTGATAAATATTCCTAATTTGAATAATTGTATTATTAGTATAATAGTATCATTACATTAAGATATTTCTCTTACAGTTTCAAGTTAAACCAAACTTTTATTTTAATGGGTTGCTGTGGACCTTTAATGACGACAGATTTTCTCAAAATAAATGGTAAAATGCTCATGAAGTGACTTTCAGATCAGTTCTACAGATTATGTTCACGTGTTCGTGTACTCCTATATTGAGGCAGAGGCTGAAAACGTGCACGCTTGGTATTGGAACAGCAAAGACAAAATATCTTTCTCTACTGTGGATTCAAGACATTTGCAAATATGATTAAAAGATGAATATGTGACAAAACTACAGAATGTCACTTTTTATTATTAGGTCTTTTGACACACTTGTTTCAGCAATTAAAAAGGACAGCACTTTTAAAGTTCATCTCACTATTTGATGTGAGCATAAGTATTGGAACAGTTGAATTCAAGGCAGATGTAAAAGATTAAAAGCTAATATTTAGTTGCAGACCCCCCTTGCATGCAATCAGAGCAGTGAGTCTGCAACCCATAGACATCACCAGACTCTTGGTCTTATGATTTGAAATGGTTTTCTCCATCCTTTAGTGCAGCCAGTTCCAACCGTTGCTTGTTTTGGGGAGTTTCTGTCTTTCGTCTCTTCTTCAGATGGTGAAATTAATAGTTCAATCGGATTTTAATCTGGAGATTGATTTGGGCAATCTAAGACTTTACATTTCTTTGCCCTGA